>NC_054476.1:73638586-73953371 GCF_017639515.1 Carcharodon carcharias
CACTGAGGGATTTGGGAGTCCTTGTGCATGAATCCCAAAAAGCTAACATACAAGTTCATCAGGTAATAAGGAAGGCAAATGGAATGTTGGCCTTTATTTCAAAGGGAATGGAGTATAAAAAGAGGAAAGTCTTGCGAAAGCTATACAAGGCACTAGTTAGACCACATCTAGAATACTGTGAACAATTTTAGTCCCCTTATCTAAGGAAAGATATTCTGGTATTGGAAGCAGTCCAGAGAAGGTTCACTAGGTTGATTCTGGGTATGGAGGGATTTTCTTATGAGGAGAGGTTGAGTAAGCTGGGCCTGTACTCATTGGAGCTTAGAAGAATGAGAGATGAGCTTATTGAACCATATAAAATTGTTAGGGGGCTTGACAGGGTAGATGCTGAGAGGTTGTTTCCCCTTGTGGGAAAGTCTAAGACCAGAGGGCATAATCTCAGAGTAAGGGGTCGCCCATTTAAAACAAAGATGAGGAGAAATTTCTTCTCTCAGAGGGTAGTCAATCTGTGGAATTCTTTGCCGCAGAGTGCTGTAGAAGCTGGGTCATTAAGTATATACAAGGCTGAGATAGACAGATTTTTAATCAGTAAGGGAATCAAGGGTTATCAGGAAAAGGCAGGAAAGTGGAGTTGAGGATTATCACATCAGCCATGATCTCATTGAATGGTGGAGCAGACTTGATGGGACGAATGGCCTACTTCTGCTCCTATGTCTTATGATCTTATGGTCTAAAACAGACATAGCTGAAGCAGTAGTTCTTAGATAACTTGTTACCAATTAATCCTTAAAAAGCCTTGCACCTTGTCTGTAGAACATTTATTTTTAAGATTGGAGAGGAGTGGATGAAAATATAACTGAATCAATGGTTTTTAATCTATTAAACCATTATATTATAAATATTGGATATTGTAAAAGACACACAAAATTTTATGGAGTTTGAGGGATTTTTTCCACCATGAATATTGCTGAGAGGCTGCTGGAAACTGAATCTGTCTAGTAAGATTTCACCTTCCTTCACAGGCAACCCTGGTCAGTCTGGTTTCATCATCTGACCTCCCTTTGCCAGCCACTCATCACCCTGCTCTCATCATTGGTTGCCACATGTATCTATCCTTGCATAGCTCTGTCTTCTCTTGCCAATTGGGAAGTGAACACATCTCCATTACTTGATTTGATAATTCATGACTGTCCCATCTCCAATACTTTTAGAACAACTGTATTCACGGAAAGTTTTTTTTAAAAACTTGTTTTTAGTGTCCCTGTGATTTTTTTTTTCACCTGAGTTGCAGTAGTGGCTTGGAGAATAGTGTTTTAATTCCTGGAGAGTTGACAACCCTATGTGTACATACACAAGAAACCAAGTTTTCCCACTTTGTTGTAAGCCATGAGATGTTTATTATGTCATAAGGGAATCTATGTCACTGGCATGGGGAAGATGTGAAAACAAATGAAAACATACCACTGTTATCTGCTTAACACTGTAACCTCTTAACTAACAAAGAAGGAAACCAAAATTAGAGCTCTTTTAGCTTCACATATATTTTCAAAGGCTCTTTTTATCTGCTGTGCTTCCTTCAGCCACATTTGTAGGCGGGTGCATCATCCTGAGCAGACCCCTCAGTTCATCAGGCCTGGCCTGATTATAATTAATGGGTGGTGACCATGGTCCTGCCAACATTCTTGTTGCTTGTTCACTGGGTCCTGGGCCTGTCAGGGTCCGACCTGCTGGTTCATAGGGCTCAGTGCAGTCACAATCAATGCTCCTAGTTTGTAAGGCCTGGAGTTGGCATGATTCAAGCTGTTGGCTTATTGGCCTCAGCTTGTCAGTGTCTTATCTCTCCCAAAAAAGGGATGTATATTTTATAAAAATCATTATCATTGTTCTAAAACTCTTTTTAAGGGAGCTGTTGATCCCTGAGAAATGGATGTAGCTAGAACTGAGAACAGAGCTTCCTTTACTACACTGTGTTTGCAATCAAGGTTAGAATTTTAAAAAATGGTCTCACAGGTCACTGGAGTTAGACAAATTCAACTCCTTGCTTATAAATGAACTGAGACTCACACCACACAAAGTATCCTTTCACCTATTTTACTCAATGTTGGTTCACTAAATGTAGACATTCTATTAAATGATTGCACTGAGGGTGAAGTTAACCCTTCAACAGGTGAACTTGAATGTTTAACCGATCAGCCAACACACCATTGGTGTAGCAAGTGCCAGCAGAGACTCGTAAAGGATAAACTTGTCAGTACTCCTTTTGATTGTTAGCCAGTTAGTAAGGAAGCATTCTATTACAGATTAGACCATGTTAGGTAAGTGACATATGAAAAGAATACAGCCAACTAACAGCCTGAAAAACTCAAGCCTCTTCTAAAATGGGCAGCTCGTCAGAAGGATTGGAGCGGCACTGAGCCGAGTGGCACTGAGGAGTAGGATGGCACCAAGGAGTAGGGTGGCAGTGAGGCCAGATGGCACTGAGAAAGGTAGGGACTGTACTGAGGGTAGATGTTATTGAGATAATACAGCATTGTGGAGGAGAGGGAAAGGATTGAACATTAATGAGGCTAGGTGTAATATTGCAAAAGGTAACCTAGGTGGCCTTTGTGGGGAAACACCTTGGATCAAAAATATGTCCATCACATTCTAAATGTCGTGCATCATGAGCTGAATTTACGCTCTCCTAGGAGTGGGTTGGCAGCCAGGCTGGGTGGTGGGTGGGTGTAAAATTAGGCAGCGGGTGCTGTTCCAGTGCTCACCTGACTCTGCTGTAATTTTACACACAGTGGGGGAGGTGTCGGGTGCCTTGCCCACCTGTGGGCCAAATGGGCCCATTAATTGGCCACTTAAGGACCTCTTCCTACACTCACTGCAATTTTTCCTGTGCCAGTGCCAAGTAGGAAGCTTGGCAGTTTTCATTGCTTGGGCTGGTGGTGGGCACTGTTGGCGGGTATCTCTGTTATGGGCCCTTTGGCCACATCAGAGGCAAATCCCACCCATTTCCTCTTCCAACCCCATCCCTCAGCCTGCCCACCATGGCCCCCACCCCATTGCCTCTGCTCACCAGGGTCAGACTGGCAAGTGACAATCTCCAGTGATACCCACCACCACCGCCGCCACTTAACTCAGTGTTCGGCTCCAGCGACAAGTGCTCTTGGGCACTAGATGCAGTCCCAACAATGGCCATTGCTCTTGGTGGCACTGCTGGGACCAAGAGAGCTGCTGGTCATTTAATTGGCTGGCAGCTCTTGGAGACGGGATGTCCTCACGAATGAAAGGGCCACCTGGTGGCCTGCTGACCATTAAATGGCGGTGGGGCAAGATGCCAAAGCGAAAGTGAACTCACTCCTGACGTATATGCCATGGTGGGGTGGCAGGTTGTAAAATTCCACCCTGTACATAATAGTTGATTGCAAAACAATCTGTATAAAAAAGAAAAGAAATCCAGTCTTTGAACTGCAACCTGGAATTTCTCAGCTGTTACCAGCACCTTGAGTGGCCCTCGCAGCTCAGAGATTATCTGGAATTTTTTGTTCAGGGCAAAGGCCTTAAAGCTCAGTCAAAATTATGGCTAACCATTACAACTATGATCAAGACCAAGACAGACGTCAAGTGGGTGGGTTCAGGTCAGAGGCTGGTTTTAAACCCGGACAATTTTACCCCCCATTGAACTAATTTAGAGTAAAACTGGGATGGGGGAGGGAGGGTGTGGAGGGGGGTGTCATTGAGGGGGTGGTGGTGTAAAAGGGAAGACCAATATAAACCTATCTATTGGCATAGGGTAAAATCGTCCCTTTATATCTGAGCAACTGCTCGGGGGATCCATGAGTTGATGAGAATAAAATCATCCTAAACATCCAGATATGTCATTCAGTCGTTATTTTAACAGGTGGAGTGAAATATTGGGGGTGGGTGAGGGTGTGATTTCTCTTGACTGTAGGAATGACGGCATTGGACAGCTTAATGAGACTGATGGAATAAGGGACAATCTGATTGCAATATTACTTGAGTTAAAATTAGCTCCCTTTCTTTTTTCTCCCATACCAGGAAATGGGAGGAAAAGAGGCTATAATGAATAAAGGGTTTTAAATGCCAGTTGGCACCTATCCCTTCCCTGTTTGCCAGCTTACTTGCTGGTGGCTGAGTGTAGTATTTGGAGTAAGATGTAGAACAAGGCAGTATAACCCTTCGGTGTTTAATATGGTAAAGGCCGTGGGGAGAGTCTAGGCAGCTGAAAGACTAAGTGAACACATTCATGAAAGGGACCTCCATAAAAATATTCAATTGACTTGGGGCAAGGAGAACAGCCAGAAGTTTATGGATTGCCATGAAGACACATTGACCAAAACACTCACATTTCAAGCTGTTCAAAATAATGTCGCAACCAAATTCATCCCTCCTAAACATTTCACAGCCAACTGAAAGTTGACAGAAGGCATCAGGTAGAAAATCTAGGTTTCGAGAAGGGCACAGGGAAGGACAGAACCTGTGCCCATTTCTCTTGCCCCGCACATTGCACCCTACCTTTGACACCCCCCCCCCCCCATCCTAGTAGTTATACCAATGAACCTGACTGCTTTTCTTAATGGCCACAACATTAAGTACAGCTGTTCAGTATATAATTTTATTTTCCCAAGTGAATGAATAACAAATACAGAGCAGAATTCCACACGTGAAGGTTGTGGCATTAAATGATGGTGCAAATTGTCAAAGTAATGTGGATCATCTCACTTGAACTCTGCTGCCTACTGGAGTTTTGGAATTGCCTAGCTGTGTTTGGGAAGAAAGTGACATTCCTCACAGTTCAGGGAGGCCTAACAAGGCCTATCCTCTCTGGTAGTTAAACAGCTCTTTTTAGAAAAAGGCAGAAAATAGCAACAAAAAAAAATGCATTAAGAAAGAGCAAACAGGCATTTACACAGCGCCTTACACAATCTCAGGGCATTCCAAAGCTCTTCACAGCCAGTGATGTACTTTTGAAGTGTAGTTACTATTGCAATGAAGAGAAATGCTACTCCATTTTGGATGTAACAAGGTCCCAGAAACAGTAGATTAGCTGATGTTTTAGTTATGTCGGTGGAGGGATAAAGATTGGCCAGCAGACGTGGGAGAACTCCCCTGCTCATCCTCCAGTCGTGCCATGGGATCTTTTATGTCCACCTGAGAGAGCAAACAGTATCTTGGTACTTCCAACAATGCAACATTCCCTCACTGGAGTGTCAGACGGGGTCATGTGCTAAGATCTCTGGCGCGAAGCTTCAAACTGCAACCATCTAATTCCGTGATGACAAGAGTGCTGCCGCTAAACCAGGGCTGAACATTAAAATAAAATCTACACAGGCTTGCGGGGGCGCGGAGGTTTGCAGGGTTTTATTACAGAGCTAACGTGGCATGATTGATCACAGCGTGGCCAGAGAGATGCCTAGCATGGAAAGAAGAAAAGATCACAGTGTTATAGTAAAAGTAATGCTGCTTCTCTGAGTTTGCGGTTAATGCCTATTGTTGGGACAGAACAGAGGGGGCTTTACTCTGCAGCAAAGCTGTGTCATACCTGACGTAGGAGTGTCTGATGCTAACACCAGTTACCTAACTTAATACTAGTGATCAGACTTTTTTTTTGAACATGATGGCTAATGAAGGAAAACTGTCTCATTTTAGGTAGGAAGAGACTAGACAAGGGGAGAAAAAATAGAGTTGAGATAGGAAGAAATAAGTTCAGTGGGGCAGAAACAGGCTGAAACAATGGGTCGACCAGGGCTGCCTTGTTTATTGGATTTGGGAAGAAAGTAGAAGTGAGTTGTTCCAGGTTGAGGGACTGTAAGGTTGGAGGCTGCAAAGGGAAGACCTCCAGGGGGGTGAGGTCAGTGGCAGTCCTGAATTCAATGTCTTGATGTTCGGTAGTGGGTTCATGGCCCAAGAAAAGCTAGGAGGAGGCATTGGAGAGTTGGCATTTGAGCTCAGCTAGGTAGGGGTCAGTGCGTCAGACAACAGCACCCACCCCCCCCCCCCCACCCCCCCACCCCTCCCTTGTCAGTGGGTTTGATGATGATGCCTGGGTTGGACCTGAGATAACAGAGCACCATAAGTTCAGAAGGAGATAGGTTGGAGCGAGTGAAGAGAGCAGAGAAGACGACCAATGTCACACCAGCAGTTCTCAATGAAAAGATCAAAAGCAGGTAAGAGGCCAGAGGGAGGGGCGTGACTGGTAGACAGATTTTTGTTGTCTCAGGGAATTAAGGTGATATGGGGAGTGGGCGGGAAAATGTAGTTGAAGCCCAGTCATGATCGTATTGTGTGGCGAAGCAGGCTCAATGGGCCATGTGGTCTATTCCTGCTCCTATGCCTTGTGCTCTTGTGGAGGGAGGATACTGGAGATGAATGAAAGGATCCATCAAGTGCAGGGAACACTCCTGGTTAAAAAAGTGGGCATAGAGTTGGAGGCGACAGAAGAAGAGCTCAAGGCCTTGACAATCTCAAAATTCATTGAGTTGGGGATGTAACTGGATGAGGCTGAGGCCTTTACTGAGGGCAGAGCATTCAGAGTCAGAGAAGGAAGGGAAGGTCAGAAGGTATTGTGAATACATGGTAAGGGGTGAGACTCGAGAAAGAGAGTATGGAAGGAGTGGGGAGAAAGATTCTTTAGTGGTGTCAGTACCGACACCACTTAGTTGGTTGAAGAGAAGAGCAGAACTTCTTCAAGATGTGCATTCCTGGAAGGGAAGTGTCAGTGAATTAAACACTAGTACTAAAGCAAAATACAGCAGATGCTGGGAATCTGAAAAAGAACAAAAAGTGCTGGAACTGCTCAGCAGGTTGGGCAGCATCTGGGGAGAGAAACAAAGTTAACTTCTCAGTTTGGTGACCTTTCATCAGAACTGGAAAGGGTTAGAGGTGTATAAGATTTTAAGCAAGTACAGGGGCAAAGACAGGGGCCTGAATTTTTCAGCCGACTATCAGGTTCAGCAGGAGTGGGTGAGGTCAGTCGCGGTGCTGATTGCTGCCCGCAATCGGCTCCGCGCTGCCATTTTACATGGGGGGGCCAATTAAGGCCTGCCCACTGTAAGATGTGAGCTGTAACCCTCAGCGCTACCTGTGCGAGGCAGGGGAGGAGAGAGAGTCGGGGCCAGCGCTCTTTCACGCAGAGCTGCCTCAGGGAGATTGAATCGCTATTGAAATTATTAAATAAATGGATTATAAATTTATTTAAACATCGCCTCATGTAACTGTGTCACATGAGGGGGGATATGTTTTTATATTTCAGAAATTTTTGAAATTTAATTAATAAAAGCTTTAGGAAACCTCATCCTGCTTGTGGATGAGGCTTCCTAAAAAACGTGAAGGCCATTTGGCCTTTTTGCCTGCCCACCAACCTTAAGGTTCGATGGGCAGCATTAACAATTACATTAATCACTTCCTTAATGGTCTTAATAGGCCGCTTAAATATCAGCGGGGGCACAGCTGACTCCGGTGCGTGCCTGCCAAAATAAACATCGTGCATCATTTTACGCGTTGGTGTGTCGGGCCCGCCCCTGCATGCCGACTGAAAAATTCAGGCCAGGGAAAAGGGAGGTGGGGAGGGATGAAAGGAAGGGCCTGTGATAGCATGGAAGGCAGGGGAGATTAAATAACAAAAGGGATAATGGTGCAAGGCAAAAGGAGATGGTCATCGGACAAGTAAAGAAACAAAATATGGGTCCACAGCAGGTATAAACGGTTACCATCACCTGCTATCTGAGAAAATGGGAGTGACAATTATGATCTAAAGCTGTTGAACTCAATGCTGAGACTAGAACTCTGTAAAGTCCCTAATCAAAACACAAGGTGCTGTTCCTTCAGCTTCTGTAATACACCTTCTGCATTCCTGGTAGTTGCATGATATGATAATAATGGAGTTGTGACTAAACATAACAGTCAGTCTCTGTCAGATAGTCTGCAACTGAGCCAGAAATAATGTGATAAGAATCCCAGTGGTGGAGAGCTTTATGAATCATAGGTCCAAAGGTACCTTTTTCCTTCCAAGTATTGAACATGAAAGTGCCAATCGTGGCTGGTTCATAAAGTTATTTAAAGCCCATTCTCTTGGTTGGTAAATGGATTTCCCCTGATGTGGAGCTGAGCTACCCAGACCAGGAATTGTTGTGTTTAATCTCTGATCCATGCTGTGTTAGCTGGCCTCAGCTGGGGAGGTGACAGTCATGCTACAATTGGCCTCAGGGCCTCTGAGCTAGGAAGGGAAAAGAATTGACTCCTGCCTGCTAACCGGAGAGGCTGTAGGCATCAGGTTTTGTGCTATAAGTCCATGCCCCCAAAAGGGACTGGGTTTGAGAGTGGGAAAGCTCCCTTCATGGGTCATCCTTGCCTTCTCCAGGCAGTCGAATTGTGGCTCTATGGTCGCACATGATAAATTTGGGAACTCTGAAAATGTCCTGGTGGCCATTGGCGCCCACAGGCTTAATTTGCCACCTCTGGGAAAGAAACCAAAGTAAAATTGGAGTGGGGAAACAAGTTTGAATAACTTCTTAAAACGGCAAGGTTCAATCTGTACTCTTTGTTTATTTGTTTTCCGTGAAGTAAATTAATAACTGTAATCACTCTTGAATGCCCAGGGGCGTGACGATTGACCCTGCAACCATTAATCTGCCAGACTGACAGGTAATTCATTTGTTTCCTTTGCAGGATGAGGCAGCTCGGAGCAATGAAGAGGAGTATCTGGCTCTCGGCAGGGCAGTGATCTGGTCAACCGCCTTCCCTCAGCAAAGAGCCGCTCTCTTCTTTTGTTTTGGGGGCCCGGGAGGGAGGGAGCTCTTTCTTCTTCAAGACCTTGGCCAGCGATGGCAGGGAAGAAAGCCAGGCCCAAAGTGATCGATGCCCAGAAGCTCGCCAGCCTGCTGCAGAATGGTGTCGAGGGCACGCTGGTGATTGACAGCCGCTCATTTGTGGAGTACAACACCTCCCATGTGCTCAACTCAGTGAACATATGCTGCTCAAAGCTGGTGAAGCGAAGGCTGCAGCAAGACAAGTTCTCCATCACCGAGCTCATTCAGCCTTCCTGCAAGATGAAGGTATTGTTGTCCCATTTCCTTTCTCTTGACCATCGCCCCTGTGGCACATGATAAGCGCAGTGACAGCAGCCGCCACACTGCTCCCTGTAGCGGCACAAAGCACAAACACAAGTTTACTCCTTTTCACCTTTTCTTATCTAATCATGTGGGTTTATTTAGTTCTACTCTGTAGGCCTTGATGTGTCTGATTGTGTCTCTTTGTCTCTTTGCCTATCTCTTGTTTATCCTTCTCACTTGGTCTCTCTCGATGTGTGTCACTCTTTCTTCTTTATCTCTCTTCATCCTTTTCTCTCGGGACTCTCTCTTACTTCCTCCCTCCCTCGCCTCCACAAAGCAAAAGATTCAAATCCTTTTCAGGCTCTCAACAGCTTTTTCCTCTCTTCCCCCTTCCCTTCAAGTTTAACCTGTTCCCTCTCCTCTGCAAAACCGATAAAATTACAAATAATGAAAGGCTGGATTAAGCCAGAGTGCTTGGGGCCTGCTGCGATTGGCTGGCAATGACATCATTGCCCTGGCCCTGTGGAGCTAAATACTATGGCAGATTGAGGGGACAACACGCGCAGCTTGCTGCCTGGCTGTGTGCCTGTGTGATTGATGCTGAGTGTTTATGTGCTGCTTGCAAGCTTAATTATAATTTTGCCATCTTGAGCTGTTGAATATTTATTATGCAGTGTCCAGGTCCTTCTTCCCCACAACCACCACCAGCGTCCTCCTCCTCCACCCCCACCCCCCACACACACACACACAACACCACCCCCCCCCCCCACCCCACCCCCCAGCCCCCAACCTCCCTCAACCCCATGTCCCTTGACTAAATCTCTGCTCAAGTGTTCAGTGCTTTTGTCGCATTCTGGATGTAGAATAGCAAGCCACCGACGATCCCCCACCCACCCCTCCCCAACCCCCACTTCTATTAGCCAAAGAATCCACAATTCCAAATGTTAGTCTCCTTTTCTTCTCTGATCCCTTGATTCATCCCAGCTCTTGTTAATTAGTTTATGGGAGCTCTGAATTCATTTTCCCTCAATAGCTGAGAGAAAGAGAGAGAGAGAGAGACCAACAGCAGCTGAACTGCAACAAAGGTACTTCCTATTGGAAAAGGTTCACTTAAAGATTTGTTTAAAAATAACCACTGGGGGCTCGCCTGATAGCTCAGCTGCTGAAGGCACTGAGAAGTTGAGGCATACAAGTCAGGGAGGTCCAAGGTCTATTTCCCAATCTGTGCTGAGTTAAGGACCTTTTAATATTAAATATATATGGACAAACTCCTGGGAGAGCAATTCTGAAATGAAGAGCTGTGACCTTTGTGTGTTGGCACTCCTTAAAACTATCTTTCTGTGCATGGGTCTCTGATGCGGTAATGTCTCCAGAGCTTGGCAGCTTTATACTAGAGGGTCCTCAATGGAGTGAGAGGCACACCTGCTCCACCATTGACTGAGAGAAAACCCAAGGATTTACCATCAACTTGAGGAGAAGTCAGATGTCTAGTATCAACTGAAAGAGAACCATGTTTGCCTGATATTATCTAATTGCTGCAGAGTGAATATGTTCACCACTCACATAAACAGCAGTTGGGAAGGGGAAGGGACAGAATGAGAAATCTAATAAGGCTTAAATTCCTCCCCTACCATCCACATTGTTGTTATCAATGCGTCACTTCTGCTAAGTACTGATCTATAGCATCCCACTGTAGGATCCTTTCCAGGATGGTTATTCAGCGCAGATGTAATTATCTTAAAAATTAACACCATGGTACACATAAGGAAACAATAACTTGCATTGAATCTACATCTGTCTCCCCCACCTCCATCACCCCAGAAATATCTTGAGCTCTCCCACCCACCATGCAGAGTGGTGCAGTACAGCCTGAACTTAATACCCATAACCTGATATTATCAGGCATTAAAGCTGCTGGGCGACATGGCGCTAGTGCAACTTAAGGGGCACGATAAATGCAGCCTTTTAGAACAATGGGTTTTTTCTGCATTTATCTTTAATATTTGTTAAAACAAAGCTTAAAGTATCAATGTGTAGTACCAAACTTGACAGTGTCCAACCACATCATCATAACCTTCCTCGGCTTGATACTGTAAAATATCTTCACTAGCTTGTTACTGTCTTTTCAAGTATCTTGGAAAATGGTTTTGATAAAGATTGTAGCTCACCAGCTGAGTATACTTAGGGAAGGGGTCAATGCCTTGACAAGGTTGAGGGAAGGGCAAAAGCTTGGCAAGCGAAAGAAAAGATTTACTTAACGAAGTCCTCTTTCATTTCCAGAGCCCCTCGGTGAATGTTTAACTGTTTGTTAAGCAGATGAAGTGAGATGAAATCATGCAAGGATCCCTGTCTATGCCTTTGCCCACAAAATATTTAATAGGCTGGCACAGAGTGATTAGTGGATGGTTTCTTTTTGAAGTGTCTAGACCGATAAGAACTGCCATAAAAAGTAAAGCTCCCCCCTCAGCCAATGAACTGGATGAGTTGAAGTAGATTCCTGCCCCCCTTGACTCATCCGCAGCTGCCCACTATCTTGTTGATGTCATTGTACAGCTCTCTGTCCTCACAAGCAGCTCCGACATCTTGTGTTTACAGGGATCAGGGATCAGGGAGGAGACTCGGGAAAGAGAATAAAAATAAAAACAAATGATGCGAAGCGAGGGAGGAGCTCACTGAGAACAGTACTACTCAGAGCCAACATATACCCACAGTGAGACCTAACCTTCATACTTTCTGCCCAGAAACTGGGTTTCTAACAGAGGCAAGCTTGCAGGCCTGCCAACAAAGACACCTCCAGAGGTCACACATTTATAAATGAGCTGCTAAACATGACATCACATCACATCTTTGCCAATGTGAACTTCGAAAGGTTTCTATCTTAATGCAAGTGGTGGTGGCAGTACTTGGAAATGTGGCAGCCAAAGTTCTTCCTATCCCCTACAATCAAATAATTATACAAAACAGAACGAGGCCATTTGGCCCATCATGCCAGAATTTTAAAAGAGCTATCCAATTAGTCCAGCTAATGGGTAGAAAAGGGCTCAACGGAGTTGAGAAGAATTAGATAATCTCGTTGAATTGTTTAAAATTCTGAGACGACCTGACAGGATAAATGCTGAGAGACTGTTTCCCCCGGCTGGAGAGTCTAGAACAAGGGAACATAATTACAAAGATTCGCAACCCTTTGAGTGAAAAATATTTCTCCTCATTTCAATCCTAAATGGCTGACCCCTTATGTTGAAAATGCATCCCCTCTTAGAGGGCTATGGATGCTCAGTCGTTGAATATATTCAAGACTAGGAGGAAAAATATTGTTGGACTATGAGGGAATCGAGGGATATGGGGAGCGGGTGGGAAGTGGAGTTGAGGTTGAGGATCAGCCAAGACGTTACTGAATGGCAGAGCAGGCTTGAGGGGCCGAATAGTCTATCTGCACCTATTTCTTATGTTCACTCCCATCCTCTTTCCCCTAGCCCTGCAGATATTTCCCTTTCAAGCAAAATTCCAGTTGGAAAGTTGTTATTGAAGCTGCTTCCATCAGCCTTTCGGGCAGCACGTTCCAGCTCACTGTGTAAAGAACCTCTCCTCATACCCACACCCCACCACCCCGGTCCTTTACTCAATTCTCTTAAACCTGAGTCTTGCTACCAAGTCTCCTCCCAGTAGGATTCATTTTACCCTATGGGCAACATTTTCTCCCCACTGGGGGGAATGTGCGGGAGTGGGCGCAGGCAGGCTGGGGACACACCGCCATTTTACGTGGGCAGTCCAATTAAGGGCCGCCCAGCATGACGTCTGCTCGGAAGCGCTGTGTACTCCCTGTGCGGGTGGAGGCCGGGGGTGGAGGGGCATTGGGGGGGGGGGGGGTGTGTGGGGGGGTGGCGGGTGGATTCCCTGAGCCGGGAGTGCACGCTTTCATACATGAGCGCGAAAGAGCTCACCGATCTCCCTGAGGCAGATTGGCTCAAATGTAAAAAGCAGTTTAAAGAATAGAAAAAATTTTACTGACATGTCCCCTCATGTGACACTGTCACATGACTTGGGACATGTCCATAACTTTTATGTTAAAATGTTCTGAAATTTTTAAATCCCTCATGAAACCTCATCCCGCCGGTGGATGAGGTTTCATGTTTTTTCAGAAGCTCGTCTGGTGTTCCCGGCCTGACCGCCAACCTTAAGGTTGGACGGCAGGTCCATTAATTGGCTTAATTAGTTTTCCAAGGCCTTAAGTAGCCATTGACAGTTAGGCGGGCAGCTGACTCGGCTGCACGCCCGCCGAACTGAAAATCTAAATTATGCGGGGTGACATCGGGATGTACGCACGACATCACTCAGTGTCATTTTATGCGTCCCCCACCCCACCGCTCGCTGACCAGAAAATGCAGCCCTATGTTCCTCTATCAAGACTCATCACATTTTTGAACACCCCTAACAAATCTCTTCTTCACCTTGTATTCTCTAAGAAGGCAATCAATCCCAGCTTCTGTACTCTCTCCGCACATAGTAAAGTTCCCCATTCCTGGTGCCATTCTGGTAAAATGAAAACAGAAAATGCTGGAAGCATCTATGGAAAGAGAAAAACAGAGTTAACATTTCAGATCAGAACTGATGAAAGTTCAGAACCTGAAATGTTAACTCTTGTTTCTCTCCCACAGATGCTGCTAGACCTCAGAGTATTTCCAGCATTTTCTATTTTTATATCAGATTTCCAACATCCGCAATATGTTGCTTTTGGATTACCATTCTAGTAAATCTCCTCTCCATCCTCATCAAGGCCTTGACTATAATCAGAGGATTATGCCTTATTTTAATAGAAATTCTAAGTGTAAGGATATCCCTCCATCAGTTTTGTGGACAGTAATCGCCAGAACATGCCTGTAAAATGTGCAGCCCATACGTGAAAGACGAAATTTCCATGTGCTGCCTTAGAAACAATTCATGGAGCTGCTTAAGTTCTAGAAATTAAATATTGGGAAGAGTGAAGCCATTGTTTTCAATCCCCACGACAAAATCCATTCCCTAGCTACTGACTCCACTTTCTCTCCCTGACAACAATCTGAGACTAAACCAAAACAAAAACAAAACAGAATTACCTGGAAAAACTCAGCAAGTCTGGCAGCATCAGCAGAGAAGAAAAGAGTTGACGTTTCGAGTCCTCATGACCCTTCGACAGAACTTGAGTTCGAGTCCAACTCAAGTTCTGTAGAAGGGTCATGAGGACTCGAAACGTCAACTCTTTTCTTCTCCGCCGATGCTGCCAAACCTGCTGAGTTTTTCCAGGTAATTCTGGTTTTGTTTTTGTTTTGGATTTCCAGCATCCGCAGTTTTTTTGTTTTTATTTTTGAGACTAAACCAGCTTGTTCACGACCTTCATGTTGGATTTGACAGAACTGAGCTTCTGATCATACATTTGCGCCATCACTAAGACCGCCTGTTGCTACCTCTGCAACATCAGCTGACCATACCCCATCTTGGCTCATCTGCTGCTGAAACTCTCATTCATGCCTTTGCTATCTTCAGACTTGACTATTCTAATGCTGGTCTCCCAGACTCAACCCTTCGTAAACTTGAGGTCATTCAAAACTCTGCTGCCCATGTCCTAACTTGCGCAAGTCCTATTTCCCTATCACCCTTGCACTCGCTGACTTATATTGGTGCCCAGTCAAGAAACTTCTTGATTTTAAAACCATCGCCCAATTAAGGCCTCTCAAGCATTTTAAGTGCTGCACCATTGGTGGCCGTGCCTTCAGCTGCCTCTGCCTCAAACTCTGGAATTAATTCGCTGCAGTTCTCTGCCTCTCTACCTCACTTTCCTCCTTTAAGACACTTTTTAAAAACTACCTCTTTGATCTAACTGTTGATTGTCTGAGCCATAATATCTCTTTATGTGGCTCAGTGTCATGTTTTGTAATGCTCCTGTGAAGTGCCTAGGGTAATTTTCTTGCAGTAAAGACACTATATAAATATAAATTGTTTTTGTTGTTGACACTGTCAACCTCAGTCCCACTGTTTGGACATACGGTGTGAAAATGATGGGCAGGAAAAGACCAAGTGGCTTACCCAGCCTGCCTCACGTTCATGATGCCAGACATGATGAGACATCATAACTTGTTGCTCCCCATTCCTCCCACAACCATGTCATCTCCTGGGAGAGTCAATAAAGTAGAACTTTTGCAAACAGCCACAGACCATACCAACAACTTTCTGCTTTCCATCCTTTTTGCCTTTGATGTTATTTAGAAATGTCAAGTTCAAACTTGCATGAATATATATACGTCATAAGGATGTCCAAAAACATATTACTTTTGAAGGACAGTAACAGTTATTTTGGTGTTTAGGCAAATGCCACAATCCCAAACTCATGGCAAAGTTTTTTGATGGAATATCAGCTCTTCTTCAAACTGTGCCTCAGTGGAGGCAATTTAATATTTTCAGCAATTCCAATGTAGCATTTAATATGTATCACATTGAAGTGTAAGCCTTGATTAGATCCTCAAGTCTTGGACTGGGGCTTGAGCTCACAACCTTATGACACAGAAGCCAATCTGATACTTGAAAGGAGCAGCTGAGCCTGATGCTGTTTGGGAGGTTGTATCAACAGCAGTTCAGATGCCAGCTATGTGCCCACAGTGTTTCAGCTATACATGTGGCAGCTTAGCTTCTCATGCTCTCACTCACTCACTCACATTTCCAGAACCGTTTCATTCACTTCAGGGTTGTGGGGAATCAGAGCCTATCCCGACAGGCAATGGGCCCTCGGTGGGGTACACCCAGGATGGGACACTAGACCATCACAGGGCACACACATGCTAAGGGGCAATTTACTGTAGACAATCCACCTAACTAGCACGTCTTTGGATGGTGGGAGGAAACTGGAGCATCCAGAGGAAGCCCACGGGGACATGGGGAAAATATGTAAACGCCACACAGGCAGACACCCAAGGTCAGGATCGGGCCCAGGTCCCTGAAGCTGTGAGGCAGCAGCACTAACTTCTGCGCCATCGTGCCATCCCACTTCTCATGCTGTAGGCTCCAATTACTTCCTAACCATGTCTCTCAGTCATAATCATCAGCATTCATCAGCTGAACCGAACATCAGAAAGAGATGTAGATTTGCTCGCTGGGAGGACAAACAGCTGGAGCGCAGCACAACATCTGTGAACCAATAGCATTATGTGCAGGCAGTGCAGTGACTCACATCAATGCAAATTGTTTCATCACATCATTTGGAAAATATAAATAAAAAAGAAGTTTGGAAAACTCATTTTCAGCAAAGATATTGTGGGATAAAAATTCTTTTTAAGCAGTATCTCATCGGCTGGCTGGTATACACTGATAATCAATTCACTTGCAGTTAGTGGAACTGAATCGAGTGCATTGTACATTGATCAATGGATGTGGTACTATCTGCTTTGCTGTGCTTCCTGATTTAAATTTCTACCCATGCTCCTTTAAAGTCAGTGAGATACTTAGTAACCCTCACTCCTTCAATTGAGAAGTCTGTGCTCTGACAGTCACTTAAGAACATAAGAAATAGGTGCAGGTGGAGGCCATTTAGCCCCTCGAGCCTGCTCCACCATTCATTAAGATCATGGCTGGTCTGATTGTGGCCTTAACACTTCACTTGCCTGCACCTCCCCTCACCCCCACCCATATAACCTTTAACTCCCATGTAGATCTCCTGCAGTGACTCCAGAGTTTACCACGTGGCAGTCCAAGATTAAAGAAGCAGTGGAATGGAAAATAAGTCAATTGCTTACAATTATAGCTGAGCTTCACTAATGATCTATTTGATTCCAGGCTCCCAGTAAGGCAACACATGAAACTAAATAGAAAATGAAAAATTAGTCGTCAGCCGGCAGGGGAGGTGCAAGGCAATGGCTAATTAGGTGTTCTCAATCACCATGAACGAACTCTGCAGCTCTTCTGAAGTAATGCCCATTTTTACCACAGGTTTTGAGGGGAGGGGAGCATGGTTTGACACCTTTTCAGGGTGGCCCAGTCAGGGGGACATCTTACAAGCCCCTGCGATGGTGGGAAGGCTGACACGCTGACAATTTAAACCAGAAATTTGGGCAAATAGCAGCCACTATTTCTTAACTGTCAAGACAAACAGATTTAAAAATGGTGGGCCACGCATGGCTAAATTTCCATGTTAACTTCCACTGACTTCCAGCCAGTGGTGCAGCCTCATTAAAAACCCCGAGAAGACCACCTCCACCTTGCTCTGTAATTGGATAACAATACACATGTGAGCAGAGCTTGGGGGCACGGGTTTAAGTTGCAAAAAGCCTACTGTCTTGATAGTCCTTGACTAACATGAAATATGTAAAGGCTGCCCAGGGAACCAGCTGGCACTCCTTTTTGCACTTGATGTTAGAGATAGCCTCAAACCATTCACCAAGATTACACAGCTGCCGACATCACTCCCTTGTTCCATAGCAGTTTTTGTGTACAAGTGCTGCCAGAACTGCAATATAACAGGCCCAGAGAGACCATCCGATTTGTTTTATGTACTAAACCCTGGGGTTCATTGGCTGGAACCTTATCTATGATACATCTTACTGCTAAGCAGAGTTTCTTCACTGTCTTCCTTTGAGGAACAATATAAAACAGCTGATAAACAGTCTGAGAGGCCGTAATGTGAACACTCCTTTCATGGCTGCAATCATCTTTATACCAGCCAATAGGGGGTAAGGCCAATACCATAAGATGGTTTAATGGGCTCCCACCAACTTTACAATGTGGGGGAAAGCTACATCCATCAGAGAAGAATATCCCACTGGATCTCACCTCAGAATTATGAGCCGGAGCTCCAGGCTCCACTCAGCAAGATTGTCTGGGGCAGGGCTCAAAACTTGCGCCTTCTGACTGTAAGGCGTTGGATGTCACTGCTCAGTCAACAGCTCACTGCTGTACAGAGGTCAGAGATAGCGAAATAAAATGAACAGAAGAGATCAGTGGGGCTCAGGTAGTCATCACAGGACATACGGCGTGAGGTGTCCTTTCTTGCTCTGTAAATTCCAGGGAACTTGTAGCTATGAACTGTTCATGTAGATGTGTATGGTGTTGTTTGAGAAAAGATGGAAGGAGATGAGAATATGGGCTGGGATCAAACTAACTTTGTGATCTGCAGCTGAGACAGTCAGCCTGTGCTTGAGCTCACAATGAGCAGATACCTCTCTGACAGAAAACTGGAGCTTCTAGGCATGCAGACAATTACATACACATGGATACACATACAAACAGGTTTACATATGTATGACTATGTGTACGCAGAGTCCACATATGCACTCAAGCACACATACACACATACATGTGCATTCAAACACACGGGTCTACAGACAAACGTGCTTAGGTCCCCAGATAGACAGGTGTTGCACACAAACATTGTCATGCCCGCACATGTAGATTTCTCTTTTTAAACACGCTCTGCCCAGGTCCATTGTTCAGAGATGACAAAAGAGCTCAGTGGGATGAGGAGGGCTGCAGGCGTGGGATTGTAAGCCCCTGTAGGGGCCATCTGAAGTCTGCACCGATCTCCCAGGATAAGAAGAATACCCTGTTTGCTGAGTGCATGATGTCACTGCTGGGACCATCTGCTCCTGTAGGTAAAGCTGGACAGTCAGAGCTGGAGATCAAGTGGAGCAGAGCAGTGACTCTGGACTCTGCTAAAAGCATCTGTGCTACAGGCAGTGTCTGGCACAGAACAGCAGCAGGGGAGAAAAATATCCAGTCTTATTTTGTAGCCCGTTGAAGAATTAACCTTGTGAGGTGAAATTTCTGCACCAAAATCAAAAATGAGATAGTTATATTTTCCCAGGGAGCCAGAAAATCTGTCATTTTTAATGATTCATTCTTGGGACGTGAGCATCACTGACACTGCCGTCATTTGTTGCCCATTTGGATACACTGGATAGAACTCAGTGACTTGCTGGGCCACCTTGGAGGGCTGTAAACATCAAGCATGTTAGTGTGGAACTGGACTCACATATACAGTAGACTGGGACGGCAGGCAGGCAGCTAAGCATTTATTGAAAAATCATGGTGGCAGGTGCCAAATTGTGATGATGATACAAATAAAACAAGTAATCATAATTTATAACGTTGTTACGGACAATCATGAAAATAAAAATAAACTGTAAAATAAAAAGGATTGCACAAATACAATCATTTCAGAATACAGATAATTACAATACATTGAAAAATTAGGTCTCCTTAATTTACAGAAGAGAAGTAGAAGGTTTACTCCAGTCTGCATTTTGCATGCCCTTCCCTAAAATACATTAGCAAAGTTGTGTTCTTACAACAATGGTCACTCCTTTAGATGCCAGTTTTTTTTTCCAGACTTTTGTTTGAAACTGAATTCAAATTCTCAACCTGCCTTGTTGGGACTTGATCTCAATGGAGTCCCTAACTGAATGCGCTCTCAAAGGGTGTGAGGTCTTTCATTAAATCTTTTTTTTCCAGTAATTTTTTACCACAGGCTTTTATTGTTACTTTTTGTTGGTAAGTTTATTTAAAAATACAAATTTTTGTGAAAAACATAATTGGGACATTATTTTTGCCCAAATCCAACATTTCATAGTTGAAGTGGTGAAAGAAGATCCCCAAGATGGAACCTAGTACAAACTGCCCGCACCTATTATTATACCAACAACCATATGTGTACATTTACCTAATGATGGATGTGAAAAACTGGTTCCATACACTCCAGATTAGCACAATAATCTATGTAATCTGCTGCTGATCTGTATCACGTGGGTGGCACTGCCCATGACAATTAAGGTCACCTCCCCCTCCTTCCTTTCATTCTTGGGGTGTGGGCAAGGACAACGTTTAATGCCCACCTCTAATTGCCCTGAGAAGTTGATGGTGAGCTGCAGGCAATTTCCTTCCAATCTGTAGGGTTTTGTACATTTTACCTTTCCAGATTATTTTTTGCCCCCCAATTTGTTCTAGACTCCAGCACCAACCCAATGACTGCTTTCCTCCCTAGTGATTTTCTTTTGCCTCTTTTCAGCCCCTTCCCAATACAATTGGGGTGTGTTGGGGTAGGGTCAGGGGCAGTTTACAAAGCCTGTATACCCTACTGTTCTGGCATCAAATGCTGGTCCTGCAGAATGCTACCTTCCAAGGCTGATATGCCATTACATTGAGGGAAGCAATACCTATTGCTGCAAACTGCTTCTTGGTTAATACAATGTTTAAGAAGTGTGGCATTCCCCTGTAACAGCCGTCAAATCAATTTGAATACAGCTGCTCCTCAAGTCACATGGTAGGCTTATTCCCAAGGCCTTTCAGGGAACAGAACATTGAGAGATCATTATGTTTCTGCATGTATATTATAAAGCATAATTAACACCTCTGGAATGTGTTCCAAAGCAGTAACACTTATAGTGACACCTCAGCTTTGGAATAAAATTAATACCTTTTTCAGAAAAAAAAGTATCAGCTTTCCTACCCCTTGCCAATTTTCTCCCTTCCTTTCATGAAAGACATTATCTCTTTGTGTTTGTCTGATTACCACCTGCATGAAGTGCCTCGAGCCATTCTATATGATAACAACGACTTATACTTATATAACACCTTTAACAAGGTAAAATGTCTCAAAGTGCTTCACAAGGGCATTATTAAACAGTATTTGACACCAAGGCACAAAAGGGGATTTTAGGTAAGATGGCCAAAAACTTCACCAAATAGGTTTCGTTGAGCATCCTAAAGGAGGAGAGAGGTCCGAGGTGGCTTAGGGATGGAATTCCAGAGCTTGATATCTAGACATGGCCACCAAGGGAGGGGTGAGGGTAATCGGCTATGCACTGTTCTAGAGAAGATTACAGAGATAGGGAAAACCGAGGCTGTGGAGAAATTTGGACACAAAGGTGAGAATTTAAAATTTAGGATGTTGCAGGATTGGGAACCAGTGTCGGCCAGCCAGCACAGAAATGATGGATGAACGGGACTTGGATCTGTCCTAATATCTCTTTATGTGCCTCTTGTCTTGTGGCCTATAGTTCAGTTGTATACCAGTAAAACATAATTAAGTGTTTTCAAGCTTTATTTGTTGAAAACGTACCTCTTTTTTAACCTTATTCAGTGGTTTCTTCATATTTTCTGCTGGGATATATAATGGATTCCTGGAACTGCTGATTATTTTTAGAGAGCTTGGGGTAGATCTTGGCTTTGTGCAATAGTGTAAAGCATGGGGTAATGAGTCAGCAACGTGTCTTGCATCTCTTCCAGTTTTAAATTCCACTGACTGTATTGGACTCATGACAAATCTATTATCTACTTATTTGAAGACCCATGGAAGAAGGTGACAAGCCCATTACAATACTGCACTCTGAATCAGTTTTAAGGGCTCACTTAGAATGGGTCGGGTCTCAGTTCGGAGCCTCACTCACTGTGAACATGGGTCAGAGATAGAGCAAGAACACTGAAGGCCTTACATTTATACAACGTCTCTCATGATTTCATGACACCCCAAAGTTTTTTACTGCTATTTAAGTACTTTTGAAGTGTAATCCTTCAACAACACTTCTAAACCTCCAAATCTTCCAGTACTTTCCAAACCTCTACCATCTAGAGGAGAAGGACTGCAATTGCATGAGAACACCTGCAAAGTTCCTCTCCAAGTCATGCACCATCCTGACTTGGAACTATATCACCATACTTTCACTGTCACTGGATCAAAATCCTGAAACTCCCTCCCTAACAGCACTTCGGGGCTACCTACATGAATGGACTGCAGCAGCTGGAGAAGGCAGCTCACCATACATTCTCAAGGGCAATTAGGGATGGCCAATAAATGCTGCTCTAGCCTGTGACCCCCACATCCCGTGAATGAATAAAAAAAAAATCACTGTTACAATGTAGTAAATGTGACAGCCAATTTGTGAACACTAAAGTTCCATAACCAGCAATATGATAATGACCAGGGCATCTGTTTTAGTGATGTTGATGGGAGGATAAATATTGGCCTTGACAACAAGGGTTGGCGAAGCAGGGGGGTATCAGAAAATAGAAAGGAGACTTTTCCCTGCTGTCCTGCCATTTGGTTCCAAGTGGCTGCATTAGAGTGTCACTGGTCACTTACAATTCTCTTTGGCTATGGATAATGTGTCGTGAAGGGATACCTGGAGAGAGGCAAGCACACAGAATCTTATTCTTACACTCAAAGTAAGTAGAAAGGCATGGAGTCTGCATTTGCACAGCTGGAGTTGACCATTTGCAAACCTGGTGGCCACTTCTGTTACAGCAGGTCCATTGGGACAATGTGTGGTGCACCTTGGGACAGGCATCTTGATTTGTCTGGGGCCAGATCTGCTTCCAATTCTTGGCTGTTTCACAGAGTCTCTTTTTCTTTATTAAGCTTGCATAAAATCAGCAGAAAGTTTCATAGCTCTCAACTCCACAGTGGCCACTGACAGCCTGTAACTTTGTGTTTCTGGTACAGACCTTTCTGCCCCTCTCAGCTCTGCCCTGTTATGAGTATTTTATTCATGAGGAAGGGCAGATGGTGGGAGTACAACGGGCACTAAAACAGAGGACAGATATGTAACTTCTGATCGGCGAGCTGCTTTGAAGAACAGAGCTTAAAAAAAAACGGTCAGTACTCATAGGCAGCAATATAAGAGCTTAATCAGTGGGATGTTGCTTTCCAGGGATCAATTAAGAGAGCTGTCTCCACTATGATGGGAGCAATGGTCAAATGCCCTGAGACAGAGAGCAAACTCTCAGTGCCCTCTCCGCGTCAGAAGGGGATTTTCAATGTTTGCGCAAAACAAATGTGACCTGAACATTCCTAAAAAGGTACACAGGATCAAAATCTCTCTCAGATCTGGAGGATCAATAGATCCCTTGGACCAAGATCTGCCAAGAGATTGAATTGAGCTTTCCCACTTGTTTCATAATGACTTCTCAAACAGTGGATGGTTTAAGGTCTCCCGTGACTCTCTTTTGAAATGGGAACTGTCACAGAATTGGAGCCTTTGGTGCCTTAAGTTTCCTACCATTGACTGCAGAGAAAATGCTGCAGAAATTCAACATCAGAGGCCACCAGGGTAAGAGGTGCCAACCATCCAGGATTGTCCTGGTCCCTCCAGGAATTAAAAATGGTGTTTTTTTTTAACCATTTTGTTTGAACACTTTTGTGGCAAACTTAAAGAGTGAATTCATAATTTGCAATGATTGGACATTTTCTTAAGGAATACATACCCACGGGAAAAGTGGTCGAACCACAGCCAGCGAGTGAAGTTACAGAGAGTATTAGATTAAAGGAAGAGGCTTATACAGCTGCAAAAAAAATTAGCCTAAGGATTGGGAGGATTTTTAAATTCAGCAAAGGGTGACATTCCTATTTTACAATGGTAGCTACAGTTCAAAAGTACTTCATGGCTGTAAAGCACTTTGGGATGTCCTGTGGTCGTGAAAGGCACTATATAAATGCAAGTCTTTTTTAAGAAGACAGCGAAAATAGGATATTAGAATAAAGCAGCTTGAGACGTAGAAACTGACAGCAAATGTTTCAACAGGTACATAAAACAGAATAAATTAGTGAGACTAAATATGGATTTCTTAAAGCCAGGGACAGGAGAAATTATAAGAGTGGATAAGGAAAGTGCCATTAAACAAATACTTTGGCCAGAATTTTCTGGCCCCATTGGCATAGGGTGTCATGGTGGGTGGGGAGGGGGGGTAAGAATTCAATGTGAGAGGCAGCAATCAGTTTCATGCTGGTGTGAAAGCACAGTGGGATCATCCGCTATGGCGGAACACAAATCACCCTGGAGGTCGGCCTGAGCCTGATCTGCATGTCGATAATAGGAATCATCATCACCCCCCTGCCCCCCACCCCAACCGCCACCACCAGCACACCGCCCCCCACCACCCCCCCCCCCCCCCCCCCCCCCCACACCCCCCCCCCCCCCCCCCCCCCCCACCCCCCCCCCCCCCCCACCCCCCACCACCCCCCCACATGCCAGATTCCAATATGCCAGTGGGAAAACATATTGGCCCAGATCAGACCTGGACAAGTGTGACGTGCAGAAGTTGGGGCTTATCGTCAAGGCCTCACTCAGATCACGGACTTCCGAGGAGAAGAAGGTGCTGGAGCCCTACAGCTACCGGGCCCTGGAGGAACACGTGCATTGTATGCTGGGGTGATTCTGATGGACATGGCTCCACCGTGAAGCAGCTCACGGAAGGTGGTAGGTCTCCGTTGATGTCTCGGGTCTGCTTTGGAACATCGCAGTCTTGGCCATGGGCTGCTACAGATGATCGGCAAGTTGGAGAGAGGAGGTCCAGCTGTGAGTGGGAGATGAAGGTGTACCGGGTGCGGGGGAGGTCAAGAGGGGTGGTGGCAGGTGAGGGAGGAAGGTGTACCAGGAGGAAGGTGATGTTGGGAGGGGGGAGAACCAAGGTGTCAGGGGTGGGTGAGGTAGGGAGGGCTGAGGTTGCATGGGAGAGTGCTTCCTTGGGGCTCTGAAAGGCCATGCCACATACACACACTTCTCCCTCCAGAATCACTCATATTCCAGCTGCATGCAGCTGAACTGCTAGTGTGGGGGATGTAGTTGGAGCACACACAAAGTCTGTCAATGAAGCTGAAGGACCACATTACATATTATTCAGTGAAAGTGAATATATTTTCAGATTATAAAGTGACAAAATGTGTTCACCCATGCAACTACCGCCTCCCAGGCCAGATTAGTGGCTTTGGCGGACTTCCTGCGGCCAGAGCGGGATAGAGGTCATTGCAGTGGCCTTCCACTATGTCCAGCAGGAGCCCCAGAGTGGTGGCACTAAATTTGAGAGCTGCCATCTTCTTTGCTATCAGGGCCATCTGTCGCCTGCAGCAGTGCTAGTCTGGAGATATGAAGTAGGCTGCACTCTGGTTTGCTTTAAATATGGCACCCGGAGCGAGGAAGCGCTGGGGTCATGGCGTGGCGGGCAAATCCGAGGCTGCCCTCCAGCGATCTGGCGTGTTTCCTGTGAATGCATTATTAATGAGGTGAGACACATCAAGAAGGGGATGATATAACGCGAAAACCCGCCTTTGTGGCTGGTGGGTAAAACAACCTTTTTTAAAGCCCGCTATAGCACATAGAGCAAATCTGGGACAATTCCATCCTTTGTATCTGGCTTCATGATAGAAGACACAAAAAACCCTCCAGAAATAATGTGGAACTGACTGAAAATTATGAACTTAAATGTATTGGTATTAGTAAAGAAATAGTACTAGAAAAATTAATGGGACAAAAAGCTGACAAATCCCCTGCATCTGATAACCCACACCCTAGGATTTTAAAAGAGGTGACTACAGAGATATTGAATGCATTGGTTTGATCTTCCAAAATTTCCTAGATTCTAGAACCAACCCTGTGGATTAGATGGTAGCAAACATAATCCTGCTATTCAAGAAAGGAGAGAAAGGAAACCACAACCTACAGGGCAGTTAGCCTGACATCAGCGGTAGGCAAATGCTAGAATCTATTATTAGGCACATGTTAAAAGGCACCTAGAGAATCATAAAATTGACCCAGTCAACACAGATTTATGAAAGGGAAAACCATGTTTGACACATCCATCATAGAGGTTTTTGAATTTGTACATAGTAGAGTGGATAAGGAGGAACCAGTGGATATATTATATTTAGATTCTCAAAAAAGCATTCGATAAGGTGCCACACAAGAAGTCATTACACAAAATTAGGGTTCGTGGAATGGGAGTAATATCATGGATTGAGGATTGGTTAATGGATAGAAAATATTGTAGGAAAAAATTCGGTCATTTTTGGGTTTGTTGGTTTTGCACTTTGTAACTAGTGGGGTACTACAAGGATCAGTGCTTGAGCCTCAGCTATTTACAATCTATATTAATGACTTAGGTGAGGGAACCAAATGTAATGTATCCAGGTTTGCAGATGATACAAAGTCAATTAGGAAAGTAAGCTGTGAGGATGCAAAGAGGCTACGAAAGGGTTTCGATAGGTTAGGTAAGAGGGCAAGAAAGTGGCAGGTGAAATATGATGTGGTGAAAAGCAGAATATTCTTTCAATGTTGAAAGACTAGGAAGTTTGTTTTCAGAGGGATCTGGGTGTCCTTGTACATGAATCACAGGAAGTTAACATGTAGATACAGAAATTAGGAAAGCACAAATTGTGTTAGCCTTTACTGCAAAGGAAATGGAATATAAGACTAAAGAAGTCTTACTGCAATTGCATATTGCCTTGCTGAGATCACACCTGGAGTACTGTGTACTGTTTTGATATCCTTATCAAAGGACATACTTGTCCTAGCGGGTGTGCAATAAAGCTTCATAAATTGATTCCTTGAATGGGTGGGTTATGAGGAGAGATTGAATAGACTAGGCCTATATTCCCGGGAGTTCAGCAGAATGAGATGTGATCTCATTGAATCATTTAAATTCTTAAGGGGATTGACAGGGTAGAGGCTGATTGGATGTTACATTGTTATGCTTTGTTTATTAGTTCTAAAAAAAAGTGGAGATGGAGAGAGGTGGGGGAAAAGATTGTTTAACTGTTCGACCAGGAGACGGAGGAAGGTGGTTGGAGGTGGAACATGATGAAATCTCCAGGAATACATCCAGTTAATGTTGGCAACCCCATGCCAGAGGTCATACCTGCACACTAGCATGTGTCAGCCTGGAATATCATCCTCTTTCCTTTCATTTTAATCTTTGCTAAAGAGTTAACATTTGAAATGATAAATCGGGGGTGGTCATACATGGCCTCTTACACGCCGACATCATCGTTGCACTAATTGGTTCATACTACCTATTTTTCAATTTGCAAAGTTCTAGCTTTTGCCTTTTCTTGCACCTCGGGTCCAAAGTCCAACACAATCCAGTGGCACCTCCCCTCTTGGAAGGCTCCATGCATATTAGAGGGTGTTCAAGAGGAATCATCTGATTTTTAATTAATTACAGCTCCTGGACTCTGTTCTGTTATTTTTCCTCTCCCAGGATATTAACTGGCCATAGTGGGAATGGGGAGGGGCTTCAGGCGCAGTGTGGATATAGGTTAGGGCAGTTGTTCTCATACATATTTGGTTGAAAGATCCCTTTTCAAATGGATGAATAATTACAGACCCCCCTCCCCCATCTGAATTACAATATACATAATATGAAAATGCTGCATGTAAGGGGTGTGTTAATAATGTTTTTAAGAAAATGGGTTTTTACTTACAGATGCCAATAGGGTTGGGCTGCCTGTTTCTCACCACAGAAGTTATCTATTCTTGTCCACTTCCCTCCTAAGTGAGAGAGCCAACCCATTCTGCATTGCACATGTGGTGGCTGCATTCTGCTCCTGGAATGTCTGTACAGACCCCCAGGTGCCTGCAGACCCTAGTTTGAGAACCATTTGGTTAGGGATATTCATGCTGCTGAAGGGCTTACGGGTGATGGTGAAATGGACAAACTGATCTTTTCCTGTCCGTCATCATTTTGACTGAGAAGGGGGTTGAAGAAAAAGTCTTGTAAATATTTATTCCATTTTCTCTTTCCTTTCTCACTATCACCAGCCTGCCACTGTGTGATTATCAGTTTCCAAAGCACCTCTTCATCCCCGCTGTTGGCTCCGTAGGCTTACCCAATCTGTTTGGTGCTGAGTCACATGTTCCTTGGCCAGGTTGCTGCACTTGGCCTCAGCATCCTTGGGGTAGAAAGGCAAATATTAGTTGGTGACTCCTGCTGACATGGAATGATGCTGGGTGTGGACAGTATTGTTTAGCGCCAATCACCTCTGTTGTAAAATACCATGGAAACACTCATTGCTAAGGGTCACAATTAAGTCAAGCACCAGAAGATATAACATAAATGCAAAACTGTAAGGAGTCAACTCTTTATAGGAGTTGAGATAAAAATGAAGGAAGGGAGGGCTTCATCAAACTCAAATTTCCTGTCATTCATTTGGCTATTGCTCTCTGAAATGCTGGTACTTCAAAAGGAAAATAATTCTGAAGATTGTCCCTGGCCAGTCAGCTCCCCAGTGAGCTCCTCACTGTGCACATCTATACTTGGTGATCTGCTGTCATCCTTTGCCTTTACTCACCCAATTTACTCTCTTCCACTGTTTAGGTGGATCTTAATTGGACAGTTCAGGGCTTCAGTTGGCCATTGGGCTGTGCACAGGCCCTCCCGCCATGGACTTAATCGGGCTGGAGGCAAAAAGGCAGTGGGGTCCCTACCTGCCACACTTCCGCCTGATTAAATGCCCCCCACCACCAAACCGGCAATGGAAGTGGGCATTAAATCCTGCCTTGAGAGCTTGGGCCTGAACCTTGGCTTGGACATTAGAGCAGGCATATGGCTGGAGGGTCAGTAATAGAGGGGTTTGGGGAAGCCATTTTTACCTATGAAGGCACATACTACTTATGAAAAAAATGTAAGTTTTGGTTCATTTTAAAAGAGTAGTATAGTTCTGTGATTGTGCTACTCAAGCTTAAATGCTTCAAAAGCAGGTCTCAAGTAACAGTAACAAAAACTGAGCAGCTCTGAAGTGAAAAATAACCAGCAGGACTTTGACAAGTGATTACACACATTGGGCAACTCTGGGAACTTAATCTCAGTTGCCAGGATACACTTCTGCCTTTACACCAACAGTAGCACATATAGTTCAGCCTCACATTATTCTCTCAGCGTTTTCTAAATCAGTGCCATGAAACCTTTGAGAGAGAAAAACTCCTGGAGACAGCTTGCTCACAGAAATGCTTAAGTTCAACCAGAATACAGCACGTTCCCAACCACTTCCCTGCTTGTGGGAGAAAGAGTAAGCACAGAAGACAAGGTCTGGGGTCTGGAGATGTGGCTATGGTGGGATAGCTAAGCAGGCAGGTCCCACACTGGCTGCCACTCAAGTTTGGGTGGCTGGGAAGATGCCAGGTTAGATTCCTTTCAGTCAGTTAGGGTGGATTCAGGGTAAACAGTTGAAGAGGAGTCAGGTCAGATAGGAAGGCTGAATGTACAAGGGACCTTGTAAAGTCACCAGTCCTCCAAGGTTGTCCTTGGAATCTCTGGGCTTTAAAGATTAATCTCATGAATGCCACTCTGAGCAACTGGGAGGGGGGAAAAATCAGAGGAGTTAAAGTGTTTTTTTTTTCACTTTGTTTGAGCACTTTTGGTTATTATAGGAATATTGGAGATGGGCAGGGTAGTAGGAGGAGAAATATCATGAGATGAAAGGTCCAAGAGTATATCCAATCAAAGAGCTGGTAACCCAAGGTCTTTGGGGTTTGTTTGTGCTCAGTGCGTGTGGAGGTGGGCGGTGGTGGAGAGGGCACTTGGCTCACGCCAAGCAGGAAGACTGCATGAGCAAGACAAAGGGAAAGTAATTTTAAAATTAGAAAGCTCAGTGTAAAAATAGAACATTTAAAAAACAGCTGGCTTGTGGGCATCTGAGTGGTTCAAGGTGTCACTTGCTTAGGTGAGCCAGTGCTGGGATCTGAGTATTTGTTTCCAGCCATATTTCCCCTTTAAAGATATAGGTTCATGATAATGTCAGGTGTCATACATGAAGTGTCAGCCTTGGCCTAATGGTAATGCTCTTGCTTGAGTTGGAAGGTTGCAGGTTCAAGTTCCACTCCAAAGACTGGAATAAATAATCTAGGCTGATATCCCAGTGTAATACTGAGAGAATGCTGCACTGTTGTGCCTTCTCATGTGAATTTAAAAGATCACATTTAACTATTTTGAAGAAGAGCCATGGGTGTTCACCCTGATCTCATGGCCAATATTTAGCCTTTAAACAATACCACTATAAACAGATTATCTGGTCATGATCACATTCCTGTTTGTGGGATCTTGCTCTGTGCGAATTGTTCACCATATTTCCTTGCATTGCAACAGTGATGATACTTCAAGTGCTTAATTGGCGTAAAGCACTTTGGGATGCCTTATGGTCGTGAAAGGAGCTATATGAATGCTGAATGGCCTTTTCCGTGTTGTAATTCTATGTAGGTTCTTTCTATCACATATAAACACGCATGCATTTCTGCACCCTGAACACATACATCATATACAAGGAAGTTTTAATAAATTAGAAGGGTTCCATAGTCCAGAAAGCCTGCTGCTATAGTGCACCAGTACTCCATGTTAAAAGTGACAGGAGTACTGAACACAGTGTTTTGTTGAACATTCTTGAGGAATGATGTATTCCAAACCTGTTCTCACTATGTTATAGCCCCTGGCACATGAAAGAAAACACGCGAATGACTCAGATCCTAAAATGTAAATGACAAAATGTGGTTTGCAGCTGACTTGGCTGGGTTCCGGCATATGTGTCTATGAAATTGATAGGAACAGTGAGATAGGGGAGTAGGAACAGTATGTTACAATCTGCAATGTTTTCATTTGTACACACACAGCTTCGACAAGCAATTACTGCATTGATCTGGTATGAAACAGTTGCCTGTACAAGCTACTCACAGGAGAAGGTTGGAATGCATGGCCCTCAGCTGGATGGAGATTCTCCTGTGTATTCAACTCTATTTGAAGCGTAAACAACAAGGAAGCTGTATCTCTAAGCCATTGTGGCATTGCTTAACAGGATGTGGTTGGCACAAAACATGATTTGCCTAAAAGCCCCACCAGTCTGCAAGACTTTCTAGCATTGCTTTGATCCAGTTACTCAGATTGCCAACTTTGATTTGACATATCCCAGGAGGTTAAGTCACATGACCTTCAACCTGCATCCCCCTTCCCCCCACCCTGCCCGTGCTCCCCTATTGGTTGCCCTGAAGGTCCACATACATTCCCAGATCAATTGGAAAGCCAACAGTCTTCATTATTTGACTGATTCTTGAGGGTCAGTCAAACAACCTTTGCTCCCATCGCAGATATTTTTATAACTCATGAACAAATGTTTTCACAGAAAATGCGCAAGAAAACACAGTTCTGTCAATGCCCCTATGATTCTTTTTTTGTCAGGTTACTCATGGCAAGAGAGACTAAACTTTGATACATAGAAATAGGAGTAGGCCATGTAGCCCCCTTGAACCTGTTTGCCATTCACTGCGATCAAGGCTCATCTGTGACCTAATTCCACTGCAATCCTGGAAGCTTGGCCTGTTGCTTCTTTGAGAGGCAATGATGATAGCGTGAAAGTTTTCTGCTATTTGTTATATGCAGCAAAAGTTTTTGTACAAAATTTCAGTATTTTGTATTCAGTAAAATATTCAGTTTGACAATAGCTATCGAACAGTGGAGACTGTCTCCTCCCCACTCCCGCCATGTTTTAACTTCTAAGCCAAGTTTGCAGTCGCCCACAATGTCACCCTGTTCCCCACACATTGAATTTAAAATCCTTGCCTTTGGTTTCAAAGCATCGGTATAAAATTCCACCACCCAGTGTCTGCAACCTCCCACAGACTTTCATCCCTCCTCTACTCTTCAATCCTCTGACTCTGGCCTTCAGTACACTCTCCTTCCCTCCCTTTCTCCAGTGAAGTACTGGGGGAGTGCAGCACTGTCAAAAGTGCTGTCTTTCAGATGAGACGTTAAATCGAGGCCCCACCTGTCCTTTCAGGTGGATGTAAATGTTCCCATGACACTATTTTGAAGAAGAGGAGGGGAGTTTTCCCTCATGTCCTGGACAATATGGATCCCTTAATCAGCATCACAAAACAGATCATCTGGTCATTATCACCTTGCTGTTTATGGGGGCTTTCTGTGCACAAATTGGCTGAATGCAGTTCCTACATTACAACAGTGACTACACTTCAGAAGTACCTCAATGGCTATAAATACTGTGGGACATCCTGAGATTGTGAAAGGGTTAATAAAAATTCAAATATTTTTCCTTTTATTTATCAAAGTTTTCCCTTCTTTAAAAGGTGCTTATGACACATTCTATGTTAAACTAACTTGCTCTTACTTTGTTCACTTGCTGGAATGAGTTTTCAAATTGTTCTAGATTGATTTTGACCCGGCTGTAGTGAACAAAATGCTGTTTCCTTTCTATCTCTCCCAAAGGCATCACCAGGCACTGGGGGACATTTCCAATGGGTACAGTGCTAGCTTCGCTCTGCTACTTTACTTCAGAGGCTGAATAGTATATATGAGATATCTATATGACACATTCCTGCTCTACCCAATTCCTATCCATATATTTACACTTCCAGCAGGGGTCACCGGAGAGTGAATAGAAATAAGAACAGTGACTGACTGATTTATTTCTCTCCCCACCCACCCCTTGCCTGGAGTGGCGAAATCTGGCTGGATGTATTCCTGGTGGTTTTATCACATGACTTCTTATCGCCAACCACCCCAGCCCCACACTCCCGCCGTTGGTTGGCCAACACCTCCTATGATCATGGGGCATCACCTTCCCTACCAAATGGGAAGCGAACAGATTCTTCATCATCTGATTGGATGATTCCTGACTGTCAAACAGTCTTTTTCTAAAAGCAAAAACAAAGACTTTTTATCTGCATTGTCCAATATTTTTATAATAAGCATAAGATTTTGGAGAAAATGAACTAAATGGATTTTTAAAATATAATTCCAGTTCTGAAGAAGAGTCATACAGACTCGAAACGTTAACTCTGTTTTTCTCTCCACAGATGTTGCCAGACCTGCTAAGTTTTTTCCAGCAGTTTCTGTTTTTATTTCAGGTCTCTAGCATTCTGTGTGTTTTGCTTTTATGTTTTCTCTTGTATGCCCCGTTGACTTTTTCTCCAGGATTGCTCACAGAAGCTCCTGGAGATTAATCTTCTCCTGGAGATTTCTTGCCATTCTTGGAGGGTTAGCGATTCTAGCCACATCCAGGATTCTGCAGCCATGGAGTGGTCCCCAACTGCACCTCAGCCGACATCCACTAACACAATGAATAGCAGAGATTAAACGTGGGATCCTTTGCACTGTGTGGTTACTCTTTCACTGGACAGTGCCTTCAACCACTGCACCACTGGTCAGCCGATTTTTGAGGCATATTTGCATTTAGAGGCTGTAGGCTCCCCTGCAGCGTGAAACATTTTACCTAATTGGGACTCCGCATCTTATCAGCTTTCATTTAAAAATTACCAGGTTTTACAAATCCACCTTTACTGGATAATGACCAGAAAAGGAAGTCGTAGCCAGTGTTTCTCTGCCCCTCCCTCAACATCATTTCCGCGCCCTCCCCCACCCTGCCACTGCCTAGTTCAACAAGATTGCAGCTTACTTCAATGCTGTGACTGCGATCAGCTGGCTTTGTAGGGACTGCAACTAACAGCCTCCTGGTATTAATGGGACGGTACCATATTTGGGCAGTGCGTGAACCAACTGCGCTCTGGGGTGCAGGGTTGGGATCATCCATTTTCTGACCCTATTGGAGAATTTTCTGCCTGTCGGGTGGGCAGGCCTGACCCAATCTCCGGCGGGCGGGGAGACGATCCCCACTGGAGAAGCGAGCCCCACTGCCAGTTTACATGGGTGGGCCAATTAAGGCCCACCCAGCATGATGTCCGGCGGGAAGCGCTATGTGCCTCAATTGGCCATTGACAGGTTGGTGGGCCTGCAGCTGATTTAGCTTTGCCTCTGCCTTCCTGAAAATTTAAATGGGGCAGGGTGCCATCGGGGGTTCCTCCCAACGTCATCCTGCGTCATTTTACATGTCAGCAAGCAGGCCCCACCACCTGCTCGCCGACGGCAAAATTCTGCCCGTAATTATTATCAAAATAAGGCAAGTTCTGAACCCTTTGACACGAATCCTTCAGCTCCTGGGGATTTCCACTCCCTCAGGGTGGTCATTTATTCCTGGCTTTCCAGTGGCAACACAGTACAATGCTGAAACAATATTGCATTAATAAATTGATGTCACTGTTAGGGAAGGTTTATTACTAATAATGTTAATCCTTTCAATTTAAGTGAACACAAATACGATTTTTAATAAATATAAATTTCAAACACTCCTGCTCAACCTCTTCTGCTCTTCATCCTCTCCCTATCCTCTCATCTCCATTCTTTCTCTTGTTTTTATTATTTTAACTGTGATTTTTTTCTGTCTCTCCAACTGCTTTGAACAAAGAAGTCCTGCAGCCTGAGTATCTCTCCTCAGCCATTTTGAACTCAGCCATCCTTGTGGGACTAGATAAAACAAAAGTCACAAAGCCCTTGTTGTGTAAAAGTCCTGCCCAATAGAAACAACAGTAGCAACAACAACTTTAATTTATATAGCATCTTTAAGGTAGGAAAAATGATTGGCACCCATACAAATCATTGGTAACTTTATACAGAGAATTATACTATCATGGTGCACAGGATGTATTGGGCCCTTAGATCCCTATATTTAGAGTCCGATAAGCTGGAGATCCTGTTTGCAGCTAAGGGTTTACTGTGTTAGGGGACAGTAAAGTAGGTCGCTGCATAACTCCTTGCTGTGTTTGTGATTGGAGTGGTTATTCTGTGATGTAAAAGATTCTTGTAGAATCTTCTGTAATTAAATCCAAATAGATTGGGTGGAGTGGAGATGGAGGGCAGGAATTGATGCTTGGAAGCTATCTAAGGGACTGAATCATTTTAGCAGAGAAGCAAATGGTGAGGTGTTTGGCAAGGGAAGCCACTCTGGGCAGGTTTGCCACTTGGTAGAACGCTTCCCGTTTTCTCCCCTGGGCTGGACTTTCTTTCGCCAACCCTGTTGTGGTCCAGGACCTTGTGGTGTCAGGACTGTTAGATCCTCAACATCCAGCATACACAGTAGCATTCTCTGCGGGGGCGACTGGACTGGCTGACCTCAAACATCTTCAGCTTCGTGCTAGGGTTTCAAATTGTTATTAACTCAAGCCAAATTGACACAACCCATAATTTAAAGTGACTCTGTTCAGCACCCAGGTGACCCATCATTAAGGATTAAGATTGCCTGGGCGTCGGCAATGCAATGCTGCATTGACTAACTGGCTTGTCATAGTCATGTGATTCTGCCATGAGGCACTCTGCCTTTGGGGGCACACATCTTAAGGTCAGTTCAATAAAGACCTTTCACAGACATACACACACTAAAGAAGACTGCTGTCCTTATATTTGAAACATGGTGCACAGAAGTGAAGAAAAAATAATTTTTTTAATCCTGCAAAAGGAGCAGAGAAGACACTGAGAACCTTTAATAGATGGGATGCAATATCTATTCAGTTCAGCTGGATCAAGTCTAAAGCTTGGGCTGGTAACCCCGAATGTGCCAACAGGGAAAGGGCAGAAAAAGACCCCAGAGAGAGGGAAACAAAAGACTCCCGAGAGAAGGAGACAGAAGATCCCAGAGAGAGGGAGATAATATTCAAGTAAGCTACAAGAAGGTTATCGACTATGTCAGTGCAATGAGCCAAAGATAAATGTTCTACAGGAAAATGTTCACATTAGAGCTTAACTGGAAGAGTTGAAAGGCAAGATTTCAGCTGAGTCTACGCCTTTGAAAACACACAATAAACTGAAGTCTTCAATGAGCCAAACTGTGCGAGATCTGACCAAACAAATTTCAGGGACATGAAAAAGGCACCAGGAGGAAAGAATGACCCACAATTCCACAGTTGGCAACTCACAACAGGAGTTGGAAAAACACAGGCGCAACCACAGACATATATGCTCAACTAGCAAAGCTGCTGCTCTGCCACAATTGGCCAGTCAGAGAGAAGGGACCTCATTAGCTGTACTGAGTATGGAATTGCCATCAATACCAGAGGTCTATGAGTCCCCAACAGCAACAGTCCCCAAGGCAACAAGTGCCATGGGAATGACACTCTCCTGACAAGGAACATCACCCAGACAAACAGCCAAGGTCAACGCGCATGCATTCTATTAAGAGACCTGCATGGTTTAAAGACAATGTGTGCAATGCATGTGCAGAGACTGAAAAGTAGACCAAACAGTTGTCAATGCATGAGAACAGTGGGTATATAGTAGGTAACTTGGGCAACTCACAGTCACACAGGATTGTACATGAAAATGTGTCTTTTGTTCACTGGGGAAAAGGTCATGTTTTGTTTCTTTTTTATATGAAAAAGTGGATGTTTGGGTTTTGGAAATGCAATGCTGTACTGACTCGCACTTTGCCTCTGGAGGCAGATATCTTGAAATCAGTTCAATAAAGACCTCTCACAGACACACCCTAAAGAAGACTGCTGTCCTTATACTTGAAACAAAGATGAGGGCTATTTTGGCTCCAAACTACCTGGAAGGTGGTGGTTCACTCTGAGTCACAAAGTTGCAGGTTCAAACCCCACTCTGGAGATCTGAACATAAATTCTGGGCTGACATTCCAGCACACTAATCAGAAAGAGCTGCACTGTCAGAGGTTCTGTCTTTCAGACCTCAGCAAATGTTCTCATAAAAGATCCCACAGCAGTATTCCAAGGAGAGAAGCAACAGTTCATCCTGGTGTCCTAGCCAATATTTATCTTTCAGCTAACGTCACAAAAACATTACCTGATCGTTATCACACTGCTGCTTGCAGGGCCTCTCAGGGCACATATTGGTTGCCATGTCTCCCACATTACAAAAGTGACTAAACTTCAAAAGTACTTAATTGGTTGTAAGGTATTTCACAGTGTCCTGAGATTATGAAAGGTGCAAGTCTTAAAATAGATTTCCTGTGCTTTAAATTCATCAAATAGAACAGTTAATATTGTCAGAATTAACTTTCACACACAAGATTGAAGCCATTTGTGTTAATACAGTGGAACAATGCAAGTAACACAGAAACCCCAGTCTGCACAACAAAATATGGACAAGGACGCAATGATTGCATCAACAGATAATTTGGTATGAATTCTATCAAGGTGCTTGTTTGACATTTAAGTGAAAAACCAAGGCCAGAATTTTTCGCTCGTCAGCTGGGCGTGCGACCAACCTGAACGAGCGTAAAATGACGCGCGATGATGTCAGGCGAGCGTCCTGACATCATTACACACTCGCGCGATATTTCAGTCGGCGGGTGCATGCAGGAGTCAGCAGTGCACCTGCCGACAATTAACAGGCCTGTTAGGTATTAAAGCACCAATTAAATGAAATTTTTCACAGGCGAAAAGGCCAAGCAGCCTTTGGATTTTTTAGGAAACCTCATCCACGGGGGGGGATGAGGTTTCCAACAGCAATTAAAAATTAATTAAAAACTTTAACATTCCATTAATAACATGTCCCTACTCATGTGACAGAGTCACATGAGGGAACATGTTCCTAACATTTTAAAATTCTTTATTTTTCATTTTTAAATCTTCAGCTCCCTGAGGCAACTCTGTGCCTCAGGGAGCTTCCATTGCACGGTCATTGCCTGATCACAAGCAGCGGTCAGCTTCCCGACCACTCCCGCTCGCCCCTGCCAAGCCCGCCCACCAAAGCCATGCCATTACAGTCCTCACTTAAGATGCATCTAGACAAACTTGAGATATAATGAACATAAGAACACCACTCAAGCCTGTAATTAGAGCATTGCTGATGTGCAACTCAATTTTTGCATCTTTGTTTCATTTCCCTCAATACCCTTACCCAAGAAAGTTAGGAAGAGGAGTAATTAAAGGGAGGCCATTATCTTGGAAACGGTTGATGAAAGACATTAATGTACTGCAGGTTACTTAATGGAGACAGCCAAAGTAGTTTATCTTTGTACAATGGTTGATATATATTTTGGATTCAATAGCACCATATAAGCTATTAGACCTCAAGATATTAGCGGATATTTTGGATGGCGGAGGTTCCCTTGCCGCCATCCGAGGAGTCAGTGGCAAACACATCCCTGCCCGTACCGGCTGCCCCACAGCCATTTCACGCTTCAATTAGTGTTAATTGGCTGGAGGCAGGAATTCTGCCCCTCAGTCAGGAGGATGTCCCACTTCAGAGAGCTGCAGGACAATCTCTAGTCCCCGCAGCGCCAGAAGCTGCAGTGGAGAGCAGTGGGACTGCAAGTAGTCCCCAGAGCATGAGTCCCAGGAGTCCAGGACCAGGTAGGTTTTGGGGGTCTCAGGGCAGGGAGGGTAGGTGAGGCCTCAGGTGGGGTGGACAGTATGGGTTTGGGTGTGGGTGGGGAGGCTAGAGGGTTGGTGGGGAGGGTGGGGGGTGGTGCCCCCACAGGGGTCAGATGTTTTTGAGGGGGTGCTGGATGTTAAAAGGAGGCTGTTCATGGAGGCTCCTCCTCCACCCTGCCTTTCCACCTATGGGATTTCCCCCTGTCCCTGAACCCCTCCCGCCAGCCTGAAAGTCAAGGCTGGGTGGAAAACGGCCTTTAAGTGGTCAATAATCAGTCACTTAAGGACCCTAATTGAGGCAAGGGCCAGCCAGCCGGCCTAGGCCTCACCTGACCTCGTGTAAAATTGCAGAGAGGTCGGGGCAGTGGGAACCCGGTAGGAAGGCCCTCCGAAAATCTTTACACTCATGCCCACAGCCTGCAAACCCGCTGCCTTTGTAAAGTTACTTCATTTGAGGAGATATTTAAATCCATGAGCTTAAAATTATTCCATCTGGCAAAGGTTTGGATTGAATTGTTCAAACCGTTCTAATCTGAATTACTTTGGTTCTCTACCCTTCTATTTTTCGTAGTTTTGATCTCCTACCATCTCTGAGTGACAGAAAATGGATTACACAGCAATTTTGAGTTATTAAACAGAGGCACTAGACCTTTTGTTGATGTTTTTTACAATAGTGAGTTCCCCAAATTGGGGACATTTTTTTCTTGTGTTTTCTCTAACTTTTCAGGTTGAATGTCTAGTACCACCTCTACCCCATAGTAGGGTGTGTGTGGGAAGTTAATGCATTTACATATTACCTGTAGCTGAAATATAATTGACTCCATTGGGAGAGACTTAAACCAGAAGTAGATCTTATATTTTAGGTCACAAAAACAAAAATAACCAGATAAACTCAGCAGGTCTGACAGCATCTGTGGAGTGGAAGACAGAGTTAATGTTTCAAATCCGTATGACTCTTCATCAGAACTGATGAACTTATATTTTAGGTGGTGGTCAGCAGAAGCAAAGAAGCTGGAGCCATTTTCTTATCATTCATTAATCCATTTGCCTGGGTGAGTGCAGCTCTAACAACAATCAAAGAAGCTCAACATCATTCAGGACAAAGATGCCCACTTGACTGGCACAAACATTCACTCCCTCCACCCCTGCACAGTAGCAGCAGTGTGTACCATCTACAAGATACACTGCTACAACTCACCAAGACTCCTTAGACAGCACCTTCCAAGCCCACAACCTCTACCACCTAGAAGGACAAAGGCAGCAGGTGCATTGGAACTCCACCACCATTGTGGTCAAAACAGTTTTCACTTTTAATAGAGGGTGAGAATCTTCACAGGTGGAGATTCTGCAATCTCTGAGATTGACATTTTTTTAAATCCATGCAAGAGCTCACGACCATAGCCATCCCTTCATTGCAGTATTCAGAGGCTTAATAACAGAGCAGGCATAGCTGCAGGTAATCTCTGTTGTTGCCAGGTTAAAGGTCTCAGATGCACAAAATATAATTTCTAAATTGCCTGTCGTATAAGAAAAATGGAAAACCTGCAAGTTCCTCTCTAAGCCACACACCATTATGACTTGGAACTATGTCACTGTTCCTTCACTGTTATTGGGTCAAATCCTGGAACTCTTTTCTTAAAAGCACTGTGGGTGTACTAACACCACATGGACAGCAGCGGTTCAGAAAGGCGGCTCACCACCATCGTCTCATGGGCAATTAGTAATAGCCAATAAATACTAGCCTTGTCAGCGATGCCGCATCCCAATGAGGAATTTTTAAAAACCCAATCTAATTGTGACAAAGCTGACAAAATTTTAGTCTCAACTACAACCCTGGAAGTGAATCCACAGCCTTACAACGCTCAGTTTAAAAAAGTTTCTCTTGCCCTCAATTCTAAATCTCTGACATTTAACCTTGTTTCCCCTCACCTCTGACCCTTCACACCTGGAAACAAGCCTGTTTCTAGCCACTCAGGTGATTCTGTACCTGGACTGCACTGCTGGCAATTCAAAAACTCGAAAGAGAGAGGGAGAGAGAGAGACTTGTAGACTCTAATAATGCCAAAATGGTGCTTGATGCATGTATTGGGACAGCCAATTTTTGGGCTTATCATACATTGTAAATGCAAAGAACAGGACTTTCTATTCCAATGTTATATTTGAGGGTCAAAACAATCTTCAATTTTAACTAGGGTGAGTATCTTCACAGATGGATATTCGTCTTCTACAATCCCTGAGATTGACATTTTTTTTAAAAAATCCATGCAAGAGCTCACAACCACAGCCAGCATTCAGACACTTAATAACAGAGCAGGCATAGCTGCAGGTAATCTCTACTATTGCCAGGTTAAAGGTCTCAGATACACAAAATATAATTTCTATCTAAATTGCCTGTTTTATAAGAGAAAATAGAGTTTATTCTTGTAGAAAATTAAGTAGTGTTCCTGAGGCAGGTAGATTAGATAATGCAATCGATTAAAATCCTAAATTCATATGACTGAGAACTATAGAAGTGAAATTCCCCTTCCCTATTTGAAAATTCTCCTGTGAGAACACTATCTTGATTACAACCCTGCTGTGTGGTTTGATCTCAATTATTTATCTGATCTGTTGGAGCCAAATGTCCAACATCTGAAGATTAAAGAGATGATGGATCCACTCACAATAGATACAATGAGAGATAATGCTGTACAATGGGGTTAATGAGGGACCTGCTGCTAAACCATTTCAAGCCCTAGCAGTACTTCTGTATGACTGTTTGCTAGAAGCAGGGTAAGATTGCCTTGATTAACTTAACATCCCATTTTCTCCTCCATTTCTGTGTGTTATTGTGTATCTTTGCCATCCCAGGCCAGGATTGAGTCATTGAAAAATTGTAGGCGTGGACTTTCTTTCTATATTCTCATGGCACTGTGTAGATATATAATTAAATTATGCCATCACATTGATGGAACTATTTAAAAATCTCTACATCACATAACTACGGATGAGGAGAGCCATTCAGAGCCACATTAAAAAAAGTCTTCCAAAACTCAAGACTGTGGGGTTAGCAGAAGCTCGAGTGCCTAATCCAATTTTACCAGTGTTCATCTACTCTGATTCTCGAGAAGTAAAATAGTTGTCTCTTTGCACATACGGTTTGAAATCCTTTTCTGCTCTCTATATCAGACAGATTGTGCTTTTTTGCTATGAAGTGCTGGGGGGCTAAATTAATTTGGCATCAAGAACTGCTCCAAAACCTGGGATCAGTTCTGTTTATTCCCTCTCTGCTGTAGTGAGTTTGGCAGTGCTGCAGGGTTAAATGAAGGTCTGCAGCAGATCAGATTCCAGGTGCGTGAGTGCATATGGGGAGAGCAACAGGAAGGAATGATTCAAACAGTGGAGCCCATTCAAAAAGCACACTTCACAGGGAGTTATGGGGCAATTTTAACCTGAGGTAACAGTGTAAAATTGATGATATCAAATTGCTGGCATCAATGAGAAGGAAAATCAGTCAGGCCTTTAACAAGAAGCTAATTATGTCATTGTTCATTTTACGCCATTGCCCAACGTCAAAGATACCCCCATAAACTGAAGGAAGGGCTCAGGAGCCTTGAGGGAGCAATAGTGGTGCAGCAAGATATGAAATATTCAACAACAATGGCTTGTATTTACATAGCCCATTTCATGTAGTAAAATGCCCCAAGGCACTTAAAAGGAGCCAAGTGAGACAAAGACAATTGACAATGAGCCAAAGAAGGAGACAATAGCACAAGTAAAATATTAGTCAAAGGGGTAAAGTTTTAAAAGTGCCTTAAAGGAGGTAAGAGAGGTGGAGGCTCTTAGGGAAGATTCCCAGAGCTTAGGGCCTAGAGAATAAAGGCATGGCTGACAAGGGTGAGGCAAAGAAAGCTGTGGTTGCACAAGAAGCCAGAATTGGAGGAATGGAAAGCTCTTGGAGTATTGTGGGGCTGGAGGAAGTAACTGAGATGGGGAAAGGAGAAATAGTAGGAAAGATTTGCACATGTTTTCTCAGAACAGATAGAGATGGGGGTATGACATTATCGGGGTAAGCCCTTCTAATTCAAACTCACTATTTGGCTCTTTCTTACGTTGTTGTTAAGGAACCTTTTCTAATGTGGGCTTGCTGTCTTTTAAATAATGCCAGATGTACCATATCTAACTAACTAATATCTAACTGTATCTAACTTACGCACAAGAGAGAAATCAAACCTCCCAAAGCATTACGAACGCTATTTCAATGCTAACATTGTCTGACTTGTATCCAGTTAGTAACTGAGCCACATAAAGCAGCATTATCACAGGTTCACCCTCCAGCCTGGACTGAATGAGTTGATTCAGTTGGCCCCAGAGAGGGAAATAGGCCAAGGTTCCTACTCCTGATTATGATACTATGATTTGGACAAGGAACTGGAGGGCAACTGAATCACATGGATCTATTCCTTAGCAACAAGTCAGCCCCTGCTAGAAAGGAAGAAATGGGTGAAATTTAGGAAAAGAAAGAAGGATGTTATGCTTAGAGGGAAGCATTACATTCCTCTTTTTTGATAAGATTTCACTTCCTACATAGCTGGCTATCAATTGTTCCTCATTAAAAGGGGGAGACCAATCACTACTTTACCCATTCACAAAACATCTAGCTTGGATAGTTTCATCAATCACTCATTATAATGATCCATTTTTTATACAAGGTTAATTTGAGAAGATTAGGAAATTGGGTGGCAAATACCAAGTTACCATGGCACCTTCAACTGTCATTAACATTGAAACTTTGATTAGAATTTAAGAGTTCAATTTTAAAACTCCTAGTTAGGCATGGACTGAACAGCAGTGGGTCAACTATCTGCTTTACATGTGCCAGGTTGTCCATTCCATTGAGTTTTAGTTAAAATTGATCCCTAAACAGCCAGGATGATGTGAACTGAGCTTTAGGAGACCTTTCTTTTAAAATGCTGCTGAAGAGGTCTCCCTCGTCCATCTATAGGGAAAGTACAGGGAAGTGGGACTAATGGATGGATCTCTTAGAGGGCTGAAACAAACACAATGTCCTTTTTTGTGCTATAAGAGTCTATGATTCTTTGCTTATGTGATTTAGTGCTTTTATTTTAAAGAGTTTCATCAATGTGAAGGTGTAAGTTAATTTTTTTCTTTCCAACCATCTACCCTCCCCTCTTGAAGTTATTGAATTTAAGATTAGCCAACGGCAATACATGTGGATGCTCTGAAGGAGGGAGATAAGCAAAGTAAATTAAGGTTGAAGTACATATGTCATTAGAAGATAACTCGCAAGTACGATCTAAGGGCCAATTAGGTCTGGGCTTCATTGCAAAAATTTCTGAATATAAAGGCAAGGAAATACTACTGCAAATTTACAAAGTGCTGGGAATATTGTCACCAGTGTTGGGAACTCCATCTTAGAAAGAATATCCTTATCTTAGAATGAAGGGACAAAATTATAACAATAGCCTGATAAATTTGGGTTATAGTTCAGGAGGTTATTAGTAAAAATGAAAGGAATTGATGAGGTTAAAAAAAAAACAACTCTTCTCCCTAAACAGGGAGTCCAGGGCAAGGATTAGCTTTACACCTTCGCAGGGGCAGTATTCTTGCAGAGTGAATTTCCCACCGGTTATTGCACTCGCCTGATTTTCATTCAGGTGGTTTCTATAAAAGGTGGATGATTCCCTCCGCCAGGTTATTGTCAAGTACGTGAAGACCAAAGTTCAGACCAGCATATTTAACTGAGCTGGTTAAGGAGAATGTAGGGCACACTATTCATGTAATGGGTTGTGATAGTGGGGAATGCATTGACCCTGAATGTATTGGGGAATTTAAAAGGGAGATATTTTCTTAGGGATTAAGGGTATTAGAAGAATTGGAGGAAGAGTGATGAATTAGAATTGGAAAGATAAAGCTAACTCAATGATAGAACTGGCTTAACAGGCTGAATGTCCTAGTCCTCCATCACTGGCATATGATTCTGTCATGTCAGCCATATCTCCAGTACCTCACCCAAGTGATCATTACTCAACTGCAAACTTATAGAGCAGGTGTTGTCAGACTGTGGAGAGAAGGGAAGCTTCCGCACATGCTTATTTCCAGCAGGATTTTCTGTATAACAGTAAGATGTAGGACGACAAGCTTCCCACTAACCCTTGGATACTGTGTCCAGTTGTAACAATTTGCCCTGCCTGATATCAACTACCTGACTGTTAAACCAAGGATCTTCTGGTGTGGAGGTTGTGCTTAGGCCTCTAAGCCACTGGGACAGCTGAGAATCATTTCTGTAGGGAACTCCAAAAATCCTAGCAGGATGCACCAGGCTTTCTATAACATCAAATATTCTTAGTCATTCAATTGCTCAGTTAACAGGTCATCACTGTCATGGAGTAGTCGTCACGTGATTATAGGCTGTTGCAGGATCGATCAGCTCCATAGCAATTACAATCACCAGGAGCCCCTATTCTCCTCTGCCATTGGAATGATTGTTACAGTCAACAGCTCAACCAAGGCTAGAACATTGTTATAGAATGAATACAATGAGCGGTCCCTTTGTTGGTGTCTATGATACTGATTATCTCATAGGTTATTAACTACCTCCCTGGGTCTAAGAGGAAGTGCCTTTATTTTCATTGCCATATCTGATTAACTGAGCTGATTAATCCTTTAGAATCAAACAGTGCAGAGGAAAATTAAATTGCTCAAAGTTGACGATTAACATGACTTCATCCAGATAATAAATGGTCATCGTGGGCGTAGGTAACTTCACGTCAATTTGCATAACTTTTTTTAAATCAAAGTTCGAAACAGAGAAAAAAATTCAGTAGGTGAGGGTAATTGTTCATTGTGCAACTGAACAATTCAGATCAAAAGAAACCAGATTCTGCTAATTTACCAAATCTCTGCAGGGTGGCATTTTGAGCATAACACGTGTCCTCGACATCTCTGGACTAAGAGAGGGGAAAGGCAGTCAGTGCCCTCATTCTGTGTTTCCAGAAGGTTCATGTGTGTGGACATCAGATCAGATCAGGATCAGGTTTGCTCGTGAGGCCTGCCAGTGCCAAATAGCCTGTCACTGTCTAATCTCACAGCCAAAGGTTTGGATATTTAACATGCTGTATCAGTATAAAGCCAGCGCTGCTGATTGGTCGCCCATCATAGAAAGCGGCCCATTTCCATTTCCATTTGTTTCAATAGAAATAAAAGCCAGGCAGTTTCCACAGTAGGTATCTTGATCTGCAACATCAAGTTTACTCCTGGGTGGAAAGCAGAAAATCTACCCTGAAATGTAGCCATTTTGTTGTGGCTACATTACAGCTCTAGGCTGCTTCCTCAGTTGAGCACTCTGAGTGATTGCAGAGAGTGTGGGTCAGGAGAACCATAGAAGAAACTATGGACTACAGCTCCGTAATTTCCCCAGATCATGCTCCACTCTTCACTGGGAGCACCTTAGCCAGGAGCACTTGAGTCTCAGTGTGAGTCAGTGATCTGCAGATAGGAGGAGGGAAATAGAAATTACAATAATTGTTAAGTGGGGGAACGGCACTGACTTCCAAATGGGAATGTGCCCACCCAAACTTCACAGGGATGGTAACGTCATAGGCAAGCACCATGATGATGGTTTGGCCAGAATTACTCACAGCCTAGGGCTGGTCTTCTTTAGGGAATTATCTTTTCTAACAGTTTAGTCCTTCAGTAAGTTGGTGGAGGTGCTACCCTTTTTGCTGGTGGTTGTTAATTTTAAAGGGCACCAATGTGTGAGTGATGGAGGCCAAAGGTCACTGCAGCTTTCAATGAATAGTTAAGGCCAGTCTCATTGCTGGAAGACATAAAACACTTTACACACATTGGTCAAGTAGCAGTGAGCTGTACCCTTTGTTCCAATGCTGGCTTCATTTCGATCTTTTAAACTGTCGTGATGCCAAAATAAGCTCTGCTTCTACTTTGCCAGGGTTCCGGAAAGGTGGCATCCATGAAGCATCTTCCAGTGTTTACATTGGGTAATCCAGGCTCTCTCACCCCACTTAAATGTACCTTACCTGGTTTTCACAAAAAATTAAAGAACTTGTATTTGTACATAGCCCGTCTCACAACCTTAGGACATCCCAAAGCGCTGTACAGACAAATGTTGAAGTGCAGTCCATGCTGTAAGGTAGGAACCCAACAGCCAAGTTGTAAACAACAAAGTCTCACAAATAGCATGTGATAATGACCAGATAATCTTTCATAATGAGGTTGACCAGGACACCTTGGATAACTCGTTTGCTCTTCTTCAAAATAGTGTCATGGGATTCTAAGAGGACAGATAGAGCCTCAGTTTAATGTTTCATTGTAAAGGCAACAGCACTCCTTCAGTATTACACTGGAATGTCAGTCTGCAAGATGTGCTTGAATCCTTGAGAGGGAGTTTGAACCTGCAACCCTCTTGCAGGTGAGAGTGCTACCACTGAGCTGCTATGTCTCTCATTCTGTTGCCAGTTCAGGCATATTGAATGTCAGGAGCCAACTCCTGGATGCTGTCTCACAGAACCATGTCAAAAAAAGTGTCAGTGTGGAAGCAACAATGAGCAGTGCCAGATCCCAACCACCATTCAAAGCTCTGCTTCCACAATGGAGATCACCCATGAAAGTGAACAGAATTGCTCTTAATTTGAGCTGGAAGTACTTGTAAAGTAGAGAATTGCACCATTTCAGTTCATGCTGAATGTAATGTTTGGAGCCATTCTGGAGCTGTCCGAAATGTAATATAAGTACATTTCCTTCCAGCCAACCCAGCTTTCTCCATGTCTTCCAGGAAGCACTAGCACAAATCTGTGACTTGATTCTATAGGAATTAGCAACTCTCCGCCATATGTGTGTGAGCCAGATAGTGAGTGTTAGAAAAATGTCCAACAATGGAGGGAAGGGAGGGAGGGTAAAAGCAAACATCATAATGACACAGACATACCCCACCCAATAGGTGTCCTGGCTGATTCTTGTGTCTCTCCCAGGTGTGGCAGACTGAGGTCAATTACTCATTGTAACCCCATACCAGATTAGCCAACTCGGTGTAACACTATTGTTTTTTCACATAAAATACCCAAATGTTAATTACTCAGTGGGGGTAATATTTAAATGAAATTGTTGTCATTCTGTAATCTAATCCTTGAGGATTGTCCTATTGTAGGTGTAATATGATGAATAAGAGTCTCTGTGAGTAATGTGACCAATGTGTGTTTTAAGTTAAGTGTTTGTTAACAAAAGCTGCCTCAGATAAGTCCTAACTTGCCTCATATTTACATTCTTACTATTTGGTGAGTGTTCAAAGTAACAAAATCACTAAATCTGCAACTTATCTTCGTGTCACACTGATTCTAATCCCCCTGCTTCCAAGCCTCTGGCACTGCAGTAACTGAAGGACAGATAGAGGCCCAACAAACAAAGACCTTCAGGTCTCAATCTCTGGTGATAGACTGTCCACCAATATCCATTACAAACCCACCGACTCCCACAGCTATCTCAACTACAGCTCCTCACACCCCGCTTCCTGTAAGGACTCCATCCCATTCTCTCAGTTCCTTCGCCTCCGTCGCATCTGTTCCGATGATGCTACCTTCAAAAACAGTTCCTCTGACATGTCCTCCTTCTTCCTTAACCGAGGTTTTCCACCCACGGTCGTTGACAGGGCCCTCAACCGTGTCCGGCCCATCTCCCGCGCATCCGCCCTCACGCCTTCTCCTCCCTCCCAGAAACATGATAGGGTCCCCCTTGTCCTCACTTATCACCCCACCAGCCTCCGCATTCAAAGGATCATCCTCCGCCATTTCCGCCAACTCCAGCATGATGCCACCACCAAACACATCTTCCCTTCACCCCCCTTATCGGCATTCCGTAGGGATCGCTCCCTCCGGGACACCCTGGTCCACTCCTCCATCACCCCCTACTCCTCAACTCCCTCCTATGGCACCACCCCATGCCCACGCAAAAGATGCAACACCTGCCCCTTCACTTCCTCTCTCCTCACCGTCCAAGGACCCAAACACTCCTTTCAAGTGAAGCAGCATTTCACTTGCATTTCCCCCAACTTAGTCTACTGCATTCGTTGCTCCCAATGTGGTCTCCTCTACATTGGAGAGACCAAGTGTAAACTGGGCGACCGCTTTGCAGAACACCTGCGGTCTGTCCGCAAGAATGACCCAAACCTCCCTGTCGCTTGCCATTTTAACACTCCACCCTGCTCTCTTGCCCACATGTCTGTCCTTGGCTTGCTGCATTGTTCCAGTGAAGCCCAACGCAAACTGGAGGAACAACACCTCATCTTCCGACTAGGGACTTTACAGCCTTCCGGACTGAATATTGAATTCAACAACTTTAGGTCGTGAGCTCCCTCCCCCATCCCCACCCCCTTTCTCTTCCCCCCTTCCTTTTTTTTCCAATAAATTATAAAGATTTTCCTTTTCCCACCTATTTCCATTGTATAATAAAAAAAAACCCCACTAGAGCTATACCTTGGGTGCCCTACCATCCATTCTTAATTAGCACATTCGTTTAGATAATATCACCAACTTTAACTTTAACACCTATGTGTTCTATTGTACTATTGTCATTGACATCTTTTGATGATCTGCTTCTATCACTGCTTGTTTGTCCCTACAACCACACCCCCACCTCTCTCTCTCTCTCTATCTCTCCGCCCCCCACACACACACCTTAAACCAGCTTATATTTCAACTCTTTCTTGGACTCAAACTCAAGTTCTGTCGAAGGGTCATGAGGACTCGAAACGTCAACTCTTCTTCTCCGCCGATACTGCCAGACCTGCTGAGTTTTTCCAGGTAATTCTGTTTTTGTTTTGGATTTCCAGCATCCGCAGTTTTTTTGTTTTTAAAGACCTTCAGGGGTCACAGGCTCTTAAACATCTTCTTTGTGAGTGCATTCCAGGTTAAATGGTTTCTTCCATCTCAGCACTCTGATCCCAAAAGCTGGAAGTGCCCCAGTGAAGTGCAAGATGGCTTCCATTGTCCTCCTGGGTTTTGATAGTTTTATTCTTTGATACTCCTCCCAAATGTTTGCAGGCAGGTAGGGTAGTATTTAATCCAGGCAATGGTGGCTTTGCCTACCAGCTAGAAAGCCAGCAAGAACCCCCCCCCCACCGGTGCCTCCTTTGAGAAAGGCCTGCTGTATCAACTGGCAGGCAGGCACTTAAGTTGTCGTTGGTGAGCCTTTGCTGGGATCAAGGATGTTGTGGCGGGAATCCCACCCCCAAAAGATGCCGGCCAATGAGGGGCTGGCAACTGTCCATTGCAGGCCATGTCAGTGGGATAAGTGGTAGCTGCCAGCAGTGCACCTGCATGAGGTCCAGGATCAGCAAAGGGCCCAGGCCATAGTTGAATGTGGGCAGGATGGGGGTTGCGGGAGGGGGGGAGGGAGTTGTAGCAAGGGCAGTCGTTGGTGGGGGGTGCCCTCAGCAAACTCAATGCCGGGTCTCTCGATTAGGCACTGAGTGCCTTTGAACCAGGGACCTCACCCCTCCCCCAACCACCAGGAACCCACAAGCAAACCCAACAAGACTTGCTTCTCGGTCTACCCACATGGCGGCTGCCCCACCAGCCACTGGCTGAATACCAGTGAGGGCCTCAATTGGTGGTTGGGCAGGAAGGCCGTCCATGAGCTTCCTACCCCGGACTTAATTGGGGCAGAAGGGGGAAGGTGGCAGGGTGATACTGTGCAGTACTAAGATAGTGTTACACTGTCATAAGTGCCGTCTTTTAGTTGAGAGGTTAAATTGAGGCCTTGTTCTTATCTGGATGTGAAAGATCCCATGGCACTATTGGGAAAAAAAGGAGGAGAGTTATCCCCAGTGTTCTGGCCAGTGATAATTCCTCAACTAACGTCACATAAGCAGTTTAATTCACCATTTATCCAATTGCTATTTTTATGATCTTGCTGTGCAAAAATTGGCTGCTATGTTTCAACAGTAAAAGAAACATGTCAAAAATAATTCATTGGCAGTGAAGAATTTAGGGACGTCCTGTGGTGGTGAGCGATGCTGTATAAATTAAAGTTATTTTCTTTTTTGCCAACAGCCCTGTAATGTATCATCTCCAAGTGACTTTTTTTCATCAAATATTCCCCTTCACTCCTAAGGGTGACATATCAATGTTGCACAATTCACGGCTTCAGGGAAAATGCTTCAATTATTTTTCAAATTGTAGTTCTGTTGTTACTTACTTTTCTACGGTGCTCATTCCATGTCTCTGAGCTCCTTATAGAGCAGTGGGTGACACAAGGGAACACCATGCTGGCGCAGGCCAAGAAAACACTTTATAATGTTCTTTAAAATCTTCAGTTTTCATGTCGTTCAAACCAAGTTCCTCATTATCTTCAAACACGCGCTCGTATTTCTCGATCTTCATTTCTGGATCAGGATCCTGAGCATATAAATTCTGGAGGTAACTGTTTCCTGCCAAGTCTTTAAGAATGATGTGGGCTTCTCTTTTACCCGAAATAATCTCATCCAACTTCTGCCCAAATTCTTTAAGCTTTTCAGATCTTTCAGGATCAGTGCTGTTCCCAGTAAAAAATGGGTTCTTTACCACAATCAATTCTTTCACATCTGTCAGCAATCCTTCCAAGATGGTGAACTTTCCTCTGAGAATTCCCATCCCAAGCTCAAATTCCAGCTCTGGAATAAGGATGCTGCAGGTTTCAGAGTTGGGGGAGGGGGAGGCATTAGGGATGCAGACAAAGGCACCATCAAAGGAAAGGGTCTTTGATGGACTTTGAAAGCAGAAAGGAAGTTGGTGAGGCAGAGGTGTCGTGGAAGGGAAGGGGCATTAGAGGAGCAGTAGGTGGGCACAAGGATGCATGACCAATTGTAATGCTTACGTTGCTCCTCTGGCAGAGATCAGCTAATTCCAAACAGGCTGAAGATCAAACCTGGGACCTTGCTGCTCCATAGGGATAAATGTTTTCAACCACCATTACAACCAATGGTTGGGCTTACTTTTTATAAGATCTTAGACAATAAGCCCTGAATGACAATTTGATTACTGGTGGCAAACATGATCCCCTCTCAACTAACAACATTCCATTGCCACTGCATTGCAATCAGGACCAGAATTATTATTTTTGCCACATCCTCTCCTTTGCCAGGGGATAGTGAGACATATTGCACTGGCTTAAATCTGCTACCAGATAAAGGATTGAACCTGGTGCTTTCTTGGGCTGTGGTCATTGAATTTTAAATTGTGCTGAACCATTGCAAGTTGAGAATGGTTTGATTGATTTGTATATATTTCAGTCTGCAGAGTTATCTAATTTTGTGGGTTTCATTCCAAGGTGAGATCGTGTTAGTGTAATTTAAGATGACTTCCTAGGCCATGTTGTTCTTAATGTCACGTAAGCACCTCCAGAAATCCCTAACAGATTTGCACTGAGTGCATTGCAGAAGCAGATGTTGGCAAGCCCTACTGCCAAAGATGACTGTTGCAACTCGAACGCAGGAACATGGGATGATTTTGACTTTCAATCAGGAGTGATGTAAAACAGGATGGAAACTCATTATCATTCATTAACACAATCGCACAAAGTCAAATCTACCCAAATTTTTTGCTCCCATCAAGTATCAATAGATTGAAAGATGTTTGTTAAGGCAGGACACTTGGTAGATCTGAGTTCAGCTGACAAGACTGTTAACCTTCAGGAAGTAAAACCTCATTTCTAACTAAATGATAGTATCATAAAAATGCCACTCTACATCAAACACATTTACTAATAACATGATATGCAGAGCTGTTAATTTCTGTTTAGCTTGTATTAAAATGGCTGTTTAAATATTTACACCTTTGCAAACTGCTTCATGCTGGTTGTGACTTTTTAAATTAAGGAGCCCAAGTAAAGGGCTGAGGCTATAATAAAGGAACACCACCAAGGTTGAAAAGTGTAGGAGAGAAGATGAGGTAAATCTGGCAGTCATGATACAGTAATGTCATAGCTATAAATTGTAGAAAGGTGGAAAGAGGGATATAAGAAATTCTTGAGTTTAGAGATCCTAGGTGTTAGGTGGCACAGGGAAACAGAGTAGGATTGCAAGAAGGTACAATGAGTTTTGAATTGAACACATTGAACACTCAAAGAGGAAGTGTTCACTCGACTCATTCCTGGGCTGAGGGGTTTATCTTATGAAGAAAGGTTGAACAGGTTGAGCCTATACCCACTGGAGTTTAGAAGAATGAGAGGTGATCTTATTGGAACATGTAAGATCCTGAGGGAATTTGGTAGGGTGGATATGGAAAGATGTTTCCACTTGTGGGAGAGACCAGAACCAGAGGACATAGTTTAAGAATAGGCGGTCTACTGTTTAAAACAGAGATGAGGAGAAATTTTTCCTCTCAAAGGGTCATTAGTAAGTGGAATTCTTTTCCCCAGAAAGCAATGGAGGTTGGGTCATTGAATATATTTAAAGCTGAGATAAACAGATTTTTGATAGTCAATGGAGTCGAGAGTTATGGGGGGTGCAGACAGTTGAGACCACAACCAGATCAACCATGATCTTATTGAATGGTCAAGCAGGATCAAAGAGCTGAATTGCCTAGTCCTGCTCCTAAGTCCCATGTTCCGAAGTAGGACAATGTGCTTCAAGCTTAATAGGAACAAAAGAAGCAAGTGCAAGAAGAAATCTGGCCAAATCTGATCAGAAAGCATAAACGTCTGCTATTCGATACACGGCTAAATAAATAAAACAGAGAAATGCATAAACGTCAGTTCAGATTTGCAGTCATTTGAGACTCGAGGCTTCCAGCTCCTCTCACTGCTCAACTGCACATTCGAGCTGATCACACCAGGGTTCATGTTCGTAGGGATTTTTAATTTATTCATCATGTGTACAAATGTTGGTATCATGTAATTAACTGCACTCAGGAAGTCCATTAGGACGCCCTTAATTGTTTACAGAGATTATCGTTGCTAAGATCTATAAATAACTAAAACATTCTATCGTTGTTCAGCCCTATAAATAACTAGAACATTCTATCACTGAGGGAAAAAATTGACCAGTCTTTGATAGAATAGCTACTGGTGTATTAATGAACCTCATTGAAAATGATATAATGTGCATGTGTTAGAGTTACTTTGGGCAGAATTTTTCGCTGAGCAGGCAGATGCGCACCCGACCTGCTCGAGCGTAAAATAGCACGTGATGACATTGGGCGAGTGTTCCGACATCATCACACACTCGCGCACTATTTCAATCAACAAGCATGTGCAGTAGTTGGAGCCACGCCCAACAACAATTATGAAGTCAATTAAGACCATTAAAAAGATAATTCAGCTAGATTTTATGTTGCCCATGTAAGTTCGCACTTGTCACATGGGCAAAACGGGCAGGCAACAATTTGCTAAACCTCACCCAAGGGCAGGATAAAAAGGGTCAGCAGCATTGCCGGTGTGAGTAGTGAGGAGCTTGGTAGATAGTTTGCTGCTGGTGGCTTATCAGTACTTGGCAACTCCATCTCTGTTTGGGGCTTCATTCTTAGCATTTCCAGGCTTCATTTCAGGTGTGTCCAAGGTCCCTGGAGGATTCAGACTGTGTGGGCCCTTCCAGGTATCAGACAGCCTTCTGTTACCTGGTAATGGGGATTGTGGTCTCCGCTGGTGGCACCTCCTCCGAGGAGGAAGAGAGGCAGAAGAGAAAGGAGACCAGGTGTCCCAAAGTAGCTTCCAGCAGAGGGACCTGTGGGAGGAGAGGCGCAGGCACAAGGGGTGCAGGGCCAGCAGGAAGTCCAAGGCAGAATGGGCTGCAGAAGACACCGCTATCCTGCTGCCAGGGTTTACAGGCGGCGATGCAGTTACCCCAATATGTCTGAGCTGCAATGCTGAAGGAGGCTCCGTCTCTCAAGGGAGACAGTGGCCTCCATTTGTCACATGATTGGACCTGAGATCAGCTCCGACTGTGTGGGTGGACACCCCATGCCAGTGGCTCTGAAGATTACAGTGGCCCTCAACTTCAAGGCCTCCAGCTCTTTCCAAGGGTCAGTGGCGGATTTGTGTGGAGTCTCGGAATCAGCTGTCCACAGAAGCTCTGTTTAGGCAGGTGCTGACACTTATTCTTTACCATATGGATGAGGCTAGCTGGGCTGAGTGAGCCAGAGGCTTTGCAGTGATTGCTGGTTTCCCCCACGTCCAGGGTGCCATCAGCTGCACACATGTGGCCATCAAGGCACCAGAGGGTCAGTCAGGTGCCTTCGTCAACAGGAAAGGATTCCACTCCATGAATGTGCAGATAGTGTGTGACCACAGGGTGCAGATTCTGCAAGTCTGTGTAGGATACCCTGGGAGCTCCCATGACACTTACGTCCTGAGACACTCCCAGGTGCCAAGGCTCTTCAGTGCTCCAGCCCAACTGGATGGATGGCTGCTGGGTGACAAGGGCTATTCATTGAAAAGGTGGCTTATATTGTCTCTCCACCACCCAAGAACAGAGGCAGAGCAGCGTTGTAATAGGAGCCACGCCTCCACAAGAGCGGTGGTAGAGAGGGCCATAGGTCTTCTGAAGATGCCCTTCCAATGCCTGGACCGTTCAGGGGGCGCACTACAATACCCCTCAGAGCGGGTGTCACTGATAGTGGTTGCATACTGTGCTCTCCACATTAGCAAGGGGGGACCCACTGGAGGAAGAGGATCTCGACGCAGTTGCACAGGCCACAGAGGATGAATCCAGTAGTGAGTCAGAAGAGAAACACAGTGAGGAAAATGCTGAGGGTGTGGAGGCAGACCTCTGTAACCTTCATGGAGGCAGGGACACAAGGGACGCCTTGATCCAACGCTCCTTCAGCTAGTCTGCCAAAGATCAGTTTCCACCTCATGCCACGGCTGTCGCCTCCATCCCCGATGTCTGAAATGACCCTTTCATTTGAATCCAAAGTCTGCTCAATGCCTGTGCAATAAAGTATCGAGCCACTCACATCCAGCATTACATACCAGCGTACCCTACACCAGAAAACAAAGGTGAAGCATCAGAACAAAAGTAAATTTATTGTTATTGTTACGTTGAATGCATAATGACATTACCATTACTGGTTTTGATGTCCACACCAGCAGACATATAAACCAAACATAAATGAAGAGAAAATCACCGGTGAACTGTTCCTTTTGTGCTCATGGTGCCTTACGTTTCCAAGTGCTACATCTTGGTGCCCCCCCCCCCGCCACCACCCCACCCACCACTCACTGACACAGGCATTGGAGACAGCCTGCTGACTATGCTGTCTTGTTGGCCTTGATGACCTTGGCGGACGTCGTCTGGCCAGTGGAGCCTGTGCTGGCCCCGTCTGGGAGGGAGCGGCCAGTGCCACGGCTGGCATCTCCCCAGTCATCGCAGCCTCATCAGATGCCACATTAACTGGCGAAGGAGCAACTGCCATAATCCAGAACGCCTAGAGAGCAGCCCGCGGAGACGATAAGCAGCGCATGCACCAATATGACCACGCCGCCCTGGACCTCCCTGCTCAATATTGATGGACAGGCACCTAGCTGGGATACTGAGGTTATTGCCAGTGTGAGGGCTTGCAGGTCCGAGCGCAACCGCAGGAACCCTTGATTCTGTTCCTGGAACTGCCTCTCTATGAGAGCTGCTACTGTATCAATGGGGCAAGCATTGCACTCAGCCATGAGGGTCAATGCAGTGCTCATACTCTGCATGGATGCCTCCACAACAGAGACCATGGCACGTCAACCCTCATGGATCTCCACCAGATCCTCCCGCACATCTCGCTGGACATCCAGCATCTGCTGCCTAATGGACGACTCCAGAGGCTCATCATCATCTGCCTTCAACTCAGCATTGTCCTGGTCCCCAGCAATCCTCCAACTGCCGGCGCCCTGGGCACTCTCTGCCTCCACCTGTACCTCAAGTGAGTGTGAAGTGCCCTCACCAATGTGCATCAACATTCTCGCCGCCAATCTAATGCTCACTGAGGTGCAGGTATCTGCTCTGGTGCCTGGTTAAGAAAGCGGGTGTGACACAGGTGCAAATGAAGCCCGATGGTCCTCTGGCATCAGGGGTGGCCCTTCATTGTCCAGAGAGCGAGTGCATGCTGTTCTAAGGGAGAACAAGGACATGTCATTAGTTAAAGTCACCACTCTGTCACTGTGCATGTCAGAGTCCCTGGTGAGACAATGGAGATCTGTATCATGGTGTCATCGTCTTTCGATGATCAATGTGGACTCCAGGTTAGAGGCTCCCATCAATAAGGAGACTACACAAGAATGATTGCACAATCTGAAAATCTCACCTCTGTGCATTGCACTCTTACCTTTGTCTGGCACCCCCCGCCTCTCCACACCCAGTTGCACATGGAGCATGTTGGCTCTCTGGCTGCAGGGTGTCCCGCTGGGATCTGGTGAACAGGAGAGGTTGGGCAGACCTCTCTGATTGGTTATGGCTCATCTTCTCCTGAAAGGACAGAGAAGCATTGATTAGTCCACTCTGTACCTGCAGCGCCATTGCAGCATGGCCAATCCCACCTGAGGAACACCCTGCAGGGCACATCCGAGTCGCAGCCCTCGAACTGCAAGGAACTCAGTCCAAGGAGCTAGGGCTCACCCCATTGGCCAGCTCCGGCGTCATTGACAGTTGGCATTCAGACTCTAGCATCCCTGAGGTCCACAGTGGGGTGGCCACACCTTAACACTTCTGCACACTGACCCATGCCAACACGGCACTCACCCTTCTTGGATGCACAGGCCATTGAACGTCTTCTGCCACTGCACCCATGTATTCTGCACCACGTCATGGCTGCTCACCTGTGCTGCAATGTCCTCCCATGTCCTCTTGGTGAGGTGCAGTGGCCTCCTCCTCCCATTTCTGGGGACAAGGGTGTCCCTCCTGGCAGCCACTCTCTCCAGGAGGACTGCGAGGCACTCATCTGAAAAGCAAGGGCTGAGTGCCCATCCGATCTGCCCTCTCGCCTGGCATCCCCAGCCGCACCCGAGTCCATCATGTTAGATAACTAGAGACAGAAGGGACGTTCTTCCGTGACAGCCTTCAAGGGGCTGCCTGTGCTGTTTTTAAACCAGCAGCCGAGTCGCCATTGGGGGCTGATCAGCTGATCACAGGCGGCCCATTTCCCGGCCGGTTCCAGGCCTGCCAACTGCGCCTGACCACCAAACTGAACATTCTGCCCATTGTTTACATTGTAATATGTTTATACATTTGTTTAAGCATTTTGCGCTGTAGGTTTCTGTTTGTTACTTTTAATTTGCTCAAAATGTTTAAATATTCAACGTCTTACTCATGACATGCATAACTTTTTGATATGATGCTGTTTATAACTGTGAATCATGTACACCGTCACGAAAACTACTTTGCAGCGTAATATTTTTTTAAGGCCTGCAGTGCTTCGAAATTAGCAGATTGGCCTGTCTGAACAAAGAAGAAAGAGCCTGATATATAAACAATCCACTTATTATGAGGATTCCTCTACTTGGTGTAATTGCTATTCGCTGCCCTTTGCTTTAGCAGCTCCGTTCTTTTCAATAGTGTTGTTCAGATGGAGAGTCACAGGAGAAAGAGAGGTAGAGCTGCACTTCCAAATACTCGTCACTTTGGCAGTGTTTATTTACAGCCTAAGTAACTGTAAAAGCTAGGAAAGCTGCTCTTTGAACATTAATCTATCAGCCACTTTCTGGGCTCTTTCAGAGCATTACCTCTTCACCAAGGTGCAGTTCTATGGGAACTGAACATGTCTTGTCTAAGTGACCATTCACATGAACGCCTAAGCCTCAACTGCCGACAGGCTTGCAGCAGAGTCCTTGCCCGACATCCACATACACATTTGTACTAAAGGCCACTGGATAGCGAACCTGTGCAGGAACTCAGGCTGTTTCTCCATTTCTCTAACCCAAGGGCAAAGGCTATCATCCCTAGCTGTTGAGATCAGCTAACGCACCACAGACTGGAGATTGAACCTAACCTAACCGTTCTGGGCTGTGTGGCTCTAGCACTTATTGGATAAAATGTTTATAAGTTGGGGAAGCTTGTAGGTGATGAAGCCTCTGATAATAATCTTTACTCAACATGATTCATACATACAATCATACAAATTAGAAGCAGGAGCAGACCATTTGGCCCCTCGAGCCTGCTCTGCCATTTGACAAGGTCATGGCTGATATGACTGTGGCTTCAACTCCACTTTCCTGTTTACCTCCTATAACCTATAACTCCCTAGTTCTAGTCTCTCCCATAAAGGGAAACATCCTTTTCGCATCCACCTGTCAAGTCCTCTCAGGATCTTGTCTGTTTCAATAAGATCATCTCTCGTTCTTCTAAACTCCAATGGATACAGGCCCAACCTGTTCAACCTTGTCTTATAAGATTCATCCCAGGAATCAGCTGAGTGAACCTTCACTGAACTGCTTCGAATGCAATTATACACTTTCTTAAATAAGGAGACCAAAATTATAAATGGTACTCCAGATGTTTTCTCACCAATGTTCTGTACAATTGTAGCAAAACTTCCCTACTTTTATATTCCATTCCTCTTGCAATAAAGAACAACATTCCATTTGCCTCGCTAATTACTTGCTGTGCCTTGTTATGACCCTTGGCCAGACCCCAGGTTCTATGGGGAAGATCTGGTTAGGGGGCCAATAATGTTTTGTTTAAAGTAGATAAAGTTTGAAACTCAAGACGCTTACTAAGTGAATAAAGCCACAAGATTCCACAGGTCTTGAACACACAGAAGTAAATTTTCCTCTACAAATTCAGAAAGATAAAGCAAGTTACAATATCTGTCTTATACTCTAACATTCAGGGTAAGTATGAATTAACAGGGGAACTATGATCAGACGCAACCACACAGCAGATAACAGATGCAACCAAAACAGATTCCATGGATTTCCCAACAAGCCACCCAGATATTTGTCACATTGTGAGCCAGCCAATCTCACTGAAACGTTGTCTTTCTCATGAGGGTTTCCAATCTCCACATTTGAAGATCTCACCTTGGAATTCTCTCCCAAGTCTTTCCGAGATTTCTTTCTCCTGGATTTCCGAGCACACTCAAGCTTCACCTTCCAAGCACAATTTCAGATCTACAGCTGTGTTAAGCAGAACACCACTGCTCCATAGGGGTACTTTGTCCCAAAGGCCCACTTTGCTTTAAGTTTGCTCCCTGCAGCAGCTTTCTTTACTTCAGAGCCTATTTCTCTGCTCCTTTCTTTTGCCTTAAATTAACAGGACCTATTTCCGATCCCTGTCTTTGTCCCTTACCTGGGACTTCATTTTTGGACCTCTCCCTGTCCCCCACCATGGGGCTGAATTTTACGCTGATCAGGCGTGAAATCACGTGAGATGACATTGAGCGAGCATCCCGATGTCATCCCGCGCTTGCTTGATATTTCAGTCAGGGCACATAGGTCGGAAACACGCCAGCGGACAATTAAGGAGGCAATTAAGTCCATTAATGACATAATTGTCTGTCATTTTACGTAGCCCATCCAACCTTATGGTTGGCGGACGGGCGAATTGGCCAGGTAGACTTTCCTTTTACAACAAACCTCATCCACAGGCGGGATGAGATTTCCGTGATGAAATAAAATATAAATAAATTTCTGTGGACAGCGTTTTCATAAGCTTGATTTTTAGCTGGCTGATTATGACGCGTGGACACTTTTTCTTAAGTTTTTGAAACCTTTATTTTTGCTGTTCCAGGTCATTAGCTCCCTGAAGCAGCTCTCTGCTTTCTGTCAGCGCTGACTCACGCCCGCGTTGACACCATCGCTCACCATCTCCCCACCCCACCCAAGCAGCACTAAGCTTTTCAGCGTGCATTTCACACTGGCTGGCCGTTAATTAGCCAGCCAGCATGAAATCGCGGTCAGGGGTCGATCGCAGTTGGCAGTCCATTTGCCCACTGCCCCCGGGCCCGCCGATAGTGCCCGCCCACTGAGCTGAAAATTCAGGCCCTGGTTTGGAACCTCTCCCTGTCTCCCTCATTTGTCCTGCTCCCTGGGACACTCACTTGATAATGGCGCCCTGGATCAGGTCATATGACCTGCATTTTCATACTGTTCTTTTTTCTTCCTTCTGCGCCGGCACACATAACCAGTTCTCAGCTGGAAGAATGTAAAAAGGTAAAACTGCTCATTTACCCGTTCCCAGCCTTTGCATGTACAAAAGGTCCAAAGATCATCAGGGATCAGAGTTCCTGACCTCCGAACTAAAGAAGGTGAATTTAGGTTTCATCACAACCTGCATATTTATTTTTTGTGCTTCATATACCAGGATATCCAGATCCCTCTGTACCAGAAAGTTCTGCAGTCTCTCACTATTTAAATAATATGCTGCTTGCCTATTTTTCATGCCAAAATGGACAAGTTCACATTTTCCCATATTATACTCCATCTGCCAAATTTTTGCCCTCTTACTTAACCTATATATATCCCTTTGTAGACTCTTTATGTCTTCCTCACAGCTTACTTTTCTATCTACCTTTATGTCATCAGCAAATTTAGCTACCATATATTCGGTCCCTCCATCCAAGTCGTTCATATAGATTGTAAATAGTTGAGATGCCAGCACTGATCCCTGTGACATTCCAGTGGCTACAGTTAGCTAACCCTAAAATTCCCCATTTATCCTTACTCTCTGCCTCCTTTAGCTAACCAATCCTCTACCTGTGCTAATATGAGGTCTTATTTTGTGTAGAATCTTTGATGTGGCACCTTATCAAATGCCTTTTGGCTATCCAAGTACACCACATCTACAGATTCCCCTTCACCCATGTTACCTCCTACTTCCTCAAAGAACTCTAGTAAATCAGTCTAACATGATTTCCCTTTCATTTTGTCAAAACCATGTTGACTCTGCCTGGATGCAATAAGAGTTTCTAAATGCCCTGCCATAACTTCTTTAATAATAGATTCTAGCGTTTCTCTTATGACAGATGTTAGGCTAACTGGCCTGTAATTTCCTGCTTTCTGTCACCCTCCTTTCTTGAATAGAGGACTACTCTACACTCACTATTTTCCAATCTGATAAAATCATTTCCAGAATCTAGTGCATTTTGGAAAATTACAACCAATGTAGCTACTATCTCAGCAGCTACTTCTAAGACCCTAGGATGTAGGCCACCAGGTCCTGGGGACTTACCAGCCTTTAATTCTATTAGTTTTCTCAGTACCATTTTCATGGTGATTGTAATAGTTTTAAGTTTCCCCCCACCCCTTTCACCTCTTGACTTACAAGCATTTCTGGGATGTTATTTGCATCTTATACACTGAAGACAGACATAAAACATCTGTTCAGCTCTTCTGCCATTTCCTTATTACCCATTATTAATTCCCCAGCCTCATTCTCTAGAGGACTAACACTCACTTTACTTACTCTTTTCCTTTTTAAATAGTTGTAGTTTTATATTTCTAGCTAGCTTTTTGTCATGCTCTAATTTCTCCCTCACTATTTTTTCAGTCATTTGCTGTTTTTAATTTCTGTCCAGTCTTCTGACCTACCACTAATCTTCACAGAATTGCATACTTTTTCTTCAATTTAATTCTATCTTTAGTTTCCTTAGTTAGCCACGAATGGTACCTCCTTCTCACAGAGTCTTTCTTTCTCACTGTAATGTATCTTTGCTGAGAACTATGATATCTCCTCAAATGTCTGCCACTGCATTTTTTTTAAATGGGTCAGCATTTATTGCCCATCCCTAGTTGACCTTGAGGAGGTGGTGGTGAGCTGCCTTCTTGAACCGCTGCAGTCCATGTGGTGTAGATACATCCATAGTGCTGTTAGGAAGGGAGTTCCAGGATTTTGACCCAGCGACAGTGAAAGAACGGCAATATATTTCCAAGTCAGGGTGGTGTATGGCCTGTAGGAGAACTTCCAGGTGGTGGTATTCCCATCTAGCTGCTGCCCTTGTCCTTCTAGGTGGTAGTGGCCTTGGGGTTGGAAGGTGCTGTGTAAGGAGCCTTGGTGAATTCTTGCAGTGCATCTTGTAGATGGACACACTGCTGCTACTGTGCGTCAGTGATGGAGGGAGTGAATGTTTGTGGGTATAGTGCCAGTCAAGCAGACTGCTTTACCCTGGACAGTGTCCATCTTCTTTGGTGTTATAGGAACTGCACTCATCCAGGCAAGTGGGAAGTATTTCATCACATTCCTGACTTGTATCTTGTAGATGGTGGACTGGCTTTGGGGAGTCAGGAGGTGAGTTACACACCGCAGGATTCCTAGCCTCTGACCTGCTCTTGTAGCCACAGTATTTATATGGCTAGTCCAGTTCAGTTTCTGGTCAATGGTAACCCCAGGATGTTGATAGTGGGGAATTCAGTGATGGTAATTCCATTGAACATCAAGGGGTGAAGGTTAAACTCTCTCTTGTTGGAGATGGTCATTGCCTGACACTTGTGTTGCATGAATGTTACTTGCCACTTGCCAGCCCAAGCCTGGATATTGTCCAGGTCTTGCTGCGTTTGGACATGGACTGCTTCAGTATCTGAGGAGTCGTGAATGGTGCTGAACATTGTGCAATCATCAGCGAATATCCTACTTCTGACCTTATGATGGTAGGAAGGTCATTGATGAAGCAGCTGAAGGTGGTTGGGCCTAGGACACCACCCTGAGGAACTCCTGCAGTGATGTCCTGGAGCTGAGATGACTGACCTCCAATAACTGCAACCATCTTCCTTTCTGCTAGGTATGACTCCAACCAGCGGAGAGTTTTCCTCCTGATTCCCATTGACTCCAGTTTTGCTAGGGCTCCTTGATGCCACACTCAGCCAAATGCTGCCTTGGTGTCAAGGGCAGTCACTCTCACCTCACCTTGGGACTTCAGATCTTTTGTCCATGTTTGAACCAAGGCTGTAATGAGGTCAGGAGCTGAGTTGTCCTGGCAGAGCCCAAGCTGGACATCAGTGAGCAGGTTATTGCTAAGCAAATGCCACTTGATAGCACTGTTGATGACTCATTCCATTACCTTACTGTTGTGTACAGGACATACCTGGGAAATTTTCCACATAGCCAGGTAGATGCCAGTGTTGTAGCTGTGGAACAGCTTAGCTAGGGGTGCGGCAAGTTCTGGAGCACAAGACTTCAGTACTATTGCCAGAATGTTGTCAGGGCCCATAGCCTTTGCAGTATCCAGTGCCTTCAGTCATTTCTTGATATCAGGTGGAGTGAATCAAATTGGCTGAAGACTGGCATCTGTGATGCAGGGGACCTCTGGAGGAGGCCAAGATGGATCATCCACTCGGCACTTCTGGCTGAAGGTTATTGTGAATGCTTCAGTCTTATCTTTTGCACTGCCGTGCTGGGCATCTCTATTGTCCTACCCTTTAACCTAATTTCCCAGTTCACTTTAGCCAGCTCTATCTTCATGACCTTGTATTTGCCTTTTCTTAAGTTCAAAACACTAGTCTTAGACCCACACTTCTCACCCTCAAACTGAATGTGAAATTCAGCCATGTTATGTTTACTGCTACCTAGAGGCTTCTTTACTATGAGGTCATTAACTTATCCTGTCTCTTTGAACAATTAATCCTGTCTCATTAGTATCATGGTGTTGCGTCAGCCCATTGATGTCAGTAGCTTCACAATGGCACACATTCAGCGACTTAGGGTATATGCAGGCTTACACCGCTCTGTGCCACACTAGTTGACACATGGTTTGCGGGCTGCACAGAAAGTGGCCGGTGGTGCCTCCAGTGATACAACTCTGCAGTTAGGCATGTGTAATACCACTTTGCAAATGAATCTTGTGCCTTTTGAGTACACAGTTTGCCACTTTTGGATAGAGGGATTGAACTAAATTTTGACTGACATAGCACATACTAGCATACCTACTGCACATACCATAGGTTCACTTACCAGAGCGCATCCCAGCAAAAGGACTATTCTGTTTCACAGGTACGAATGGTGATATTTTGCTGGTGGTGCATCAGGGTCATGTATTAGCCCAAGACCAATTTCCTCCTCATATGGTTGAGCAGATGAGGGCAATGAACCAGTATTCTCCCCATTGTTGGTAAATACAAAGTATGACAGGCCGGGAAAAATCCTTTGGTCCATTCAGCCTGTCCCACACAATTGTGATATAATGCATCACAATATACACACTCCTCACCCCACCCAGAAATCATATAATCTCATGGGAGACGCAATAAAGCAGATAATAATCCAGGCCAATGAGTGGGGAATAATGTGGAAAATTCCCATTGGACTACCTAGCACCCCCCGCCCCCCCCACCACCAATCCCCCCCCCCTCCCCACCATCACCTTCGGCAATCAAAACTAGTCCAGGGGATCACACTGGTCCTGATTAATATTACCGGTGCTGAGCACCAGCTGAGTATCAGTCTTCCGATGCCTTGTAGCCTTGTTGGTATCCTCTCTGCCTTCCCGACATCAAGCCTCACTTCTTGCCCATTGAGAGGATTGGTAAGTAACATGTTCTGTGAACTTAGTCTGAGGGGGAAGCGATGAGTTGGGATTGTGAAGGGAAATATGCAGCATATTTGGAAACTTTGAATGTTGAACAGGAAATTAAAAAAGACATGCAAAAAAATTACGCAAAGAATACACAATTAAAATAAGTTACATTTCTTAATGAATAAAAACACAAGTTATACCAGGTAGTGAGACATTGGAAACAATGCAACAGTCTCAGTGGCTACTTGCAGCAGCAACACAATATGCAATGGCAGCAAGCGAGGCCTCCCCACAACCCGACCTCCTCGCCCCGGAAGCCACATCTCCTCAATCCTGCTATGTCGCTCGCTGTGTTCCTAATTTTAATGGGAATGGTAAGCCGGCAATGATGTCACCTCCTGTTTCAGCTGAGCCAACACATAGTATCTCTTGCCGAGCACATCAAGCTGTGTCCCTGGGGAAATTCTCACTGACCTGCAACTTGCAGTATCATGCTGCAGCTACATAGTTTCTTCAAGAAGACAGCATAGGTTTCCATAAATAAGTCCACGCCAATAGATATATGTGTACATATGTATTTTTATAAAATTATGTATATGTAAAAATATGCAGACACACACTCATATAAATTCAGAAATATAAATATACATTCATATATTTATATTTAAAAATATCCATTCATATATAATACCTGGCACTGACATCCTGGAGTCCTGCCCACTTTAGAGAGGAAATTGGAGCCCTGGAACAGGACAGAGGAAGACATTGTGCTAGGCCTGCTTCTTTCAAAAGAAAAGTCAATTGTTCATTCATTTTATTTTTACAAACTGCTGACACACAAGTACATACTGAGTTACAGTCTGCAGGAGGGCAGGGCTGGTGAATTCAGTCTCCATTGATAAATAGCATGTTTTAGGGGCAAAGCGAGGCAGGACCTCGCCAAACAGATGCTGTGTATCTTGTTTGGAGTCACTTCTGAAGGTCATGTTTCAAAAGGAACGGGCCTCTCTGTCAGACCTGCCCTGTCTTTTTATCCTGTGCTCTTACAGTTTTATTCTTCTCTTTATTTTTTCCACTCCTGGGTGGACTGCATTTCCACAGGTCACACACAGTGTCCTCCCTTCCACCAGTACCTCCTGTCAATGACCTTTCTTCATCTGTGAGCCTTGGGCAATGTCAGCAGCTTCTTTGACCTTTGACCTTGCGGGAGAAAGGTGATACAGCAAAGTTCCTATTCTGGCCTCACCTGAGGGTATGCCAGTTAATGTTGCAGCAACCTTGGCTGGCTTTTGACCTCTGCAACACTGATTGGCACCCTACCATTAACTCCTGGCTGAAATCATCTCACATTAGGATCAGTTCTACATCAGGCAGCAATATGCTGGTGATACATCAGTTTTCTGACAAGTGCTGTATTGACAATGCAAAAATAAAATTCATTTTGACATTGTGATCTTCAATTTGCCCGCTGACTTAAAGGAAAAATGAGTCTTTGCACGATGCACATGTCATGTGTATTCAAATATACTAAACAGCGGCATGTCAATGATTGGTTACTACCTCCTCCAGTACAGGAGCCATTTTTTTTAACTAGGTGTCATAACGCTGATCAGTATAGCCAGGTCACAGTTTATCAAGTTGGCTTTGCCCGATAGTGCTGGTCATTCCTAAAATATCAGAAATGGTGATCCAGTGGCATTGATTGTTAATATATTGTGGAAGAATAAGAGTTGCATGGGGTTGATGTGACTCCAGTTTGTACCAGAATGTCTGTATTAAGATGTGTGACTGGGGAGGAATAAAGCAGATAGTAACTGTTAGATTATCTTTGGCTAATGAGTTACATGCATGCCAAAATGGACCAACATGAGCACCATTTTTCTGCCTCCATCTTCGTGTGCAAGGGCATCGAGACCATTTTGCATATGTGTACAACTGTTTCGAGGGGCAATGTCCATCCAGGTTTATACCAAGCAGAAAGTGATCAGGTTAGATGCTGACTAAGTGCGATGGTGTAAAAGGAGCTGTTAGTGGAAATATATCTTGGGAGAGATGTAAAATTACCTATTTTATGCTAACGCACTAAGACAGAGTTACTGCCATTGATTGGGAACGAAGGTTAAAGTAACATAATAAAACCTAGATTTTCTCAGTAGCTACTCATTGCAACTACAGAAAAACATATACCAGGCCATTGCTCCCAGGTGGGGATCTGCTGAGAGAAGACTCAGTTGGATTGGCCTGTGACAGACACCATGGGCAGGATTTTACATTGGCGAGTGGGGGCAGGACCCGCTCGCTGACACATAAAATGATGCAGGATGACTTCAGGATGACTTCTTTTGTGCGCAAGCGCGAAAGAGCACACTCTCAATTTTAGGGATTCCTCCCCCCCCCCCCCCCCCACCCCACCCAGCCCGCACAGGAAGCGCATAGCACTTCCCGGCGGATGTCACGCTAGGCGGGCCTTAATTGACTCACCCACACAAAATGGCGGTGCAGACCACAATTGGGTCAGCTCCGCCCACCCGACAAACGGAAAATTCAGGCCCATGAGTGGCAGCCCTTGTAAGCTTGAGCTCACTCAAAACTCTGACACCTGAATCCTGACTGGCACCAAGTTCCGTTTACCCATCATCCCTGTGCTTGATAACCTACATTGGCTCCTGGTCAGTCAATACCTTGATATTAAAATTTACCTCCATGGCCTAACCACTCTCTATCTCTGTAGCCTTCCCCAGCTTTGTAACACTCTGAGATATCTGCATTCCTCTAATTCAGGCCTCCTGCAAAACCCTGATTTTCATTTTTCCACCATTGGTGGCCAAGCCTTCAGCTGCCTGAAACTTAACTGTGAAAACCTCCCTAAACCTCTTCGCCTCTCTATCTCTTACCTCCTTTAAAACACTCCTTAGAACTCATCTCTTTGACCAAGCTTTTGACCATCTGTTCTGTCCTAATATTTCCTTATGTGGCTCAGTGTCAAATTTAGTTTGATCATTGTTCCCGTGAATTGACTTGGAACGTTTTATTGCATTGATAAAATGCCATTAAAATGAAAGTTATGCAGAAGATGTTTTCATTAAGGTGTTTCTATGGTGTCTGAGAACCCTCTACAACTGCTGGTTTTTGTTTGAGCTAGCAAAATTTCAGCAAATGTACAATTACCTGATTTACAAGGACTGCTTTCAATCTTGTGGGTCCAAAAGGAAAAACGTTATCAAAAGAAATTAGAAAAAAAGGAAGAGAAGTTGGCAATTCAGTCCCTCAAGCCTGTTCCACCATTCAGTTGGATCAAGGCAGGTAGTACAACACAGTTCAGCCATGATCTCATTGAATGCAGTGGATGAACTTGAGGACTGAATAGCTTATTTTCCTGCGAAAAGAGTCAAAAAGATTGTCATTCTAGTCATGATGGTAGAAAGACAGTTTTCGATATGATTTACATAGTTTCAGACTTTTCTATGAGGCATTCTTTTGCTTTTGGGATCATTGTAGAGGTCACCAGTGTTCTCTTTTGAGGTTAGTTATTTTTGAATGTAATTACAGGCAATAAAGAAATAGAATTGACTTGACTTTTGGAATCACAGTTCTCTGACTCTGTGACCTAGACAGCTCACATCCAATGTTAGTGCTGACAAATGAGCCAAAGAACATTGGACTGATGGATATGTGGGGTGTGTCAGAGAGTGTCACAATGAGAAACATGGGACATTGGAGAGTGACAGTGAGGGAATGGGGCATAACTGAGCGTGCTAGACTGAGGGATGTGTCGTGCATTGGAGTGTTACAATGAGGGATCTGTGGTATATCAGAGTATTATATTGAAGTAACAGTGAGGAAGGCAGTAATAGACTCTATAAGGATACAGACAGACTGCTGAAATGATATATGATTGATGAAATTTAATGTAGTGAAGGAAGAATAAGGAGAAGCAGTATAAACTAAATAGTATAATTTTAAAGAGGTGCATGACTAGAGACAAGTTGGATGTACTCAAGCCTTTGAAGATGATGGGACAAGTTGAGAAGTCTGCTTAAATGGTATTGGTGATCCTTGACTTTATGAATAGAGGCCTCAGCTGGAATCTTACACCAAACCCCATGAGTCAGCTGGCAGGCAGTGGCGTGGACATAAAATTGGGTGGCATGTCAGGGGGCACCATGCCCGTCACCTAGCTGACTCCACAGGAAGTTTACGAGTGACAGGATTGTTGACCCACCCGCATATCTTTCTTTCCCAGACTAGTTTAGCATTGGAGAGTTTTTCGCTGCTTTGATTGGTTTGCCTGTCAGTGCCCTGATTGGCCATTTGGTCAGAAAGCTCCGATCGAATACGCCTCCCCCTTTCCCACTCTGTCTTTCTCACTCTCCCCCCTTTAACTCCTATAAATTATCCCACGTACCAAAAAATTAACCTGTGTGACCTCTAAAAATTTCCACTACTAGCACCATTACCCCTGATTCCTTCACAAACATTTTGCATTCAAAGCAAAGTCGCTGATTTTCTTGTTCAGACTGATTTTCATACCTCTCACTAAGGCACTTTCTTTGTAACAACGTACATTCTTCTAAACAGGAAACTCCAATCCTCTGCACACAAGAAAGTGTGCTCAAACTAAGCAAACTGAAATCCCTGATTAGCTTATTCTGACTGAATGGCCAATCAGGGCACTGAAAGGCAAACCAATCAGGGAAGCGAAAAGCTCTTCAATGCCAAACTGGTCTGGGAAAGAAAAATTCGCGACCCGCCCACCCTTGGGCCAATTGAGGCAGTTAAGTGGCCAATTAATGGTCCCTTAAGGACCTCCACCCATCACTGCTGATATTTTACCAGCAGCAAGGCATGCACATGCCACATGGTGAGGGTGACAGGTAGCTCCTGAATGACAGTGGCAAAGCCGCTCCAATTATCCATGCACCGCACCCCCCTCACCCCAATCATTGTTGCTTATTGGAGACTGACTGCAATCCCAGCAGTAGCCACTGTTCCCGATGGCGTTGCTGGGGACAGGAGAGCTGCCAGCCGTCTGACTGGTCAACAGGTCTTGAAGGCAGGACATCATCCCACATGGGGGCGAAAGCTACAGCCTTAGGCATTTAACCGCCTGACGACCATAAAATCTGGGCATGACTACCTGGGTCTGTGGGTTTGTTCCTGACTTTTTAGCCCATGGGAGGGGCCACCGCCTCTGTGAAAATTTCCAGTGCTCAAGTACAAAAGCAAACAACCTTTATAAAAGACTGAATTGACCCCAGTTGGAGCACTGCAGCCACTTTTGGACATCCCTCTTTAGGAAAGATATCTCAGTACTAAAGGGGGTGCAAAGTAGATGTACTAGAATGGTATCAGAGCTGAAAGACTTCATTACTCGGAGAGACTAGAGAAACTTTTCTTGTTCTCGACAGAGCAGAGGATAAGGATAGAAGTGTTGATAGAAGTGTTCAAAGTTGTGAATGGTTTTGATAGAGGAAATAGGAGAAATTGTGTCCAGTGGTAGAAGGATCAGTAACCAGAGGGCACAGATTTAAGGTAATTGGCAAAAGAATTAGAGGCAAGATGAGGAAAAAAGAATACACAATTAATTATCATTATCTGCAATGCATTATCTGAAAGGGAATTGGAAGCAGATTGAGTAATAACTTCCAAAAGGAATTGGATAAATACTTGAAGTGGGAAAATTTACAAGGTGATGGAAAAAGGGCAGGGAAGTAAAGCAATGGCTAAATAGATAATTCTTTCAAAGAGCCAGGACAGGCATGATGGACTGAATTACCTCCTTCTGTGCTGTATCATCTGTGATTCTGTGTTATATTGGAGAGTGTTACTGTGTATAGAAAGAATTACAGTGAGGTGTGCAATATATCACAGGTTTTCAGAATAAGGTGTGTATAATATATTAGATAGTGTCAGAATGAAGCTAGTGTTATATCAAAATGCATGGAAGAGATCTAGGTGTGACAAGCACCACCACACTGGGAGAGAACTGGAAAATGTAAGCCCAAATGAATGTAGAGTGGACTAATTGGCAAATGTGTGGAAGGCGAGGGTTGATTGATGACAGGAGTGCTGATCTAGAAAAGAAATAGGGCAGAAGAGAAGGCAGAGCCTGAGCAAAATCCTGAGTTAATGAGAAAAGAGTCAGAGGATGAGCCATCGATTAGAGAGGAATATAGATACCAAGGTGTCAGCCATGGCTCAGTTGTAGCATTTGCACCTCTGAGTAAAAGTTTTCTCTTGAAGTCCCATTCTAGAAACTCCTGCACTACCGGAGGCACCATCCTTCAGATGAGATGCAAAAACTGAGGCCCCATCTGCCCTCCCAGGTGGACTTAATAGATCTCATGGCACTATTTGAAGAGATCTCCCCAGCATCTTGATCGATGATTAAATGCTGGCTCCCAGCCTATGAAGCCCACATCCCTTGAATGAATAAAATAAAATGATATGTGGTAATTTTTTCATTGGTGTTTGTGGGCACAAAGCGACTTCTGCAGTTCTTACATTACAACAGTGCGACACTTCAAAATTACTTGATTGACTGCAAAGCTCTTTGGGATGTCCTGTTATTATGAAACGTATATATCATATATCCTATATCAATGCAAGTTCTCAGAGCTTTGGGAGAAGGATGTATAATGGTAGCATGTTTAGAAGTTTGCAGTTTGCAAAAAGTGGGTAAGTGGGAACATTTTCTGCTTGGATCAGGGTTTAGTATTCGAATTGTTATATTTGGATGAAGAATTCCATGCAACCTAGAGAACAGGAAGTGGTCTGTCAGGCTGGAATTCTGTGCTTTGTGTTTTTCTAGAATTAGCTATTTACATATCATAACTTTGGAACTTTGCTTCAGCAAGAGGATGAAAGGTGGCCAAAGCCACACTTGCTACTGGTGGGTGACTTTGGGTAGAATAAAAAATGCACGCCTGCCACTTCTTAAAAATAAAATAACTTACTCATTTAAAACTCTTTCTCCCCTTCCCCGCTGATCAAGATCTCTGACATGGTGAGGCACCCCCTGAGTAAAGGGACAAGCAGATGCCTGGTCTACTCCAGGTCTACACTTGATCCTGCACCATGGCTGGGTCACCAGTTTCGTAGTAGAATGTGCACGTGAGGGTAAGGAAGGGGTGATCTCTCCCATGTGTGTTCTCCCCTACTTGCCCAGTTCCTGTGTGGCAGTTCTGTCAACAGCTTGGCATGGGCATGACACCACAACTTAACACATTGAAGTACATTGATGCTCCAAGTATCACAGTGTTGATATATTTAGAGGAATGTAGTCTTGTTAAGGATAATGCTGTGTTTCAGACAGCCCTGTGGTTACTCTTTCATGGGCATGTGGAGCAAGTTTGACGGACTAGCTAGGATATAGAGGCTGGGGAGAAGAGGCAATACAAAATTTACATGATGGCGCCAGTGCTGAGAAGTTAAATGTCGACCACATGGTGTAGTTAAGGCAAATAGCATTGACACATTTAAGGAAAATCTAGGTAGTTAGATGAACGAGAAATAAACAGAAAGGTATGTTGATAGCATGAGATGAAGTGAGGCTGGTGGAGGTGTATGAACACCAGCATAGGCCTGATGGGCTGAATGGCCAGTTTCTGTGCTATAAATATGTAATTTTCCTGCCTCTCATTTTCATATGTTTGTTTCGTAAAGCAGCTGTGGCACAGCTTGTAGGTTGTGAGTACTGTTGGACTATACAGGGATTAACTCAGCCACCTTTCAATGCCATTTCATCCATCAAAAGTCCCCCTTCCCACCTCCAGGTGCTCAGCAGCCTCCCCCAACCACTGCCCTTCCAAAGCAGTTAGCATTCTTCAGAGATCAAGTTACTTAACCACTGCCCTGTACTTAGTGTCATTACAGCAGCAGGTTTCAATACCTGCATCTACCTGAAGAGGTGTGAAGGACAGTCTCAGGATCTCCAATGATAGTCAACCAATGACCATGTAGGGTAAAGAAAACTTACATGGCCATAAATTATTACTCAATAGCCAGCTTCAAAGCTCTGAAAAAAGAAATTTCTATAGCGCCTTCATGATCTCAAGACGGCCCAGTGTCCTCTACAGTCAATGGAATTATATTAAAAGTGCAGTCACTTGGAATGTGGGAAACATAACAGTGAATTTGCGAACAGAAAGCTCTCACAAACATTGCCCAGATAATTTCTGTGCTTTTCTAGAATTAGCTCTGTACATTTCATAACTTTGGATCATTGCTCAGCAACAAGATTAATGGCAGCCTGATCCACGCTCTACTGCTGGTGGGTGGCTTTAGGTAGAATAGAAAATGTACTCCTGACATCTACATCACCTACATATGCTCTGATATTACTTAAGGGCATATTATCTTCATTATGACAATATCTAACATATTATACACACCCCATTCTAACAACCTATGATATAGTTTTGGTCTCTGTATTTAAGGAAGGCTGCACTTGCATTAGGGGTGGTACACAGTGAAGGTCTCCTAGACTGGTTCCTGGAATAAGGGCATTGTCTGATGATGACAGGCTGAGTAAACTGGGCCAATACTTAGGAGAATGAGAGGTGATCTCATCAAAACCTGCAAGATTCTGAAGGGATTTGACAGAGAGGTTGTTTGGCCAGCTAGGGAACCTAGAACATGGAGGGCACAGTCTCAGGATAAGGGGTCAATGATTTAGGACTGGCATGAGGAGCAGCTTGCAACTCAGGAAATGGAAGGGAGGAAGGAACTCGGGAAAATTACAATCACCAGGGATGTGATAATGAGCAAATTGTTGGAGCTGCCAACTGAGAAATCCCTAGGTCTGGATGGACTTTACCCTAAGGTCTCGAAAAAGTGGCTAGTGAGATAGTTGATGCATTGTTTTTAATTTTCCAAAATTCCCTAGAGTCAGAGAAGGTTCCATTAGATTGGAAAATAGCAAATGTAACTCTTTTATTCAAAGGGGGGTGGAGACAGAAAATAGGGAACTGCAGGCCAGCAAGCTTAATATTTGTCTTAGGGAAAATGTCAGAAGCTATTATTAAAGATATTATAGCAAGGCACTTAGAAAAATACAAGGTAAGCAGACAGAATCACATGAGTTTGTGAAAGGGAAATTGTGTTTATTGGAGTCCTTTGTAGGAGTCACATGCTGTGGATAAAGGGGAAACAGCGTATGTACTGTACTTAGGTTTCCAGAAGTCATTTGATAAGGTGCCACATCAAAGGTTATTGTGAAAAATAAAAGCTCATGTGTAGGGGGTAATATATTAGCATGAATAGAAGATTGGCTAGCTAACAGGAAGCAGAGAGTTGGCATAAATGGGTCTTTTTCTGGTTGAAAGGATGTGATGAATGGTGTGCCACAGGAATCAGTGCTAGGACCTCAACTTTTTACAATTTATATAAATAACCTGGATGAAGGGACCAAAGGTACGGTTTCTAAATTTGCTGATGACACAAAGATAGATAGGAAAGTAAATTGTGAAGACGACATAAGGAGGCTACAAAAGGATATCGATAGGTTGTGAGTGGGCAAAGATCTGGCAAATAGAGTATAATGTTGGAAAATGTGAAATTCTCCATTTTGGCAGGAAGAATAAAAGGAAGCTTTTTATCTAAGTGATGAGAGATTGCAGAGCTCTGAGATTCAGAGGGATCACAAAAGGCTAGTATGCAGGTATAGCAAGTAATTAGCAAATAGAATGTTATCATTTATTATGAGGGGAATTGATTACAAAAGTAGGGAGGTTATGCTTCAGTTGTACAGGGCATTGGTGAGACCACATCTGGAGAACTGTGTACAGTACTGGTCTCCTTATTTAAAGAAAGATATAATTACATTAGAAGCAATTCAGAAAAGATTTATTAGACTAATACCAGGAATGGGCAGGTTGTCTTATGAGAAAAGGTTGGACAGGTTAGGCTTGTAACCACTGGAGTTTAGAAGAGTGAATTAATTGAAACCTTTAAGATCCTGAGGGGCCTTGACAGGGTGGATGTGGAGAGGATGTTTCCTCTTGTGGGAGAATCTAGAACTAGGGGTCAAGGTTTAAAAATAAGGAGTCGCTCATTTAAGACAGAGATGAGGAGAAATTATTTTCTCTCAGAGGGTCGTGAGTCTTGGAACCCTCTTCTTCAAAAGGCAGTGGAAGCAGAGTCTTTGAGTATTTTAAAGGCAGAGCAAGATAGATTCTTGATTAACAAGGGGGTGAAAGGTTATCGGGGGTAGGCAGGAATATGGGGTTGAGGTTACGATCAGATCAGCCATGATCTTATTGAATGGTGGAGCAGGCTTGAGGGGCCAAGTGGCCTACTCCTGCTCCCAATTCGTATGTTTATGTTTATATGTAAGCTTCTTCACACAAAGGTCTGTGAATCTTTGGAATTCTCTAACCAAGAGGCTTGTGGATGCTCCATCGTTGAGTATATTTAACGCTGAGATGGACAGATTTTTGGTCTCTTGGAGAATCCAAGCATATGGGAAGAAGGTGGGACAATGGAGTTGAGGCAGAAGATTAGCCATGATTGTATTGAATGCTGAATGGCTCCTATTTCTTATGTTCTTCTTATGTTCTTATATTATACACCTCACTGTAATTCTCTCCAGGACGCTACACAAACAAAACTACAATGCTTTCCAATACAGCGCAGGATGTTAGATTGATACAGCACAGAAGGAGGTAATCTGGCCCTCATGCCTGTCCTAGATCTTTGCTGGGAATGAGGTGAGATATTTTCAGTAATGAATATCAAACTCACCCTGCTCCACATCTTCCCTGCAGTAACACTGGCCCTTTAACTGGCCCTCAACATGTCAGACAAAGTGTTTTGCAGGTTACCAGACAGAACCCTCATCTGCTGAGGTTTGATTGCTAAAATGTCAACAAGTAACATCCACTCGGCTAAATATCTGTGAACGTTCGTTCAAAGCAAATACAAAAAACAGGTCAAGTTGCACCGCCTGACCATCATATTGGTGTACCAGTGGACAGCTTGACAAATGGAAACTAATGAAGTGGGGCATTTTGAACAATTTCCCTGCACAGCCTCTTTAAACACATCCCTGTAATTCATCTTGGTGTACCGGAGAGTGCACTGAAACAAACCCTCCAGCGAGGAAGTCCTTGTTAGAAATGATGTGATTTTCCAGACTTTTCCTCAGTTTTCCCACCACCTCTCCAAACCACTTCAGTCAGGCAATAAATCCTAGTGCTTGGAAAAATGCTACGCTGTTTATACAAAGAGCAGTCTGCTGTGTCCCTCCTGCTGTGTCCCACCCTAACGCTCTCCTTATGTCTCCTTTTCTAACTTTATAGATTGATGTAGAGGGGAAGCAGGAAGTGGTTCTTTACGACCAGTGCACGCGAGACCCGGGCAAGCTGGCGTCGGACAGCTTCACCTCTGTACTCCTTGGCAAGCTGGAGAGCTGCTTCCACTACGTCTCTCTACTGGCAGGTATGGTTTCAACCACTTTCCACTCTGGCTGTTAATGCCTATAATTCCCTTCTTTATTTTAAAAAGAAAAATTACAACTTCCCTGTTGCAGAGTGCTCAGCGTCGTTTGAGATCTGCTTAAGGGTCATGTTGGGTTACATCCTTTTCTTTAGATCTTGTGGATGTTCAGGGTACAATTCAAAGTATTTCTTTGTGACATGTTTGCCAGGGCTCACCAAAGGATGAAGCGCCAAATGGCCTACCCCTGCTCCTATTTCCTATGTTCCTATGTCTGCTGGCTAAGCGAATTTATCCAGTGAATAGCTGATCCATACCCAATGGGAAGGTCGTAAGTTGAATCCCAGATCTGTGCTGAGTTAGTTGTCCTGAGGAGGGGTGAGGATTCTCCAACTCGCCCTTGATGACTCAGGGGAAAATTAACTGGAGCTTCTGCTCTTGATGTCTAGCCAGTGACATGGTACTGGGAGTCTGCGTGCATGATGCCAATTGAGGAGAAGGGTTTGATTTTGATAGCCACTGTGGGTACATGCCAGTACATGGCTCACACACGAGGAATGGTCATCTGAGCAAGCTGACAGAGGGCATAGAGCACCCCTGAAGCTAGGCCTCAAAAGGAGGCCGCCATCTTCGAGGGAGAAGAAAGCAAGAGCTGAGGGCAAAAAAGAGGTGCTTTTCTTTTCGAAAGGAAGTTAATTATGTAAAAATTGGTCCTTGGCTTGGGCAGTCTGATGACACATGTTACAGTTGCAGATGGTCATGTGGCAATTATGTTACTGAATTTGTAATCCCAAGGCCTGGCCCAACAATCTGGAAGATTGAGTTCGAATCCCACCTTGGTACTTGGAGAATTTCAGTTCAGTTTAAAAAAAAGTCTGCAAAACAAAAAAAAATGCCACTAGGTAAAAGTGGGGCAAGTTTCCATTAACCCACCCCATTTATTTTGTCAGAGTCTGTTCAACAATTTTACTGTATCTGAAGGTGATGAAATTGTGTCGGAGCAATCCCACAGAGGACTGGTAACCACGGGAGGGGAGTAGGCTACAATGTGCCTGACATAAGACGCATAGTCTCCTGGAGTCAAGTCTGTGCAGATTATTCACTCCCGAGAATGACAACAGCAACAAGGAACATTAATTGTGGCCACGTCTAAATACTTCCCCTCACCACCCCACTTCAAACTGAGCTTTAATTTGGTCATCAGGTGAGGTGATATCGGTGACAGATCATATCCTGAGTTCAGACTGTGGTTAAACCAGAAATTGAAGACACTCTGGAAGCAGAAATCAAACTTGTGTGGCTAATTGCTCAAAAAGAAAGGGTTTTTCCAGAGTTGTCAATTAGTGGCTGGCATAGAGAACACTTATTGTAGGCTTGGAAAGGCAAAGGCAAGTTCTAAATTTGTTGTAATGACAGGGTATGATGTTCCCCTTTTTTTGTGGGGTGCATGTTTATATCTTTCTGGTAATGCCTGGTGAATGGGTCACAGAGAGCATTGGGATGAGGATAACAATACGTGTCTGCTGATGTCTTTCAGTTGTGGGAGTACCGAGCTCATGACCTGACGCAACTTGAAAGCAATGCTAGGAACTGGGTTGGGCTCTTCTGAAGAACTCTGCCTTAAGACATCAGAACATAAGAACAGGAGTAGACCAATCAAACTGCCTCAAACCTGCTCACTTAGATCACAGTTGAACTGTTTCTTAATTTGGTTCTGTCACCCTTATTAACATTACTACACAAAAACCTAATAATCTCAATTTTGAAATTTTCAATTAACCTGGCTTCAACAGTTTTTTGAGGGTAAGGAGTTCCAGACTTACACTACCCTTTATGCAAAGCAGCATTTTCAGACATCCCCCTAAATGGCCACTTCTAATTTTACAGTTATCCCCCTCGACCTAGACTCCCCCCACCAAAGGAAGTAGTTTATCTCCATCTACTCTGTCAACTCCTTTAATCATCACTTTGTTACCTTGTCCCTCCTATTTACAGATCTTCACTACTTCAGTTCTGCCACAACTCTGTAGCGATCAAAGTAAAAAGTGACACCAGTAGAGCAAGTCTTTAGATCTTTAGATTCCACCACCGACGCACAGTGGCAGCAGTGTGTACCATCTACAAGATGCACTGCAGGAACTCGCCAAGGCTCCTTTGACAGTACCTCCCAAACCCACAACCACTACCATCTAGAAGGACAAGAGTAGCAGACACATGGGGACACCACCACTTGGAAGTTCCCCTCCAAGTCACTCACCATCCTGACTTGGAAATATGTCACCGTTCCATCACAGTTGTTGAGTCAAAATCCTGGAACTTCCCCCCTAACAGCACTGTGGGTGTACCTACACCATATGGACTGTAGTGGTTCAAGAAGGCAGCTCACCACCACCTTCTTAAGGGCAACTAAGGATAGGCAATAAATGCTGGCCTGGCCAGTGACTCCGATGAATGAATAAAGTAAAATGGGTGGGATTTTATGCCAGCAGGCTTTGATAGTTCCACTGAAGTCAATGGACTTCTGAATGGCTTGCTGCATTTTACGGCCCTGCCCCCACCGTGACTGGACCTTAAAATCCTGCCTACTGGTAACATTCTTCATCTCTAAGTCAAAAGGTGCAGTTTGAACCAAATGCGAGGCACTGGAGCTCCATTCCCTGAATTCTGCAATGATGTCCTGTGGGATACCGGTGGTTCTGGGTGGCCAAGCCATATCTTTTGGATTGTGGGAGTCCATAAAATCGTCCCATCATATAGGACCAACCATCCCATTGGTTGGTAGAGGGATTTTTATGGCTATGGAGGCAGAGTTCATGACACAGCCTGTCAGACTGTTAATTAACCTGCAAGGCTTTCCACTGCTACACATTATTCACCTAAAGGAAGCATGTGCAGATATGCTAAAAAAACTGAAATACTGATGGAAATCCCAGCTGCCAGTCTTTCTACCTGTCAGACCCCTTTGACCCTGAGTAAGATATTGTCACCTAGGACTGCATGCCTTGTATGTGTTTAAATATAGGGCTTTATGGAGTAAGGATTGTTTGAGCTCCTATTAGGCGGTGGGGGAGGATCTCGATGGCTTGACTACTGGTGCAATCTGTTCACAACTTTTCGTACTAGCAGCCACCAGGATCATTTTTATTTGACACCTTATCTTTGCTGTAGACTATTCTGGATATTGTACTACCCAACTAACAATAACATGTGGAATTGTCTGGATCTGTGACAGGCCAGTGACACACTGTGCCACGAGAATGGCGAGACAAAGGACACTCCTGTACAATATACAATATACAATTAAATATGTGGGATCAGTTCCAGCGTTCAAATATGCTGAAGGAAGTTCTTTTCAACTATAGGAAACGGAAGGTTTGGGCAAGCGGGACAGAATTGGATTGGCAAGGTTGGTGCGCAGGTCAGATGTGTTTGACTGCCTGCCAATCACGATTGTACTGTGAGAGAGCATTCAATCTGGCAGCAGATGTGCTGGGGTAGTGAGAGGTCAGTACTAGGTTCAAGTTGCCCTCTCTTCTACTTGCTCGGACATCATGTGGCCCAAGTTCTCTTGGCTGTGAGGTGATTCTTCAGATCCTGAATTGCAAGCTGTCCATTTGGATCATTTAATGGAGTCAAACTTTGTGGGGATAGACCTTAACTTGGCACACAGGTAAAAGCAAGTCGGTGGCTCATTTTATACAACTCTCACAATATTTATTTCCCATTAACCTCATTGGGAGAGATGCATAAAACACCATACTGATTGGCTGTCATCTGTTTTACACTATTGAACAAAGTCAAGATGACCCAAAGATAAAAACAAAAAAACTGCGGATGCTGGAAATCCAAAACAAAAACAGAATTACCTGGAAAAACTCAGCAGGTCTGGCAGCATCGGCGGAGAAGAAAAGAGTTGACGTTTCGAGTCCTCATGAGTTTTTACAGGTAATTCTGTTTTTGTTCAAGATGACCCAAGCTGTGTGATACTCAATCAGCACTGTGTGCACATCTGGAACAGAACAACTGCACAACCACCACCACTGCTCATGTACAAAGGAGCCTCACAAATTGTAAATTTGTCTTTTGTTCACAGGTTAGTAAGCTTGTGTTCAAGGGAAGTTTATTTTCTGCTAACACTTTACTTTTTTAGAAATGTTGGCTTCAGGTGTTAAAATTGCCTTCTGAAAAGATTATCATTGCTTGTTTCTGTTAGCTTATTAGCAAGTTCTGCAAAAATGTTTGCTACTTCTTTCAGGTTTGTGATTTGTGAGAATTAAATGTTTCCGCGGCTGTCTATCTGCGTGGGAAGGTTTTGCTTGAATCAAGAGCTGCTCCATATCTTTGTTACATGTACAAAGACAAATGCGGAGGGTAGAGGTCGAGACAAGTTTATCTCCAGTTCACTGATCTTTAAGGTGTTTTTGCATGCAGTGCTTCTGTACTTAAGGTCATAGGACAATGCCTTCCATGCGTCTACATTAACAGCTTCCTCTCTCAATGACAGAATCATAGACTTTAACGATATAGCCCTCTGATTCTCTTGTTAGGATAATGGAGGCATTTAGATCAGTATGAACATGGGAGCTGACATGTGGATATCGCCCTCCTGAGAATCTTGATACAGATATACTAGTCCAAAAATATTTACAAGAGCAATGATCTCCCCGGTGAGTTACTGGTCTCTTCAGTGTGGCACTGGTCTCCTCAGTGAGGCACTAGTCTCCCCATGAGATATTGCTCTCCCCAGTCAGATACAGGTCTCTTCAGTGAGATACTGGTCTCTCCAGTGTGGTACAGTTCTCTCTGGTGTGGTACATGTCTCCCTGGTGGGGTACAGGCCTCCCCAGCATATTACTGATCCTGCCAACGTAGTACAGGTCTCCCCAGCGTGGTCTTTTATATTGTTTCATGGGGTGTGGGCATGGCTGACTAGTCCAGCATTTGTTGCCCATCCCTAGTTGCCCTTGAAAAGGTGGTGGTGAGCCGCCTTCTTGAACTGCTGCAGACCATCTGGTGTCGGTACACACCCACAGTGCTGTTCGGGAGCAAATTCTAGGATTTTGACCCAGCGACAATGAAGGAACGGTGATATATTTCCAAGTCAGGATCATGTGTGGCTCAGAGGGGAACTGTGATGTTCCCATGTGTCTTCTGCCCTTGTCCTTCTAGGTGGTAGAGATTGAAGGTTTGGGGGGTGATGTTGAAGGAGCCTTGGCGAGTTGCTGCAATGCACCTTGTAGATGGTACACGCTGATAATGCCGTGTGTCAATGGTGGAGGCAGTGAATCTTCAAGTTAGTGGATGGAGTGCTGCTCAAGCAGTTGCTTTGCCCTGGATGGTGTCGAGCTTCTTGAGTGTTGTTGGAGCTGCACTCACCCAGGCAAATGGAGACTATTCCATCACACTCCTGAGTGAGCCTTGTAGATGGTGGACAGGCTTTGCGGAGTCAGGAGGTGAGTTGCTCACTGCAAAATTTGACCTGCCCTTGTAGCCACAGTATTTATATGGCTAGTCCAGTTCAGTTTCTGGTCTATGGTAGCCGCTGGATGTTGGTGGTGGGGGATTCAGCGATGGTAATGCCGTGGAATATCAAGGGAAGATTTTTAGATTTCGGTTTCTTGGAGAAGGTCTTTGCCTGGCACTCATGTAGTGTGAATATTACTTATCAACCCAAGCCTGAATGTTGTCCAGGTCTTGCTGCTGATGTATACGAACTGCTTCAGTGTCTAAGGATACATTGTGCAAGTTACATTATGCAAGTAATCCTGTGCTGTAGTTAAACCAGGTTAACACCTAATTTTTAGGAATGCCCGGTCCTGTTCTTGGCATGCCCTCCTGCCCTCCTGAACCAGCATTTATCCCTTGGCTTGATGGTAATGGCAGAGTGAGAGATACGCTGGGCCATGAGGTTACAGATTGTGGTTCAGTTCTGCTGCTGCTGATGGCCCACACCACCTCATGAATGCCCAGTTTTGAGTTGCTGGATTTGTTTTGAATATATCTCATTTGGCACGGTGGTAGTACCATACAACACGATGGAGGGTATGCTTAGTGTCAGGACAAGACTTGGACTCCACAAGGACTGTGGGGTGGTCACCCTTACCTATACTGTCATGGGCAGATGCATATGTGACGGCTAGATTGGTGAGGACAAGGTCTAGGAAGTTTTTCTACGAGATGTTGTTGGTTCCCTCACCACCTGCTGTAAACCCAGTCTAGCAGCTACGTCCTTTAGGAATTGTCCTGCTCTGTCAGTAGTGCTGCTACTGAGCCACTCTTGGTGATAGGCACTGAAGGCACCCCACCCAGAGTATATTATGTGCCCTTGCCACCTTCAGTGTTTCGTCCAAGTGGTGTTCAATATAGAAGAGTACGGATTCATCAGCTGAGGGATTGCAGTAGGTGGTAATCAGTAGGAGGTTTTCTTGCCCATGTTTGACCTGATGCCATGAGACCTCATGAGGTTCTGAGTCAATGTTGAGGATTCCAGGGCAACCCCCTCCCACTATGCCGCCACCTCTGCTGTTCTATTGACAGATCCAAGGATGGTGATAGTGGTGTCTGGGACATTAGTTGTAACGTCTAACTCGGTGAGTCAGGCAGTCACTTGACTAGTCTGTGGAACAGCTTTCCCAATTTTGGCTCAAGCCAGTAAGGAGGACATTGCAGGGTCATCAGGACTGGTTGTGCTGTTGTTGTTTCTGGTGTCTAAGTCAAGTCAGATGGTCTATCCAGTTTTATTCCTTATTATCTTTTCTGTAGCAGTCTGAAACAACTGAGTGCCTTGCTAGGCTATTCCAGAGGGCATTTAAGAGTCAACCACATTGCTGTTGGTCTGGAGTCACATGTAGGCCAGACCAGGTAAGGACAACAGGTTTCCTTCCCTAAAGGACATTAGTGAACCAGATGGGTTTTTACGACAATCATGGCAGCATTAGAGAGACTAGCTTTCAATTCCAGCATTTTTTTATTAATCAATTGAATTAATTGAATTCCATAGAACCAGGCATTAGCCTGGGCTTCTGGATTACTTATCCAGTTACATTAACACTATGCCACCATCTCCCTGCAGTGTTACAGGTCTCCCTGATGAGGTGCATTTCTGCCAATGTGGTGCAATGCTAACTGATGCAATGTTGGTCTCCTCATCCAGTTCAATGGGTGAAACCTGCAATTGAAACCGTAAAGTTACCCTGAGAGTAACAATTTTGAGGATGTTACTTAAGCCCCATTGACAGCTGAAGAAGCAACAACACTGCCAGTTTTAGTGTAATAATATATTGTGTGCTATATTAATATTAACTCCTAAATTAGGCATCACTATTCTGTGACACATTGTCATACCTGCAGTGGTGGATTTCTGCCGCTATGGAAGCTATGGAAGCACACTTTAGACACGCTCGCTGCCAATTTTTAATGCCAGGGACTGTGGGAGGGGCCCAGATGCTGGAGTGCCAAAGGGAGATCCTCCAGCAATCAGAGGTCAGCAGCCCAATAACCAAGGTACACAAGTGAGCGTTGGTGACCTGAGGGCCCAGACAGCAAGCGACAAGGGCAGGTAAGTTACTTCTCACCATTATCCTGGGGTCAACTGCTCTAGTGGATAGCCAGTAACAGTAGCTGCGGCCTGGCAGCACCTATGAGTCTGGGGGTGTAGGTCATTCACTTGATCTATTGTCACCCACCTTCTTTTCACCCTGAGCCCACTGCTGGAAATCCCAGTTGGCATGGGAATGGACAACCTTAATAGGCCCCTTAATTAAATTTAATTGGCCTCAATTGGCTACCTGCCACTTGCCAATGGGCAGCCAATCCAACCCCAAGCTGGCCTTTTTCAAAATGAACTGGCATGGAGGCCAGGAATGCCGAATTGCACATCTGCCAGCCTCGGATCTGGGCCCCAACCCGTTTTCAAAATCCACCCCATATGTCTGGATCATTTCACCTACGGCATCACTAATTCATCCTGAGGGAAATCCAAGTGGTATTGACTTTCCTGGGCAATGCCAGGCAGGATTCACCATCTTCTTGGAATATGTAATTAATTTGGCCAGATGCTCATGTGTAGATTAGGGCTGGATGCACAATGTTTTAATTAGGAGCTAATTTTTCCCTGGTTGGAAAAAAAACAGGAGAGGGGACCATTTGGGTACGCGATGCCACTCACCACTGTAGCGTAGCCACCTGCTTAATTTTCCAGAAGGGGACAGCCGCCTCCATGTTCAGTGTCCAAATTGGGGTGGCAGGCAGCTTAAGAAAGTGGGGGGATTAGTCAGAGCACACCGAAAGTGAAGGGTGGCCGGCAGTCCCGCTGTGAAGGTTGGGTGTTGATGGAGTAGGAGAGGACCACAAAGCATGGAGGTGCCATAATGCTAATGGTACTGGCCCTCACACCTAGCACTGTTCATCTCTAGGTGAAACAAATACATTTGCAAGCTTTTGCAGGTGGATGTCCTGATGATTGCCAATTTGGTGAACACCACAAATGCATCCCATGGCGCACTGACCTCCTGCTGTGCCTTCACCTCCTGTGAGTAGGTGAGCTGCAGATAAAATAGAGGTCCCGAGCAATGCAGGCAACATTGCAGTCCATTTGGGAAATTCGCATTAATTGCCTCAACAATCGCCTTAACTGTCTTTCTGCCACTGCCAGGCAGGTTGCACACCCACCTCCAGGGGTGGAATTTTACACTGGTAGATTTTACGTTGTCGCCAAAGTCAATGGAGTTTAGAACAGTTCACCGCATTTTACAGCCCTGTCCCTGCCATGTCGGGGACATAAAGTTCCAGCCCAGGAAAAGTGCAAAGAAGGCTGGATCACGTCAAGAAGCCGGCCTGACACTTTATTCTAAATTTTCCAGCCTCCACCTCCAAAGTCACCACCCACAGGGCTGGGAAAGTTCTGCCATTGGAATGGAGTGTTGTGCTGATATACGAATAGGATACCATCCACAATGAGAAAAATATGGAGATGCGACATTGGATTATTGTACTAAGACTGTGTTTCAAGATAAAATAGATTCCGCATACAGTGATAGCAATTATATTCAGTACATTCAGTGATTTATACTTGTTTAAGATAAGCATTTCTTCAAATCCGGAAGGCTTTCTCTGCAATTATATAGTAATGGACAAGAAGCTTAGCTCCATTTTCTTTTGGGATTGTTGGCAAGATCAGATTAATTTAATTGCTACAGTAATAATACCAAAGCCAGGTTTATGCTTTGATGTAATATTTTTGACAGTGTGATATTTGAAAATAAATCCAGGTATCTAAACATACACAATTGTATTTAGATGCATTAGATGAGGAATGGACAATTTTTCTCAACTTCTCCCACAGAGCCCAGAGAGTACAGAGAGCATTGGAACTGTCTATTTGGAATGACAGCGACTTGTCAGGTGATCTTAGTCTGTCACGTGAGAGGCTGCAAAGGAGGACAGTCGAGCAGCTGACACAGTTTGCTCACCATCTGGCTGCCAGCGCTCAAGCAGAAAGAGAAAGAGAACGAACATTCCCTTTGTGATCCTGTGAACTCTTCACTTCCTAATTAGGCCATCAGTGAACTTATGGTGGGGGGTAGTCAAGGTCGTTGAATATAAAATGGTTGTCCATTGTTGCTCGCCACAACAAATAAGAACAGGGATTTTCCCACAAACCAGTGCCTATATAACAAAATACGCCCATAGGAATACAAAGAGATGGGAAGAGAATAATATTTTGCTGAGGTTGCTGTGAAAGAAAATGGGAATCAAAGCTGTGAATAATCCCCTTAATTATTTATTTTCCATGTGGGCCCTTCAGAGTGAAGGTTGGTAGCTCCATAGTGTAGGACACTGCTCATGAGACATTCGGGGATAAATTCTACCAAGCAGCAGTCCCAGTGCATTGCTTCAGGCAATGGGGAGCACATTTTGGGGTATTCAGGATAAAAGGTTGGACTGTTCCCATTGTTCAGAGTTTTTCATTGGTAGCCCCGAGTGACAACAACTTGCATTTATATAGCACCCGTAACATGGTAAAAAATGTCCAAGGTGCATTGCAGAAGCATAACACATACAAGAAGTTGACAGCTAACCAAAGAAGGAGATATTAGAACAGGTGACCTAAAGACTTGGTCAAAGAGCTTAGTTTTAAGACCCCTTAAAGGAGGGGGAGAAAAGTGGAGAGACAGAGAGGTTTAAGGGGGGATTTTTTTAGGGAGCTTGGGCCCTAGACATCTGAAGGCATGACAGTCAATGGTGGGACAAAGGATGCTGGAGATGTACACCAACAACTTGTACTATGATCTTAGACCAATACAAATTGATGCTTGACTGCCCTGATGATATTTCATGTACAAATCTTACATCCGATAGAGATGGAAGATCCAGGCTCGACTTCTTGAACCTAGGTTTCCTTTATGCACCCAACTCTACCTCACCACCAATTCTCTCCACTCTTCCACTGTTTTCAGGACTGCTTATCCGACATCAAGTAATAGAGGAGCAGGAATTTCCTCCAATTAGGTATTGGGAAGACTAAGCCATTGTTTTCAGTTACCGCTCTGAACTCTGTTCCCTAACTATACCTCTCCCTGGCAACAGTCTGTGATTAAACCAGCCTGTTCACAACACTGGTGTCATTTTTGATCCTGAGCCGAGCTTCCAATCTCATATTAGTGCCATCTCTAAAACTGCCTATGTGCATCTCTGTAACATTTCTCGACTTCCTCCTGTCTCAGTTCATCTGCTACTGAAACCATCATCCATGCCTTCATTACCTCTAAACTGGACTATTCCAACATACTCCTGGCTGGTGTCCCACACTCTACCCTCTGTAAACTTGAGGCCATCTAAATCTCGACTGCTTGTGTCTTAACTCACAGCAAGTCCCATTCTCCTATAAGCCCTGACATACACTGGCTCCTGACCAGGCAACATCTTGATTTTAAAAATCTCATCCTTGTTTTCAAATTCCTCAAGGGCCTTGCCCCTCCCTATCTCTGTAATCTCCTCCAGCCCCACAACCCTCTGAGATATCTGCCCTCCTCTAATCCTGACATGTTGTGCATTCCAAATCATAATTGGTGCATCATTGGTAGCCATGCCTTCATTTGCCTTTGCCCCAGGCTCTAGAGTTCTGCTCCCTGCACCTCTCTGCCTTTCTACCCCACTTTCCCCCTTAAAGACACTTCTTAAAGCCTCCCTCTTAGACCAAACTTTTGATTATTTGACCTTTAATATCCATATGTGGCTTGGTGTCATACTTTGTTTTACAATGCTGTAAATGTAAATTGTTGTTGTTGTAGGACTATGACTCTCTAAAAGGAGGGATGAGTAGAGCATGTCTTCTGAGGAGAAGGTCTGAATCTGAATAAACCTAAAATCCCCATTCCCCTCAATCCAACAATCACTGACAAACTCTCCTCATAAAGAAATAGAGCAGACCAAACCAACATCCTTCCATCCAGGAAAGATGATAGACACATAGATATCTCGGAGGGCTGTGGGGTTGGAGGAGATTACGGAGATAGGGAGGAGCAAGGCCCTAGGGGGATTTGAAAACAAGGTTGAGAATTTTTAACTCAAGACATTGCCTGATGGGGAGCCAGTGTAGGTCAGGAGTGATAGGAGAACAGGACTTGCTGTGAGCTAAGACATGAGCAGCAGAGGTTTAGATGGCCTCAGGTTTACAGAGGGTAGAATGTGGGAGATCGGCTAGGAGTGTGTTGGAATAGTCAAGTTTAGAGGTAATGAAGGCATAGATGATGGATTCAGCAGGAGGAATAAGTTCATATTGCGCACCTTTGCTGATGGCTGAAGAGGCCAATCCTCGAGAGGCAGGTTCCATCACATGAAACTACCAAGTGTCATTGTGGATTGTTGTTTTCAGCATTGGAATCTGTTGCCAAGCCCTTTTAACTACTGGTCGTCATGATGGTGCATGCCAGCCCACAGGAGATGTCACCATTTCCCTCTGTCATCAGCTAGTGACACCCAGGTTTGACAATCGATGTTTAGGGCCTTCACATCACACTCAAAAGCATCCTTGGTAAGGAGCTTTAGGTGTCTTTCTGGCCATCTGGCTCTGACCAGCTCACCATAAAGAAAGTCCTTGGGTTTGCGACCATCTTCCATCCTGCAGACATGCCAGAGTTAACAAAGCTGCCTCTGTTTGATGAGTGCTAACAAACTTGGAAGCTCAGCCTCCGAAAGGACTGCCACATTCATGGTTTTGTCCTGCCAGTGCATACCCATAATGCAGCACAGGCAGTGAAGATGGAAATTGTTGAGTTTCCTTTCTTGATAGCTGTAGGTCAGCCATGTTTCACAGCCATACAACAAGGCACTGAGAACAGAGACCTTATAAACCATCAGTTTGGTCCTAAGGGTCAGCAAGATGCCATTCCATGCGTGCATCGTGAGCCGCCCAAAGGTGGTAGCTGCTTTCGCTGTGTGTGTATCAAGTTCAGCATCAAGGAACAGATTGTCTGTCACCGTGGACCCAAGGAGTGTTATTTAGTGTGATCAGGGATGGAAATGCAACGTCTTGTCACATGATGTTTATAATCAGGGAGAACAACGTACAGGCATTGGAGAGACAGCCCTTGCGTCTTTGTAACTAAGTTTCCATGTGCGTTCCTATAGTGCAGCATCAGAGTGAAGAATAGAGTGAAACAGGTTTCTGTTCCAGTGCCCCCCACCTCCCGCCAAAACGCTCTGTTAGGCATCTTCTCTGTGCTCCCAATCTTTGCCTGTCTACTTGCTTACTAGGTCAGACTGCAAGCTCTATTCTACAATCTATGAAGACTGAAAGTGAAGACAAAAACATATTGCATTCTGATCAGAGAACTCCTCATGAACAGATACAAAACTTGCAATTATGTAACGCCTTTCACAATCTGATGATGTCCAAAGCACTTTACAGAAATCAAAGTGTTCTTGAAGTGTTGTCATATAGGAAATACAGCAGTCAATTTGTGCAGAGCAATGTCCCACAGACAACAATGAGATAATGATCAAGAAATCTGTTTTAGTGATGCTAGTTGAGAGGTAAGTATCAGCCAGGATACTAAGCAGAACTATTCTTCACAATAGTGCTACAGGATCTTTTACACCCATTGAGTGCTCAGCCAGTTTAATGCTTCAACCAAAGAACAGCACCTTTGACAGTGTAGCGATCCCTCAGTACTGCACTGAAGTGTGAGCATAGATTTTGTTCAGTAGTTTGTGTCCGTGATCTTCCAATTCAGAGATAAAAATGCTGCCAACTGAGTCATGACTGACACAAGTTCTTTTTGATAGAGGATAAACTTCAAGCTCTGATTCAATTTATCTTTCAGCAGCAGGAATTGAGTTTGCAGCTGGTTCACTTTTGGACACAGAGTTGGAGATAGAAAACTGAAACTACAAAGTATATACCACCAATAGGCAGAAAGAAGGAATCTTATCCCAAATGTTGTATGTATGTGTGCATGTGTGTGAATGTGTGTGGCCATTCAATATATACAATGAAACCTGAATATGCCAGTTCAATTCAATACAATCCCAAAGTTATTGAGTTTTCCCATTTTGATTGCTACTGGGCAAAGCACAGTTGAAATCTGATAAACACATAAGTCATTCACCAAGGAATGTTTTGCTTGGATCCAAGTTCCTATAAACATTTGATAAAAATAGCCTGTTTGCAAATTTTTGTGCCACAGCCCATTTAATCATTCATTCAGCAATCCAGTTTAATGATAAACAACCAAAAACACTCAACAAAATGATTGGACTATAAAAATATGCTGTTGTGTCTTCTGTTACATTTAGCTGTGGACTGATTTATCTAGTGAATGAGCATCGTAAAGTGGATAATTTGACAGAAATTTTATGTATGGCTCATGATTTTGAATTTAACTGTTGTGCTTAGTTAATTGCATAGAGTGAGGTTGAATAGAAAGTATTGTAAAATGGGAAGGGTTATAATGCATTGGATTTGAAGTGGGAGAGAATGGGAAGGAGATTATTTCACTGAGCTTCCATGTAATGGAAGTGAATGTGGTTTAGTGCTGTATAATAGAAGTGAATGTGTTTTACTTCTGTTTAATGGAAGTGAATGTGTTTTAGTTCTGTATAGTGGAAGTAAATGTGTTTTAGTTCTGTATAGTGGAAGTAAATGTGTTTTAGTTCTGTATAATGGAAGTGAATGTGTTTTAGTTCTGTATAGTGGAAGTAAATGTGTTTTAGTTCTGTATAATGGAAGTGAATGTGTTTTAGTTCTGTATAATGGAAGTAAATGTGTTTTAGTTCTGTATAATGGAAGTGAATGTGTTTTAGTTCTGTATAATGGAAGTGAATGTGTTTTAGTTCTGTATAATGAAAGTGAGTGGGTTATGGTCTCCAAAGAGACCAATAACTTTTAAAATACAGTTGAATTCTTAAGTGACTGATGAAAGGAATTGTAAGGCAAGATTTTGTGTTTAAAGACTTTAACTGTAACAAATAAACCAAAATCAACATAGATCAAACACTACTTAACGAATACAACAATTTAAAGAAAATGTACTTATTCATTTACCAATTAATGCAATAGAAATATGCCATGAAATATGTTTTAACTTTACACCACGCTTCTAGCAGATGGGGAGCAATATAAGATTAAGTCTCAAGGCACTCCCAGACTCTGGCAGGCTCTCTTCTCCCTGCCACACAAGGTTGAATCTTCTGATGTCCTCTGGAAGTTGGTCCACTCAGACAAAGTAATCCAGAACAGACTGCCACCAGCTAGGCCCATGTCAGCTACTTCTGGTTCCTTAAACTTCAAAGTCCTGTCAGTCCTGTTCCCTTCCTTTTGAACAGAAAACCAACTTTTACAAGCATTCTGCTTAGCTGTTAACACAAAATAATCTTTTCCTCTGCTCTTCACAGCAGCATCAGTTTCTGCCTCTCTATCACCCTCCATGTCTCAGTATCTCTGTGTTTCAGGTGTGAAACCTGTCATTCAATTTTCAATACATTTCAGTTACAGATCATATGGGGCTGTCTCCAGGCAGCGTTAGTATCATCACCACCCACCACTATCCACCCAGGATATTTCGTTTTCACCTTAAATTATAGAAGACATTTTAAAACATAACTGTCTCATAAAGTCTTGTATTTGTGTCTATGGTGTTTAGTCCATTGAGGTCCAGTATAATGAAAGTGCATGGGTTTAGCCCAGTGAGGTTCTATATAGAGTGAGATTGAATGGAAAGTGGTTATGCGCATTGACTAATAACCAGTGGGAGTGAATGGAATATGTTTGGATGAATTACACTTGGACCAATTTCTCATTGATCTTGAGCCAATTACAGTGAATATTCTTGTGCTGGGTTTGTGTTTGGAAGAAGACACTAGACTGCTGGTGAGGATTCGCTGCCGACTACAGCTGGATTTGACTCTTCTTAGAAGTGTTAACATTCAGTGCATTTTCTAAATGCATCATTGTTCACTGAAAGCATATCACATGATTGTCCAACTGAAAATTTGCATAATGACTTCTGTTCTATTCTTTGCTTTAATGGGTTCATTAAGTATAATTCAAGCGTCGGCAATGAAGAGGAATCAGATTGTGCAGGACTGGGTTAAATGCTTGATCTGATGACAGTACAAATGGTAGGTTGTCTGGGTTGAATAATGAAACACGAGCTTTTCTAATTATATCTATAAATTATAATGTAATGACATTTTTGCCTCCCCTAAGAAATAAAATGATACTTACATTTTAAAAACTTCCGCAGAATGACAACATTTTAATGCACATCACAGTTTCTTATGACATATCCGTTTGCCGTTGAATGCAGTGGAGGATTACACACACATACACACACCATATACCCACCCCCCAAAAGCTGTTAACTAAATCAGATTTGTCCCATGACTGAAGCATGGTCCACAAGTAAGAATCCAGATGCAACTAATTGCATTTCTGATTAGTGAATAAAAAGCGAGTAATAGACACTGTAGTTGAGCACATGATTTCAAAACTCATGTCACACCATGATTACATAAACTTTAAGCTTTTGTGCATTTACTGGTAAAATGTTGAGTTGGAAAGCAGAGTTGTGAGAGTGCTTTTTGTTTGCTGTGAGTGCTCTGCTTGTTTTGATGAATGGCTGTCAATGTTTAAGTAATTTACATATGAAGTACATTTACCTGTATTGTTTGAGTGTATGTAGGGGGATTTTCACTGAAATTAGTGCATGTAGTGAAAACAATGTTGCCTCAAAAGCAACAGTGGCTAATTGGTAATTCCTATTGAACAACAACAACACTGAGGCCTCCTAAAGCACCATGGCCCACCTAAAAGGGTGGTTTTCTCCAGTGCCTCAGGTGGTTTTTGGGAGGGTGTTGGCTCCAGAACAGTGCCTCTTAAAGAAGTTTTCATGGTCTTCAGTAGGTTAGCAGTAAGTCTTTTTTGACTACTTATAACTATATACATATATACAGTAAAGGGTACAGGCAAGGAGCTGTCTCCATGTCTCTGCTCAACACCACACTGAGTTATGTGCTTTCTAACATCACTGTGTGGATGGTACTGTACTCAGTTCCACATTAACCCTGTATGTGCCAGACCCTTATACTTCACCTCCCCCAAGTCTTTATCCAATGTATATGAAGTTACACTAGTTTACTTCATTCTTACATTATCAGTCTCATGTATTTATATTATTGTTACTACATTATTGATATTCATATACTATCACCACTACAATATTCTCACTACCGCATACCCCTCTTCAAGTCCTTGAATTTTAAAGTTCAGGCTGTCTAGAGGCCTTATAACCTTTCAATATTCCGTTCACCATTCTGTCAAAGGAGTGATAAGCTCTGTTGATTCTAGTTCTTGCTGTTGGCTTGGGGGTTGGACCGGCATTCAGTTATGGTTTCATTTTTTAATTCCATTCCTTCGTGTTGAACCTTAGTTGGCTGTCTCAGCTGTTGTGTTGATTAGTGGTTGCTGCTTTTGTAAATCATTTCTTGCAGGGTGGATGAACATTGTATTCATCTCCTTGGAGCTTCTTTCTCTTCCTTTTTCTCCATTTAGGCAGTCTTGATGTGCTATGCGGCTGATTAAGAGCATTCCTGTGGTGAGAAGAAGGTTTAGTGGTATGCTTACCTCTGTTTGTTGTTGTCAGTGGTGGGAGACTGCTACCAGGTTCCAGCATCTCTTGTGGTTGTAGCACGCTGGTTGGAAGTGTGTGCATGGTGGTTGCTGTGTTGACTAGTATCTTTGTCGTAGTTAGAGGTAGATGCTTCTCAGACTGATCACTCTGTTATACCACTTCCACTGGAAGCATCACGGTTATCTTGTGGACTGTGGGCTGGTCCAACCACTGGGGGTTTTCTGGGACCTGCAATGAGAATGAACAGAACTGCTCCATAAAGAAAGAAGAGTTCAGAGCTGAAGTCCAAGTGTGATTACATTTAGCATTTGAGTACTCAGGACCGTGCTGTTCTGGTTGGCTAACAACAGCGGTTGTCTTGACATCCTCTGCCATCTGGGGAAGATCCAAGGCTATGCAGGCATCCCCGCAGGCAACCCTGCTCATGAGAGAAAAAGGCTGGTGATGGATGACGTACATCAGCTCAGAGATCTTTTTGTCACCATACCTCAGTGGTTCTAAGATCATGATGGAAGTTGGTTTCATTCTGCCCTGTAAAGTTCAAAGCCAGAGATCTTTGAGCCATGGTTCCTTGTCTGACAGGACTGTAATCCTGGCAACTGAATCTAACATAAGTTTTACTAGATGGCCATTGACAAAGATGTCTGCAATGAAGAACCACAATCCTTGACCTCACCCAGGAAGCATGGAAGAGTGTCTTCAGGGTTTCTGCTCTCAAACCCGTGAATTACTTTTGTGCCTTCTATGCATTTCTGATGTTTTGACTTGCATAGTTTTCCAAAGTGCCCCTGTCTGTTACAGTCGAAGCATTGGGCCGTACTCCCAGGACACTGATCTTTTCAGTGAGGGTGCTTCGCATCACAGCACTGACAAGGTCGCTCTGCTGGGCATTTCAGGAATTGCTTTCCCTGACTTGGGTTGTCTCTGTGTCTTTGTGACCTGATAAGCTGTTCGATGTTTTATTCCATCTCCGTAAGATCGTCCTGTGCTGCTGGCATAGCTCAGACAGTCTAACTATCCAGGATTAGGTCATCTTTGGCTTGTAGGAGGTCAGAGAGTGACTCGTCTGTGACACCCACAATGATTCTGTCTCGGATGAACTCGGACTTTAAATCTTCATATTCACACCCCCCTGCCATCCCGTAGAGATCATTTACGAAGGAATCGATAGGTTCCCCTGGCAGTTGGGCTCTCTCACTGAATCTGGCGCTCCCTAATATTTTGTTGTTTGCAAGTTGAAATAAATGTCAAAAGATTTTAAAACCTCCTCAAATGTGACAGATGATTCATTAATAACCTGTCTTGCAATGATGTCATCTGCAATTGGCCTTATAGAGTGAAGAAGCATGTTCACTTGCTCTTCTTCTAACTTTTTGTTTAAACCAGAAGCAGTGCTGTATCTTAAAAATCCTTTCCTCCAAATACACCAATTTTTTGACTGGTCTGGGCCTTGGTTAGTCCAAACTGAATTGTGATCCATGTTAAAGATTTTTAAAATGTGGGTGCAGCTTTAAGAACTTACAGGCTTTCAAGATGGTGTCACCATTCACTGCGAAATGAAGGATTTCTCACGCTTGCTGGTTTTGGCGGGCTCCGCAAAATGGTGATGGAATGCTTCTAGAAGGCAAAGTTTTAACAATGGCTGCCTGGGTCAGCTGTGTGCCGATTTATCTTGTTCAGCAGCTTGTTTTTCCGAGTAACGAGGCATTCAAATTTAAAAATAAGCTTGCTGTTTCTCGAGTTGGACAGTCATGACGTTCCCGAGAGGTTTACTTATTTTTTTTTCTTTTACAAGCTCAGAGGCCACGTACTGAGGCTCCGAGTCAGGGATTGGATTTAAGCAATGGGTTTTGTTCAGTTGGCGCTTCTGACACTGGATTAGTGAAGGGTTCTTGGGACTTGCTGCAGCCTGGAACTTTAAAAGATTTAGCTCACCCTTGCAGGCTCAGTGGACTCTGCGCTCTGAAGCTGGACTTCCAAGGGAGATTCTGCTGCAGTAAAATCTCTGCCTTCAGCTTCCAGGCTCTTTTCTCTGGGGCGTTTTCTGGTGAAATTTCTCAGTGTTTCCAGCTTCTGTTGGGAGCTTCTCTCAGATCAGAATGTCAGTTGAAGTTATTGCTTTTTCTTAGTCTTTCAGCATTTTAGTGAGGTTGAGGGCTTTTGATCCAGAGCTGCCACCATGTTGGGAGGGTGTTGGTTACAAAAGTGTCTCTTAAAGAAGTCTTTGTGGTCTTCAGTATGTTTACAGCTTGTAATTATTTTCATATATAGATTAAAGGGTACAAACAAGGAGCTATCTCCATGTCTAGGTCTTCACATGTCTCTGCTCAATACCACACTGACCCAACGTCTGCGTCAAGTGTCTTCTTACATCACTGTGTGGAGGGTACAGTACTCAGTATCACATTAACCTTGTATGTGCCAGGCCCTTATTCTACAGAGGTAACACTATCCCAATGGTAGACATAAATTCTGAGAAGTTTTTTTGAGCCATGGGTGGGCTGAGCCTTCAAATCCTACACTCCTTCACGTCACCAGTCAGCAACACAGTTTGCAGGTCAGTGCCCCATGTGGCCATTCACCAGTACTGCATGTGCAACCCTGTTCTGCCCTGTGGAATCTGCCCTCCATTACCAAAGAGGTGGATATCACAGAGACTCAGACAGTCTCAGACTTTCATGAAGCATTTCTGGCTGACAAAAAGGACATTCTGCTCACACACATACACACCAATCGGTGGGTGATGCCTTGTATCTTGGACTCTGAGCAGACAGCAGAGGTCAAGAACCCAATGCTAATCCTGCATAAAGCAATTAGTGTGCCAACATCTGCGTGCCAATGCAATATTCATCAGCGAAGGGACAATCAATTCCACAGCTGCAATTTCACACCAAAATATTGACCCTCATGCATAAATATGCTAGAATAATTTTCATGTATTTACATCTAAACCATCTGCATGCCTACAAAAGACATTTTGAAGTGTTTTCTTTCGATTGATGGAATTGGCAGTTAGATCTCTGGAAGCAGTTGAAGATGGCATGCGATGTTTGAGAGAACTAAGGTAGTGTTGTATTGTCAGAGGTGTTGTATTCCAGGTGAAAAGTTAAATCAAGGCTCCATCAGGAGAATGCAAAATGGCTCATCGGACTATTTTGAAGAAGAGCAGCGGTTCAAGAAAGGAGCTCACCACTACCTTTTCAAGGCCAATTAGCGATGGGCAAAAGGTGCTGGCCTAGTCAGCGACGCCTATATCCCAAAGTGAGTGGGCTAGTGAGCTAGCTACCCATGATCGTTTATGTGGCTTCCCTGCTGAAAGATGCCTGGTGATGGGGCAACATCACACAGAACAGATGATCTGGTTATTATCTAATTGCTGTTTTTGATGCTCAAATTGGCTTCCAGGTTTCCTTACATTGCAATAGTGACTATATTTCATTGGCTGTAGAATGCTTTGTGATGTCTGAGATTGTGGAAGGCCCTTTAGTTGCTACAGCAGCATTTATTCTTTGGAGCAAAAACAGAATTACCTGGAAAAACTCAGCAGGTCTGGCAGCATCGGCGGAGAAAAAAAGAGTTGATGTTTCGAGTCCTCATGACCCATTAGCAGAACTGGGTGAATCCAAGGAGAGGGGAGAAATATAAGCTGATTTAAGGTGGGGGGGTGGGGGGGGTGGTGTGGTTGTAGGGACAAGCAAGCAGTGATAGGAGCAGATCATCAAAAGATGTCACAGACAAAAGAACAAAAGAACACAGAGGTGTTGAAGTTGGTGATTTTATCTAAATGAATGTGCTAATTAAGAATGGATGGTAGGGCACTCAAGGTATAGCTCTAGTGGGGGTGGGGGGGCATAAAAGATTTAAAAATAATGGAAATAGGTGGGAAAAGAAAAATCTATATAAATTATTGGAAAAAACAAAAGGAAGGGGGAAGAAACAGAAAGGGGGTGGGGATGGAGGAGTGAGGTCAAGATCTAAAGTTGTTGAATTCAATATTCAGTCTGGAAGTCTGTAAAGTGCCAAGTCGGAAGATGAGGTTCTGTTCCTCCAGTTTGCGTTGGGCTTCACTAGAACAATGCAGCAAGCCAAGGAGAGACATGTGGGCAAGAGAGCAGGGTGGAGTGTTAAAATGGCAAGCAACAGGGAGGTTTGGGTCATTCTTGCGGACAGACCGCAGGTGTTCTGCAAAGCGGTCGCCCAGTTTACGTTTGGTCTCTCCAATGTAGAGGAGACTGCATTGGGAGCAACAAATGCAGTAGACTAATTTGGGGGAAATGCAGGTGAAATGCTGCTTCACTTGAAAGGAGTGTTTGGGCCCTTGGACGGTGAGGAGAGAGGAAGTGAAGGGGCAGGTGTTGCATCTTTTGCGTGGGCATGGGGAGGTGCCATAGGTGGGGTTCAGGAGTAGGGGGTGATGGAGGAGTGGACCAGGGTGTCCTGGAGGGAACGATCCCTACGGAATGCCACCAGGGGGGGTGAAGGGAAGATTTGTTTGGTGGTGGCATCATGCTGGAGTTGGCGGAAATGGCGGTGGATGATCCTTTGAATGCGGAGGCTGGTGGGGTGATAAGTGAGGACAAGGGGGACCCTATCATGTTTCTGGGAGGGAGGAGAAGGCGTGAGGGCGGATGCGCGGGAGATGGGCCAGACACGGTTGAGGGCCCTGTCAACAACCGAGGGTGGAAAACCTCGGTTAAGGAAGAAGGAGGACATGTCAGAGGAACTGTTTTTGAAGGTGGCATCATCAGAACAGATGCAACGGAGGCCAAGGAACTGAGAGAATGGGATGGAGTCCTTACAGGAAGCGGGGTGTGAGGAGCTGTAGTCGAGATAGCTCTGGGAGTCGGTAGGCTTATAATGGATATTGGTGGACAGTCTATCACTAGAGATTGAGACAGAGAGGTCAAGGAAGGGAAGGGAAGTGTCAGAGATGGACCACGTGAAAATGATGGAGGGGTGGAGATTGGAAGCAAATGTAATAAATTTTTCCAAGTCCCAGCAAGAGCATGAAGCAGCACCGAAGTAATCATCGATGTACCGGAGAAAGAGTTGTGGAAGGGGGCCGGAGTAGGACTGGAACAAGGAATGTTCCACATACCCCATAAAGAGACAGGCATAGCTGGGGCCTATGCGGGTACCCATAGCCACACCTTTTATTTGGAGGAAGTGAGAGGAATTGAAGGAGAAATTGTTCAGTGTGAGAACAAGTTCAGCCAGACGGAGGAGAGTAGTGGTGGATGAGGATTGTTCAGGCCTCTGTTCAAGGAAGAAGCTAAGGGCCCTCAGACCATCCTGGTGGGGGATGGAGGTGTAGAGGGATTGGACGTCCATGGTGAAGAGGAAGCAGTTGGGACCAGGGAACTGGAAATTGTTGATGTGAAGTAAGGTGTCAGAGGAATCATGGATGTAGGTGGGAAGGGCTTGGACAAGGGGAGAGAGAAGGGAGTCAAGCTAACGAGAAATGAGTTCCATGGGGCAGGAGCAAGCTGACACGATCGGTCTACCGGGACAGTTCTGTTTGTGGATTTTGGGTAGGAGGTAGAAGCGGGCCGTACAAGGTTGTGCGACTATCAGGTTGGAAGCTGTTGGAGGAAGATCTCCAGAGGAGATGAGGTCAGTGACAGTCCTGGAAACAATGGCTTGATGTTCAGTGGTGGGGTCATGGTCCAGGGAGAGGTAGGAGGAAGTATCTGCGAGTTGACGCTCAGCCTCTGCGAGGTAGTGGTCAGTGCACCAGACAACAACAGCACCACCCTTGTCGCGGGTTTGATGACAATGTTGGGGTTGGACCTGAGAGAACGGAGTGCAGTAAGTTCAGAGAGAGACAGATTAGAAAGGGTGAGAGGAGCAGAGAAATTGAGACGACTAATGTCGCGCCGACAGTTCTCAATGAAAAGATCAAGAGAAGGTAAGAATCCAGAGGGAGGGGTCCAGGTGGAGGGAGAATGTTGGAGGTGGGTAAAAGGATCCATTGAACGGGGAGAGGACTCCTGGCCAAAGAAGTGAGCCCAAAGACGAAGATGGCGGAAGAAGAGTTCAGCATCGTGCCGAGCCCGAAATTCATTGAGATGAGGGCGTAAGGGTATGAAACTAAGTCCTTTGCTGAGCACTGAACGTTCAGCATCAGGGAGGGGAAGGTCAGGGGATATTGTGAATACACGGCTGGGGCTGGGATTGGAAGATGGGGTGGGGACGGAGGGATAGGCAGGGGTGGATGGTCCTAGATGGGTGTTGGTGTCGATGAGTTGTTGGAGCTTGCGTTGCTTAGCACTTGAGAGAAAGAGAAAAAGTTTCTTGTTGAGGCATCGGATTAGACGAAGCTACCTCGACTACAGCTCCTTACACCCCGCTTCCTGTAAGGAGTCCATCCCATTCTCTCAGTTCCTTGGCCTCCGTCGCATCTGTTCTGATGATGCCACCTTCAAAAACAGTTCCTCTGACATGTCCTCCTTCTTCCTTAACCGAGGTTTTCCACCCTCGGTTGTTGACAGGGCCCTCAACCGTGTCCAGCCCATCTCCCGCGCATCCGCCCTCACGCCTTCTCCTCCCTCCCAGAAACATGATAGGGTCCCCTTTGTCCTCACTTATCACCCCACCAGCCTCCGCATTCAAAGGATCATCCACCGCCATTTCCGCCAACTCCAGCATGATGCCACCACCAAACACATCTTCCCTTCACCCCCCCTGGTGGCCTTCCGTAGGGATCATTTCCTCCGGGACACCCTGGTCCACTCCTCCATCACCCCCTACTCCTCAACCCCCACCTGTGGCACTTCCCCATGCCCACGCAAAAGATGCAACACCTGCCCCTTCACTTCCTCTCTCCTCACCATCCAAGGGCCCAAACACTCCTTTCAAGTGAAGCAGCATTTCACCTGCATTTCCCCCAACTTAGTCTACTGCATTTGTTGCTCCCAATGAGGTCTCCTCTACATTGGAGAGACCAAACGTAAACTGGGCGACCGCTTTGCAGAACACCTGCGGTCTGTCCGCAAGAATGACCCAAACCTCCCTGTTGCTTGCCATTTTAACACTCCACCCTGCTCTCTTGCCCACATGTCTCTCCTTGGCTTGCTGCATTGTTCTAGTGAAGCCCAATGCAAACTGGAGGAACAAAACCTCATCTTCCAACTAGGCACTTTACAGACTTCCAGACTGAATATTGAATTCAACAACTTTAGATCTTGACCTCCCTCCTCCATCCCCACCCCCTTTCTGTTTCTTCCCCCTTCCTTTTGTTTTTTCCAATAATTAAATAGATGTTTCTTTTCCCACCTATTTCCATTATTTTTAAATCTTTTTTGCCCCCACCACCCCATTAGAGCTGTACCTTGAGTGCCCTACCATCCATTCTTAATTAGCACATTCATTTAGATAATATCACCAACTTCAACACCTCTGTGTTCTTTTGTTCTTTTGTCTGTGACATCTTTTGATGATCTGCTCCTATCACTGCTTGCTTGTCCCTACAACCACACCACCACCCCCCCCCCCCGACTTCTCTCTCCCCACCCAACTCCCCACCTTAAACCAGCTTATATTTCACCCCTCTCCTTGGATTCACCCAGTCCTGCTGAAGTGTTATGAGGACTCGAAACGTCAACACTTTTCTTCTCCGCTGATGCTGCCAGACCTGCTGAGTTTTTCCAGGTAATTCTGTTTTTGTTCTGGATTTCCAGCATCCGCAGTTTTTTGTTTTTATCTTTTTGTTTTTATTCTTTGGAGGGCTGATGGTGGGAAGAGATGAAGAGATTATAAAGGAAGAATCTGTTAGATTTGTGTTGCATTAAATTTAGAATCGGACATTCCATTTTAGTTGCTCCCAGCAACCAACAGTGAACTAGTTGCGGTCGACATGAGTTTAACACATTTACACATCATGTTCTCTCTCCATCACTTAATGGACATGTTAACCCATTTAAACCAAAAAAAAAATATACAAGTTCAAACAGCAGGCAAAGACGTGCCACAGGAGCTTGTTAAACCTTCGTCCACTGATGTAGGCACCACAAATTTCAGCCTTGTGAAGTCGAAGAGAGAAATTTCAATTGTAGATTATCTCAGAAATGTAAAATAGATTTTATTCTTTTAAGCATTTATTTTGGCAGCATTTAGTTTCCTCCTCACTCAAGGTTTTGTCCACTGTAACATCACATTCTTTCACTGAGGAGGCAGTGCATGCTGGGTTGGAGGGGCGGTTGAGCTTCCTGTGGGTTGTTGCCATCACCCAAGTGTGTGGTGAACAGCTGAAGCCGTGTTTACAGTGGAGCAAAATGAAGCTCAGGGGCTTTCTGCTTAGAAAATGAAGTATCGGATCATCTTTCTATATGAAAGGCACTAGATAAATGCAAGTTGTTATGCCATAGGTGTTAAAAAATAATCACTAACCCAGCCATATGGTCGAGTTGGCTGGCTTGTAGTTTTGTACAGATAATCGCTGTAATATGGTGGACCCACATATGTGAGACATCCTCCTATACAGATGTGAGCTAAAGTTTCTGTGTTGTGCTGGGACAGTCTCCCAATGCAGCATTTATCCAAATAGGTTCACCAATTCTGCTATGCCCACAGTGGAATAAAATGCTAGATTTGATGATCAGGCCTTCAATCAAAAGAAACCCAATTTTTGAGAACCAAGACAATAATTCCAACAGCCCCAGTTGCCAGCAAATCATTCAATACCAAAGCCTACCAGACATTAACAAAATGGCTCTTTGGGGCACAATATTTCATTTTGATAGGCAAATTTATCCATTATCTTAAACTCTGGCATATTGTTTACCTTAGGCATTGATGTGGGTGTGCAGCTGATGCCTCTTCATCCCAGCAGATGTAAAGTAGTTGTCATATAATGCAAATTTCATTTTGTAGTAAAGACTATTTTAGAAATGCCAGTAACAAAGTTGATCCATCACCCCTGCAGGACCATTAAATAATGAATCTGTGCTCAAAGATTTCACTAAATCCTGTTTTTGAACCCTGAGATATTCTGAGTTAAGTTGGCTAAGTCAAACTAGCATCAGATCTTCAGTGTGCCCTGTGCCTACAAGAAACATTGGCAGAAACTTGGAAGCTTATGTAGGGGTATGGTGTTCATGTAGAGTTACTGAGCTAGCAATCCAGCGGCATGAACTAAAAGTCCAGAGCGTGTGAACCCACAGAGAATTGGAACTAAGTCAGCAAGGTATGTTGATATCAGTCAAAGTAACCATGAAGCTGTCACATTACTGTAAAAGCTCGATTGTTCCATTAACATCCTTTATCCTTAGCCAGTCTGACCCATTACTCTAGTCCCACACCAGCATAGTTGACTCCAACTGCTCTCTGAAATGGTCTAACAAGCCACTAAGTTGCACCAAAGCTGCTATCAGAAGTTCAAAAAGAAGGCCAAAGAATATCTCTTCAGGGGATTGGAGATTGGGGATGAACAATAAGTACAAGCCTTGCTGGTGACACTCACAATCAATTATTATTATTCTTCTGTCTTCTAAGCGTGTATGATTGCAACTTTATATTTCATGGTAGCAGATTGCCCCTGATATTGGGGCTGGGGGAGGGTAGGGTGGGTTGGGGTGATGCTGTGCAATCCGTAAAAGCCAGCAGACTAATGAGTGAGCTGAAGGTTTAGCTTGTTCACAGGCCAAAGAAAATGACAGCTAGATTTCTCCAATGCTGCCATCACTGTCTACTTACTTTTGCACCCAGAGGCACCCCCCTTAAGCTGCAACATAGAAACATGTCCCTTGGGTCAGAATCTTGTGGAGGTGATGGGGGTCTCAGCTGCTGGTTACCTCCTTCCAGGAAGACACGTCTCATCTTTTTCCACTCAGATACTTGACAGACCAGCAGCGGGCCTTCTCCCAGGATCAAGGACCCCATGGCAGAGGTCCTTCCTGCTGAGAGCTGCTGGCCAATCGGAAGCCAGCAACTATATTGCTTGGCAGTGCCACCAGGGAGCTAGTGGCTGCTGCCAATATGATCATCCAAGGATTATCGCTGGATCCCAGGTCCCAAGCGCCTGATGATGGCGGGGGTTCGCGGACTGGAAATCGCAGGAGGGGGATCGGCAGCAAGAGCAGGGGAGTGGCTCTCGGTGGGTGTCCACACCCCCTTTCCAATGCTGGATCCTTCAAACAGGCATTGAGTACCTTTGAATGAGGGACTTTCCTGCCTGCACCCCAGGAGCCCACAAGTAGCCTCACATGGGTTTGCTTGTCATGTTCCCTGCATGGCGAGCCCCTCACCAGCCATTGGGTTAATTGCCCACTTGGCAGCAGGGTGGGAAAGACGTCCATGGGTCTTTCTACCACAAATGTAATCAGTATGGATGTGGGAAGGTGGCAGGGCCCCCACCCGACACTTTCCTGTCTGATTAAATGCCCCGCTGCCACCAAACTCGCCATGGGGGTGGGCATTAAGTTACATCCTTGTGGTGAAATTTGGTGCCTCCAAGTGCACACGCCCGGCTTCATTTATATTAAAAGGCTGCTGAGGGTAACACTGTCATGTACAAAGGATATAAGCCTGGGTGACATAGGTGCCAGGCTCGGCTCAGTGGTGCTACTCTTGACTCCGAATTCAAGCTCAGTCCAGAGAAGCACATTTTTCAGATAGATCATTAAACTGAGGTCCTCCCTGCCCTCTCAGGTGAACATATAAGATCCCATGACATGATTTTGAAGAAGAGCAGTGGAGTATTCCCCAGAGTTCTGCCAATGTTTATCCCTTAACCAACAATGTTAAAACAGATTATCTGGCCATTACATCATTGCTATTTGTGGGGGTTGCTGTACACAAAAATTGGCTGCTTCACTTCCCACATTGTAACAGCAATGATACTGCAAAAGTACTTCATTGGCTGTAAAACACTTTGGGGATGTTCTGTGATGGTGAAAGACGCTACAGAAATATGTGTTCTCACTCTATCTTTTGTGTCATTAACATGTATCGGTTATCTGAGTTAATTTTTTTTTAATGGCTGGGGGAAGGCAAATCAGTCCTTAGCGGATTGGTCCCCCACTGTGTCTCCCTGAAAAATGTGCTCCGATTGTCATTTACACTAGCGACTGTCTCCCAACTTATCCTTGTTTGAATTCTTTCAATTAAAGGTTCTTGTAACTATCAAGTTGTAAGCCAAGGGGTGGAGAAAGCAGGAAAATAGATGCTTTTTCCCCCCCCATGCTGGCAGATAGTTCTTTCTAAAGCACAATGAGGGATTGAGCATGAGGACTCGCAGCTGGCTCCAGCCACACTCTTTGTCTAAGAAAGACTGAATCATCTTTCCAGCTGATCGCAATGTGTCACAATGTCCTGAATTTGCGGCAGATTAACATAATCACAGCTTGCTAGGGGAGGGCATAGTGTGACAGGGTTGTGTGGTGATATTGTTCTGCAAGGTGACGACTCCATTATGAAGCAAATTCTCATAACACGATCATTATATAGTCAGTATTAGCCCCCCCAACAGATCTTTTGTTTTCAGTGGGATGTAAACAATGTTTTCTGCACGCTGCTTCTTAAACGTGCTGCTTAATTTGCACACCTCAACGCATCAGCAATTTTTAGGCAATAATAATTGATTAGTAGAAGATTATAAAATGAACTCTTTCACATTTAATTCTGCAGACTTCCTGCCACACACTGTAATAGGGTGGATACTTGCAGGCTGGTTTTCCCCTCCGGGTGTGGAAAACAGTGGTCGAAAACTGATTCCGGGCCCTGAACCCATCGCTGGGTAGAAGCAGTCACTCCTTGGGACTTTCACGGGGATATCCCTTAATCGGCAGGAGACAGGTTCCCTGTCCAACTAAGGACAGCAGGCGGGCTCTTGAAGCTGAAGGGCCAAACAGAGGCCTTCCAGCTTGAGAGGAATAGCAGGCTGCAAGGCCAAGATAGTAACAGAGAGGGTGTTTCAAGGTGGAGGCTCACCCTCTCCAATATTTTTAAACCTTTAAGAATTGGATTCAGCAGCCAGGCCACTAGAGTGGTGTGAATAGGGGGAGCCCCTCTCCAGGGTATCCTTTGTCCACTCCTGCATCCATTCAGGCAGAGTGGGCCTCTAGTCCTGCCTTGAGTGCTGGCGCCTCGGCCTGTTGCCATGCAGGTCCCTGCCTTCAAGTACCTACACTGGCCAGCACAGAAACCTGCAGGAGAAAACTTCCAGTGAGCCTCCATTAATTGGCCTGAATTAGGCCCTTAATGAGCCTGATTGGCTACCCACTGCATGTGGGTGGGTAGCCCAGCCACCAACCCCGATCCTGCCTCCACAAAAATAGCCTGGAGGCAGGACTAATTTTGGCCCTACCCACATCTGAATCAAGTCCTATATGGCTTTATAATTCACTACCCAGGTAAAGTCAGCTTCATTTAGGGCTTAGGCCTAGGATTGAAGCTTGGGCCGAAGGTTAGAGCTGGGCTTTAGTGTGAGGCCTAGGGCCAATGTGATTTTTATTTTCGCGGGATTTTGTTACATTGCAGGGAGCTGTTCATTGTGATTGGGAAGTAGATTAACCCTGTTCCGAAATACACACTAAGGCACACATGCAAGACATTTTGAATGGGTGGAATGGAATATATGTGGTTAGTGAGTCAACAGGTGGGTGCTGATGTTTATGCAGAAAATTATAAACGTTCAGTTCCCATTGTACATGTGCCAATGGCTCTCAGAGATTCTTCCTCCCACCCACCCCCCCCCACCCCACCCCCACGCTCCACACCCCTCCCCCACCAAAAAAATCTGTGCTCTCAGTTTTACAAAATGATCACATTTCACTTTGATCACTCCATGGAGCAGTTTGATAGTGCGGTACGTGTTTCTGAGTTGACTAATATATTGCTCACGATCCCCAACCCCTGTACCATTATCTGTTTCCCTTATTCTCCTGCTTCTGCTCTGGAGATAGGAAGGCTACTTTCCTTATGTCTGTTTTTGCTCCATCTTCACTTTGTTATCATCTATTTCTGCACTGGGCACAATTAAGCTGGGTCCTTCTTTACCTGGCATAGCATACCTCCAGCAGTGGTTGTTGGGTACCTGGCACCCTCCTGATCAGCTGTACACAAAGAGTAACCTGCTGAACTATCAGGGCCATGGAGACCTGAATTCAGACTCTGTCCACTTGCCACTTAATTCATATGCAGTCCGCGACCCTTTTCAAAATAGTGCCGGGGCATCTTTTATGTTCATATGAGAGGATGACACTTTGGTTTGACATCTCATCAGACAGTCCGGCACTCCCTCAGAGCTGCACTGGAGTGACAGCCTGGATTATGTGCGAAGTCTCTGGAGTGGGATTTGATCCCACAACCTCCTGAGTCAGAGGTGAGCCACAAGTAACCTCTAGGAATGCAAAGTAGCTTTACAGTGGATGGCCAACACTTATGCCTTTCTAACTTACATGAAATGCACAACTAATAATGTGCACAAGCTGGCTGTATCACCGAGATCAGGCGCACTGGGCAGACTGAACAAGTGGAAGGTTTATGTTACTGCTGGCCTTGTATCTCAAAACTGCAACCACTTGGAATGGAGGCATGGAGGCTAACATCTACATCTCCAAGTCACCTTTAGACTGAGTAAGAAGCTATATCTCTTGTCTGGTTCAATAGTGTGCACCATTTATACTTTTCATTCTTTGTCACGTCAGACCTGAATTCACCATATGGTCTAGGCCTTGAACCTGCTACCCTTTGCCCAGGAGACCCACCTACATTATCTCCATTAACAAGTCAAAGTCAGCTTGAATTACATGAAGCACTGAGACTCAAAACCAAGACCATCAGATGTTGGTGAAAGTTGCTGCCAATGACAATCCTGACAGATGTATCTTAACACCAGCCCCCTGCTGACTTTGTGGGGCTGGCGGATTGTGGGAGGATGTTTCAAAGGAATTGACCACTGCATTACTAAACCACACAGACTAGAAGGCCCTAAGTTCAGTCACCAGTGTCTGTTAGGTTAGCTGATCTCATTCTGGAAAACAGCGGGGATGGGAAAATTGGTCTTGATGCACATTGGTAGAGAGGAGATAACAGGCATTGTCCCTGCTTCAGAATGGAAAATGCACAGGGTAGAAATTTGTCTTGAGGGACAACACAAAAAGGATGTTAACAAGCCCATATGTTATCACCAGTTGCATGTTATACTCACCGACCACCTGTTATACACATAGACTGCCTGTTATGCACACCGACCACCTGTTATGCACACCAACCACCTGTTATACACATAGACCGCCTGTTATATTCAACAGCCACCTGTTATACACACTGGCCAGCGGTTATACACACCAATGGTCCGTCATACACTCCGACTGCCTGTTATACATGCCAAGTGCCTGTTATAAACACCAGCTGCTGTTATACACACTGGTCTGTTATACACAGCGGCTGCTGTTATACACAGCGCCCACCAGTTATACTCACTGACTGCCTGTTATACACATTGGCCGCCTATTATACACTCCAGCCACCTGTTATACATACCAGCCACATGTTATACACACCGGCTGCCTGTTGTACACATCAGCCACCAGTTGTACACACTGACTGCTTGTTATACACACTGATTGCCTGTTATACACACCAGCCACCGGTTGTATGCAATGGCTGGCTGTTGTACACATGGGCTGCCAAGTATACACACCAACCATCTGTTATACTCACTGACCACCTGCTATACTCACTGGTTTCCTGTTACACTCACTAGTTTCCTGTTATACTCACTGGAAAATATTTAATTACATTACACTTATGGTAGAATTTATACCTGCAAGGTATCTGGAAATTGAACAAAAACAGAATCATTTGTAATTAATTCCATTGTCAAATAGCTTATCACCACTAACGATGAAACCGTGCATATGAACATTGAGCACTTGGGATAGTTTCTGGGGATCAATTGACATTGATCAAACCAAACCCCAAGTTAAAATGGGATCTTCAGGAGGGAAGGGGAAAATATCAGAAAGACAGTCAGAAGGACAGCCTGAAGGGTTAATCCCACCTTTGCCCATGTTAGGTAATCAATTACCACAGTACAGAGCAAGTAACGCTCCATGGTTCCCTTGAAGCCTCAGGGTGATGGTGAAATGTTATGGTGCTGGTGATGATGACAAGGCCCAGTCAGGAACCCGTGAGCCTCTCCTGGTCAGCACAGCTGCAGGGCAAAATTCAACCGTTCATTCTTGGTGCAGAGACACTGCACAAACACAGGGCATTATGAAATGATGTCATGCCTAACGGGTGGTGGAAACAGAGGGTCAGGGATTGTTTGCTATTCGCACATTGGTACGCAGTAGAACAATGTAGGTAACAGCAGGTAGGTGTGTGCCTGGCACTCCCGCCTCCTGATTAAAGTCCATTAACCTATTGTGGAAACAGGCTGATGTCATAGGGATTAAGGCCAAAGCCTCGGTATTTAGTCTCAGTCCCTGTATAATAGGCAATGCAAGTTCGAGGGATTTACTTGCACATACAGGGAGTTGTTGTGGAAGCAGCACCATTCATCTCCCTGAATAGAAACGTTAAGGAGCAACTAAAAAGCCAGCTAGATCATGCTGACTTTCCAGACAATCAAACAGAGAGCTTTGTTGTAACAGAAAATGGACTCTGCTATGGCTGTTACGCTAAGGGGACCGACAAACTGAGGGTGTGTATGTGTGCGTGAAACATAATGTGCTATTATTAAAAATATTTTTTTGAAAGGGCTGTTTGGTTTGGATGGAATGGACACTGTGCCCTAGTCTGCATCTCATTAGTGACAGATGATCCTCATCAACGATGAAGTCATCTTCTCCTTTCTGCTCCAAGCCACAACGCTGGGAGGCAGGAGGCCATTAGTGACAGGACTGCTGCTGTTACAGGGAGCAGGCTGAGCTGCTGTCTGAAATAGCTTGTTCAGCGTAGTCCCACACTCACTTTCCATGCACACACACTCAAGGCCCAGGCAGCTTCAAGTGCAATAACGACCCAGATTTTGCTGCACACTTGGGGTTTTAAAAATGTTTTGCCCACAAAGTTGCTGGAAGTATAAGCTGATAATGGCCTGGTGAAGGCAATAGTGGGTGGAATCTTATCCTTGGAGGTGAGGGGATGGTTGCACATTGGGGGTTGGCTCCCTGCTGTCCTGCCTCCGGGCGAGTTTCCCAGGCTGGGCTACCATGGGAACTGGCAACCCACCCTACAGAGGCGGGCAGCCAGTTAGGTTGACTAAGGCCCCAATTATAGGTTATTTTCCAAACTCGCTGGCATTTCCCCAGCACTGGACTGACCTCACCACTGAGTCTGGAGGCCAGCAGCTACTTGGAGGAGGCATCCCAGCAGCAGAACAGAGGGCCATCGGACTGTCCTCTCAATGTCTCAATGAAGGAGCCGCAAGGATGAAAAGGCCACAGCCAAAACCACAATCAGTCCTCTGAAGGGTTCCCCCTCCATACCGATGGTCTGTGAGCCTGCTTTATTTTGAAATTTTCTGCAGGCTTCCATTTTGCAGGCTTTTTATTGCAATCCTCTTTCATCCTCTGCAGTGTCCACCTCTCCTGGTGGTGCTGCCAGCTGATCAGGGCTGTGGCCCTCTGATTGAGCCTCCCTCCTCAGGAGCCCACCTGTGATCCTTAATTTATGGTGAATGAGGAAGCGGCGTCTTAATTGGCCATCTCCCAACAGGTTGTGCTGGAGAGAACACTGCAGAAGCAAGGACAGGATCTGCAATTGCTCCCAACACCTGAAAATTTTAAAAACTGGTAAAATTCCACCCAGAGTACCTGGGACCTTGCTGAGCAACAGGTCAAACTGTTGTTGTGCCCCAGAGTGCTAATTGGTGAAACAATCTGGAGCCAATCTTTATACACATTTATAGGCATTTATTTACAGCATAATACATTACAAGCATATACCTCCAAGCCCAACAATCAGAGTTCCGGTTTGTGTCTGTTTATGGGACACAAGTGAATCCCCAGTTAATGCCCAACAACTGCATACATTTAAACACATTTAATATACGATTAACAAGTGTATCCCCTTTATCAATGGGGTCAAAGGATTGAGAAGTAAAGGGCAGAATCCTACCAGCAAGTGAAGGCAGCTTTGTAGGAGGGGAAATTTTGAAATGTGCTTGTCAGGTCTTTTACTAGTGTTCCTATCTAAGTCATCCTGCCAGAGTTAAGCTGACACTGGTTACTCACCCACTAGCGGCGGCTGGTTATCAGCAAATAGGTCTCCACTTAGGAGCAAATTGGCTGCACCACAGGGACCTTATGGGTATGGATGCAGCCTCCTTGCAGCAGGCCACAGGCCCAGTGAGGCCACCTTGAATTCTAGCCACCCTCCCAGATCCACAAGCATCAAGGAACACAGCTGCAGCCACAGGCCACCCCCTCTACATTAATGGCCTGGAAGCTGTGGGCACAGTTTATTTTTAAGCAATTAGGAATCTCCAAAGGGTGCCTCCATCTTGAGGTGCCCTCTCAGTTCCACCACCAACAGCAGCAGCACCCTGTGCTCTCCTGATGGGGCTGCTGGCTACCCACAGTTCCGGCATTCCCATATGGCTTTTCCACCATCTTTAATTGGGTGGGTCTCTGGAGGTAGCCCGTTGATTGTCCACCTCTGGGGAGATTGTGCAATCAGACGAACCTCAGAATCCATCAGGGTCGAGAAATGATTCCGGCCTGCATTTAAAAACAAAGGCTGTTAGATTCCACCCACAGAGAGGAAGAACTGAAAAGGAGGGTGAATTAGAGTGAGTGAATTCAATGTCAAATCAGCTAAAGAAAGAGGAAAAAAAGTCAGAAAGGAAACATAAGGAAAAAAATAGTTTTAAGATTTTACATTTTTAAAAATGCCTAAAACAAGTCTTACTTATTGTTTACTTTTTCAGCATTAACAATTATGTCATCAAAGGTACTGACAATGTTAATTACTAGATTTAACCTTCTGTGGCAAGTTTAATGGGCAATTAATGTGCAGATGCAGCAACTTCATAGAAATCACGGGGAGGAAAAGTGCAAGATGCTGTTTTCACAAAGCTAGATGGAGCGGCAGAAATTGTCCTGCAGCTGTGATTTGCAATTCCCGGAATATCTCCTCCTCATTACATGTTGCTGACCATTTTGCACATTATTAATGGTGTGCGCCATTCACAAACAAAATCTAACCCAACGATTTTTTCTAAATATATATGTATTTTAACTAGTTGTCCGACAGGTTTTAGACATCTTCAACTCTTCATTTATGTAGTCATAAACCGTGCTGACCTGTTTACCAGGACTGTAGGAAACAACTGGTTTGTAAAAATGTCCCGGTTACTGGTATGAAGAACCATTGCTTTTACTTGGATTGTCCTGAATTTGGCAGTGCCTGCTCAGTAGTTTTGATCTTTGAAAGGCAGCCCTATTTCCGTCGGTCATGAAAGTCTGAGTCACAAGACAATGGGCTCACATCCCACTCCAGAGACTTGAGCACATAATCTAGATTGACACTTCAGAACAATACCGAAGGAGTGCTGCACTGTTGGCCATGTTGTTTTCCAGGTGAGACATTAAAGCAAGACCCCTGTCTGCCCTCCCAGGTGCATGTAAAGGATTCAATGGCACTACTTTTGAAGAGCAGCAGGGAATATTTTCCAGTGACTTGGTTAATAATTATGCCTCAACCAACCTTACAAAAATTGGCTGTCAAATTTTCTACAATGCAACAATACTTCAAAAGTATAACCCCGAGTACTGCACTGTGCAACTGAGCCACAGCAAGTGGGCCCTAACTTGTTTAGGATTATCCTACTTTTAGTATATTGTACCATGAATTCAGATCCAATTTGTCTAATAGATTCCAGATAGACATGTGTACTGATATATATTCATGTGTATGTTTAGAATTCTCCCTTTCCTTTGTCCTTTTAATTAATAGTCCCTTTCACATCACCTAAAGGAAACACATCCGTTTTAAGGTGTGTGCACAGAAAGAATTCATTCTATTTTAGCCCAGTTGGTTGCAGGACTCTGTAATTTATGCACAATGCTGGGTAATTACTGTACCAGCGTAGCTCCAATTGTATTGTCCTGTCCAAAAGTCCTCACATTTTCATTGTGCAAAAGAGCATGAAGCCTTAATTATCTAGGACAGCTGCTTGGGCACTTGTTCCGGTGCAAGGCATTATGATACCCAAGTCCCAAAACAGGATTTGAATTAGAAGGATATTGACTTCAACCCTAGCGTATTTAATAAAGGCAGTCATTTGTCATCATAAGTCAAGTGTAGAGTTTGGGAGATACAGGAGTAGTCCACGGCCTAGGTTCAGAGTATAACTAAATATGTAACAGATTCTCAACACAAACAATCAAATGTACCCAATTTTCTCACATCCCCTGCCAAAGACGTTTGATGAAGTACAGTCACACAAGGCTGGTTGCTTTCTGGTGCTGCACTGACATGGCCATTCCTTTATTATATTTAAGTAATAAGATCAGGACTAGGCCACCAGGCCCCTAGAGCCTGCTTTACCATTCAATAAGATCATGGCTGATCTGATTGTGGACTTTACTTTCCTGCCTGTCCCCCATAGCCCTTGACTCCTTTATAGATCAAAAATCAGTCTAACCTGTTAATGTTGCAATACTGTCACAATGAAGTGCATGCTTTAGTTTGTAAGTGAGAACTGTTGTTACTAATTGTGGCAAGATTAGGGATTTATTCTTAAGTGTATAAGAACTGGTTTATACCAGTGTAGTGGGAGGACAAAGGGATCTGTGCCTGTGCTCTGGGGTTTTGTGAATAAACCTGTGTTAAGGAAAAGACTGGCTCTAGGTTCATCCTTTTCTCAATGTATGAATAATGGCTGGAACATAAACCAGCCATGAATATATTCAATGACCCATCCTCCACTGCTCACTGGGGATGAGAATTCCAAACACTAATGATCTTCTGGGAGAAAAAAATCCTCCTGGCCTGTGTTTTAAATGGGAGGTCCTTATTTTTAAACTGAGCCCCCTGGTTCTAGATTTCTCCACAATTAAGGGAAAGCATCCTCTCAGCATTTACCCTGTCAAGCCCCCCTCGCAATCTTATATGTTTCAATAGAATCATCTCTCATTCTTCTAATCTCCAATGAGTATAGGCCCAACCTGTTAAATCTTTCCTTATAAGGCAAACCCCTTATCCTAGGAATAAGCTGAGTGAACCTTCTCTGAACTGTTTCCAATGGAAGCATGTCCTTCCTTAAGTAAGCTGACCAAAACTGTACAAACTACCCTCAGTGTGGTCTCACCAATATCCTGTACTTCACTATTTTTATACTCCACCCCGCTTGCAGTGAAGGCCAACATTCCATTAGCCTTCCTAATTGCTTGCTTTATCTGCATATTGACTTTTTATGATTGATGTACATGGACACCCAGATTCCTCCATACCACAACATTATGCCCTCTTTCTCCATTTAAACAACATTCTGATTTTCTATCCTTCCTGCCAAAGAGGACAACCTCAAATTTTCCCACATTATACTCCATCTTCCAAATTTTTGCCACTCACTTAACCTATCTATATCCCTTTGCAGACTCTTAGTATCCTTCTCACAACTTGCTTTCCTACCTATCTTTATATTATCAGTAAATTTGTCTCCAATACAGTTCATCCCATCATCTGAGTCATTAATATATATTGTAAATAGTTGAGGTCCCAGCTCTGGTCCCTGTGCACTCCACAGTTAGCCATCCTGAAAATTACCCTTTTATCCAGACTCTCTGTTTACTGTTAGTTAGCCAGTCCTCTATTAATGCCCCTTCTTCCCAAACTTCATAAGCTCTTATCCTGTGTAGTGAGTGACCTTTTATCTGGCACCATATCAAATGCCTTTTGGAAATGCAAATATACTACACCTACTAGTTTCCTATTATCCACCCTGCTTGTTACATCCACTAAGAACTCTAATTTGTTCTTGGATTGTGGGTAGCACTGGCAAGGCCATATATATACGTTGCCCATCTGTGTGTAGGCTAGGCCAAGTAGGAGTGACAAGCTTGCTTCCCTTATTGGAACAATTGGGATTTTATGACAATCTAGAAGCTCAATTAATTTTCCCAGCACAGAATCACATTTACTGAATTCAGTCTCACGATCTGCCTTGGTAAACTTTGAATGCACAACCTCTAGGTTTAGTTCATCCAGTACCTCAGCCATTAGATGACTATAGCCCGACAGCCTTGATTGTGATAAGTGCCATCAGGGTTTTTGACCATAGTCAAGGGAAACCCAATCCTTACTGATGTCCACATGCAGTGCACTTTTAGTTTGCGAGTGAATGATGCTGATAACTTAAGGTTGCCCGGGGTCATGAGGGCCACTGGAATTCAGCTTGCTGTATATGAATTAATATTTTTGAATTGCTTCCCTTGAAGGTACTGAGAATGGCCACCAATTTTCACACTGCTAGCTTCAACCAAACAATAATGAAATAAATGACCAGATAATCTGTTTTAATGATGTTGGCTGCACTGTGTGGAGAACTTCTTTGCTCTTCTTTGAAATAGGGCAATGGGATCTTTTATGTCCACCTAAGAGGGCAGACATGCCCTCAGTTTAAGGTCTCATTCTGGGCAATAGGCAGGATGGGACCAAGGAATGTTCTGTCATGGGACAGTCCACCTCGTCAGTCCTGTCTCCTTCTGACATCGGATGTCATATTTGAGTGAATATATTCCACCTGATCCAGGCCCTTGAGCAAATTGGGAGGCAACAGCCTTCCAAATAGGGATCAAGTGTTGCTTGGCTCTTCCCAAATCTTTGGAATTCACCTCAATTCCACTGGAAATTCATTTTTTGGTCTGAGACCCAGGTTCAGTTACGGTAAAGATGTAGTCAGGTTTGGGTTCCCCATAACCAAATAGACACAATATCCCATCATTTATATAATGGAAGATTGTTGTAATCATTGTGGACAATTGCCCTCATTACTTGCAGTGTAAGGGCAATTATTACATTATATTTTTAAAGCTGTATTCCTTTTTAAATGGATCGGATGAACTGTAAGATGGCTGCTGAGGGCTCATCTGACTTTTGCAACTTCAGCAGCCTAGGAAGCTTTCTGGAAAGTTCCAAGTTGGCTTATAATAGGAAGGGTTCTCCCTTGAATGAACATACCTAAACAGCATTCTTCTGTGGAATTTCATACCTGCTATTATCAAGGCTTACTCCACAACAGAGGGATAATAAACTCCCAGACTCTCTGACTCTGGGTCTGCCATGTAACAAAGGAGGGCTATTGAGATTGAGTATCAGCAATGAAGCACTAAAGACCACCATCTACTTTCTATTGTATATCAATAGCTTTTGATCATGTGACTGAAACTCCTTCACTATGAAATACCATCATTTGCCTTCTATTGTGTATCAATGGCCATTCGTCATGTGATTGAAACTGTCCCCTGATTTTAAAATCCTTTTATTCAAAAACTGAGGGTGACCGTGCAGTCTGCAGAACACCAGCAAAAGCATCACAGCATCACAACGAAAGAAAGGCTGTGACATGCCCTCAGTTGACAAATGGCCTGCAACTCTATAGGATGACTCTGATTAAATGTATTGCGGCTCTGCTGATTGCTGCACGTAGCAAGGTGTGGGATGGTCAATGCATGAGACCCTCTTCGCTTTACTCAGTACCAAAACCAATGACCAGAAGAAGGAGAGACCTTTCCTGTCTTGGGTTGCTAACTGTGATTAAATGTATTCCTGGATGTTTCATCACATGACTTGTCCCATGCTCCAGCCTTTATTCGGCCAACACATCCATCCTTGTGATGCATTGCCTTCCTACACCAAATAGAAAGTAAAAAGACTCATTTCCCAATTGGATGATGCCTGACTGTCAGCCAAACAGCCATTTTTCCCATTTTCAATATGTTTATATCTGACACAGAGAAACATTCAAAGAAAATTACAAAGGAAAGCAATCTATTTTAATGTCCCAATGATTTTCTGCCAGGGTTGCACACAGCTGTGTCCTGAAGATCGCTCTTCAATTCCTGGACACTCGAGGGCAATCCTAGAGGGTTGGCAACCCTAACAGGGAGCAGGATTATAATGCATGGATATTTTGCTTCAGAAGAAAAACCAGAATAGTGAAGTGCAAAAGAGGTGCTGGGAAAGTCAAAGATAATCCCTTTGGGTAGTTTTACATGCCTTTTTTCCCACAATACCCACAGTCCCATAATAATGCTTGCATTTATATAATGCTGCATTGCATCATCAAATGTCTTAGATCACGCCCCATTGTGGATACCTTTGGAATGCAACAGCCACTCTGTACTAAACATTTCCCAGAAACAGTAATGAAGGCATGTGACAAAACGTTTGGTCAAAGAGGTAGGTGTTAATATTGGAATATTGGAGTCAGGAATCTGATGAGGGTTAAACTTGGACACAAATGAAATTCGTCACAGTAAATGTGATGGGGGTGTGTCAGCGGATGGGTCAATGCAGCAGGGAGGCAATTAATGCTTATTTTGTTTTAGACACCCATGAGCAGTCTTTTGTCAGTCAATACCTCAATACCTTGTAAGCACTACAATGCATCCCCCACAGCCAAATGTGTGATTACAGTCATGTTGCCTTTGTGGACTCATGTTGTCTCAATGGGTGAACCCGTTTGCCTTACCTTTCACCTGCACTCAGCTTACACTCAGGATGAGTTCCAGATTTGAAATAGAACACTGGCCTTGATAGTTCAGAATTAAAGTGTTTTTGTCAGACATCGCAGCCCAGTTTGGGGGCCAGTGAGCTCCAACACATCAACTGCACACAGGGTTAAACGCTGGCTGAATGTCTTTTTTTAGTCAATGTGAGCACAGTCACAGAGTTGTGGGATTTCACTCCTGCAAAGTAGAGAGAAAATGAAAAAAAATTATATATATACATATGTATGCAAACACGTCAAAATTGAGAGGAACAGAGAAATACAATGAGGAGTATAAGAACAGGAGAATATAACAAGTAAAAACATTCATGCTTTCTATGTTGAACAAGGTGAATGCAGCTGCCAAACCCTTTCCCCAAATTGGAAAGACACATAAATGGACACCGAGTCAGTGGTATATGTACGGTGTTTTGTGGAGACTGCCATCATATCGTAGGAATACATAGAATTACATATTCATATTACATACAACTGGTCTTATACCAGTATTTATACTCCATGCAAGCCTCCTCCCACCCCACCTTCATCTAACCCAATCAGTATAGCTTTCTATTCCTTTCTCCCTCATGTGCTTACCTCGTTACCAATAAATACACCTTTGCTTTTTGCCTCAACTACTCCTTGTGATAGCAAGTTTCACATTCTAACCACTCTCTGGGTGAAGAGTTTTCTTCTGAATTCTCTATTGGATGTATTAGTGACTATCATATTTAGTTTTGGTCTCTTCTCCATGTCTACCCTATCAAATTCTTTCATAATTTTAAAGACTTCTGTCAGGTGATCCGTCAGTCTTCCCTGTTCTCGCGAAAAAGAGCCTTGTTCTGTTGCATCTTTCCTGATAATTATATCCCTGCAAATCTTTTTTTGCCCCATTTCCAGTGTCCCTTTATCCTTCATCATCTGTCATTTATATTCATCACTGAAAGGTACATTTCATAAGCCATGTTAAAACAAGCAGCTTGTATTTTAATGAGAAATATCTGACTGGTCAGGCCAAATGATAGAATATCGTGACTCTTTCAGGATCTTACATTGGAGATCAGGATTGCTGCACTTTCAGTACTTGTCCAAATCTCTTACAGTCTTGTCTCCTGCTATCTATATCCAGTAATAAAGGAAAAAGAAAGACATGTATAGGACCTTTCATGACCCCAGAACATCCCAAAGCACTTTACAGCCAATGAAGTACTTTTGAAATATGGTAGTAGTCGCTGTTGTGAGAAATGCTGCAACCAATTTGCACATAGAAAGGTCCCAAAAACAGCAACAAAATAAATAATTGTTTTTTGATGGTGTTGTTTGAAAGATAAATATTAGCCAAGTGGCAAGTAACATTCACACCACAAGTTCCAGGCAACGACCATCTCATAAGAACATAAGATATAGGAGCAGGAGTAGGCCATTTGACACCTCAAGCCTGCCCCGCCATTCAATAGGATCATGGCTGTCTGCCAGGCCTCAACTCCTCTTTTGTGCCAACTCTTCATAGCCCTCAACTGCCTGATATTTCAAAAATCTGTCTACCTCCTTTTTAAATACTTTCATGACCTAGCTTCCTCAACTCTCTGAGGTAGAGAATTCCAGACATTCACAACCCTCTGAGAGAAGAAATTCCTTCACATCTCAGTTTTAAATGAGTGTCCCCTTATTCTGTAACTATGTCCCCTAGTTTGAAATTCCCCCACTAGTGGAAATATCTTCTCAACATCTACCCTGTCAAGCCTCTCAGAATCTTGTACGTCTCAGTAAGATCACCCCTTCTAAATTCTTCTAAATTTTTAATGAATAAAGGCTTACAACAAGAAAGAAGCTAAACATTGCCCCTTGACATTCAATGGCATTACCATCGCTGAATCTCCCACTGTCTACATCCTGGAGGTTACCATTGACCGGAAGCTGAACTGGACTAGTCATATAAATACTGTGGCTACAACAGCAGGTCAGAGGCTAGGAATCCTGCAGAGAGTAATTCATCTCCTGACTCCCAAAAGTCTGTCCACCACTACAAGGCACATGAGAGGAGTGTGATGGAATACTCCCCACTTGCCTGGATGAGTGCAGCTCCCACAACACTTAAGAAGCTTGACACCATCCAGGACAAAGCAGCCTGCTTGACTGGCATCCTATCCACAAACATTCACGCCCTCCACCATTGATGCACAGTAGCAGCAGTGTGTACCATCTACAAGATACACTGCAGGAATTCACCAAGGCGCCTTCCAAACACACGACCAGGTCCATCTAGAAGGACAAAGACACCTGGAATTTCCCCTCCAAGCCACTCACCATCCTGACTTGGAAATATATTGTAGTTCCTTCATGGTCTCTGGATCAAAATCCTGGAACTCCCTCCCTAACAGCACTGTGGGTGTATCTACACCACATGGACTGCAAAGGTTCAAGAAGGCAGCTCACCACCACCTTCTCAAGGGAAATTAGGGATGGGCTCTAAATGCTGGCCTAGCCAGCAATGCCCACATCCCATGAATGAATAAAAAAAAAGACACAATTAAACTCCCCTGCTCTGCAGATAATGCTGTACGTTCTTTTATGTAAATCCCAGAAGGAAAATTGGGCCTTGGTTTAACATTTCATCTGCAAGAGCTGGGGCAGAATTTTGCCCTTGATGGGCAGGTGGGCGCGACCAACTTGGCGGCGGGCAGGCAGCCGGTCGCCGCCACCGAAACGGGCCCTGCCGCCATTTTACAAGAGTGGGCCAATTAAGGCCCGCCCTGTGTGTCGCGCAACAGGAAGCACTATGCGCTTCCTGTGCAGGCGGGGGAAATTCCCCAATTGCAAGAGCGCGCTCTTTCAGGCCTGCACGTGAAAGAGCGCACATCTACCTGAGGCTAAGTGCTGCCTCAGAGAGAGCACTGAAACATTAAAAATAGAAAAATAAAAAAACATTAACATTTCCCCCTCATGTGAAAATGTCACACAAGATGGGACATGTTAATAATGTACACAAAAACTTTATTAAACTTTTTCAAATTTGATATCAAACCTCATCCCACCACTGGATGAGGCTTGTAAAAAATCACTTACCTGCTTGCCTGTTGGGCCCGTGCGCCGAGCCGAAGTTCACACAGGCCCCTCAAAATCCTGGTCAATTGGTGAGTTAATATCCTTAACATGGCCTTTAATTAATGGCGGGCATGTGCCACGCTGCATAGCGTGCCCGCCGACCTATCGCGATGCTGCGCGCTGAGGTCAGGATGCTCGCGTGACATCAGCATGCGACATTTTAAGCACTGGATTGCGGGCTCCGCCACCTACACACCAACCAGAAGATTCAGCCCAATATCTTTGACACTTGTATTTACGCCACTGGGTTCCGGTAATCAGCTTCAAACTATTCCAGGGTCTACTTAAGACTCCATTATCATGGAGCATAGCATGGAAATAAGCAGCCAATCCGAATAGAAGAGCCAAGAGATAATTAGGAGTGCTTCATCCAAAACTCTGATGCCCATATCCTAACTTGCATAAAGTCCCATTCAGTCATCACCCTTGCATTTGCTAACCTACATTGTCTCCCGATACAGCAATGTCTCAATTTTTAAATTTCTCATCCTCCATGGCCTCACAACTCCCTATGTCTGTAATTTCCTCCAACCCTATAACTCTCCAAGATCTTTGCGCTTTACCGATTCTGACCTCTCTGATTTTAATCCCTGTGCCATTGACGCCCTTGACTTCAGCTGCCCTAAGCTCTAAAATTTCCTCTCTAAACCTCTCTACCTCTCTTTTCCCCTTTAAGATGTCCTCTAAACCTACCTTTCTGATCAAGCTTTTAGTCATCTGTCCTATCGCTTTTATGAGGCTCGGAGTCAAATTTTGTGAAGTGGCGTGGGACATTTTAGAACGCTTGGTATTGTTGTTTATCATAGCAATACCATTAAAATAGTCACTTTGGTAGATAAGTATGGAAGCATAGGACCGTTTTTTTCACCATCAAGGTGTGAAGTTCGAGTCGGGATATTTCCTGAGTTGAACCCTTTAAAAGGGCCCCATGCCGTCATATTTTCCTTCCAGGGAGGCAGGGTCAGGATGGAGTCGGGCCCAGAGATGGCCATGAAGGCAGATGAGTGCCAAGGTGGGCTGGTTAAAAGGCCCGCCTCAGTTCTCTGAGACTTCGTCCCATTTGTATAAAAGATTGCGAGACTCTCTAACCTTCATGCCTCATCCCCAACCCACCCCCTTGCCCCCTCATATCTGGATGACGCCCCCATGTCCCCTCATAGCATCTCATGGCATCTCCCCTAACAGCAGTTATTCTGTAGAACAGAGAATAACTCAGGAGATAATGAGGGCATGTAAAAAATGCAGTACATTAATCATGGGTGACTTTACTCTTCATGTAGACTGGGAAGATCAAATTGGCAGAGGTAGCTACGAGTAAGAATTCATAGAGTGTATTCGGGACAGTTTCCTAGAACAATATGTTGTGGATCCAATCAAGGAACAGGCTATTTTGGATCTGGTAATGTGTAATGAGGTAGGTTTAATAAATGATCTCAGAGTAAATGATCCCCTGGGAAACAGTGACTTGGGAGAATTTAGCATTCAGTTTGAGAATGAGCAACTGGGGTCAGAAACAACTGTGCTAAACTTAAGTAAGGGTAATTACAATGGAATGAGGGCAGAGTTGGCTGGAGTGGACGGGAAAGCAGTTCAGCAGAAAAAACGGTTGATGAACAATGGCAGATGTTTAAGAAAGTAGATCATGACTCTAAACAAAGATATATCTCAATGAGAGAGAAGGATTCTAGGAAGGGGATAAACCAGCCATGGTTAACCAAGGAAATTAAGGATAGCATCAAATTGAAAGAAAAAACATACAATATGGTAAAGATTAGTGGAAAACCAGAGGATTGAGAAGGTTTTAAAAACCAACAAAAGCTGACTAAAAAAAAAATAAAAAGAGAGAAAATAAACTTTGAGGGTAAAATAGCAAAAATATAAAAACGGACAGTAAGAGCTTCTTTAAATATGTAAAAAGGAAGATTGGGGCCAAAATGAATATAGGACCCTTAGAGAATGAGGCTGGGGAAATAATAATGGCAAACCAGTAAATGGCAGAGGAGTTGAATAAATATTTTGTATCAGTCTTCATGGTAAAAGACACTAATAGCATTCCAAAAATACTAAATAATCAAGGGGAAAAAGGGAGGGAGGAAATAAATACAAAAACTATCACTAGGGAAAAAGTACCAGGGAAACTAATAGGGCTAAAGGCCGATAGGTCCCCTGGACCTGATGTGTCGCCTCCTAGGATATTAAAGGAAGTAGCTACAGAGATAGTGGATACATTGATAGTAATCTTCCAAGGTTCCTTAGATTCTGGAAAAGTCCCAGAGGATTGGAAAACTGCCAATGTAACACCCTTATTCAAAAAGGGAGGGAGACAAAAAACAGGTAACTATAGGCCAGTTAGCTTAACATCCATTATTGGGAAAATGTTGAAGTCTATTATAAAGGATGTAACAGCAGAGCATTTAGAAATGCATAATATAATCAAGCAGAGTCAGCATGGCCTCATGAAGGAGAAATCATGCCTGACAAATTTATTAGAATTCTTTAAGGAAGTAACAAGCAGGATAGATAGAGGGGAAGCATTAGACGTAATATATTTGGATTTCCAAAAGGCATTCAATAAGGTACCGCAGATAAGGCTACTTAATAAGGTAAGGGCCAATGGTGTATATTAGCATGGGTAGAGGACTGGCTAACTAATAGAAGACAGACAGTTGGAATAAGGGGGGCATTTTCAGGATGGCAACTTGTAACTAGTGGAGTGCCACAGGGATCAGTGCTGGGGCCACAATTATTTACAACGTATATTAATGACTTGGATGAGGGAAGTGAATGTACTATCATCAAGTTTGCGGACGATACAAAATAGCTGGGGAGGCACGTGGTGCGGATGACACAAGGAGTCTACAGGGGAATATAGATAGGTTAAGTGAGTGGGCAAAAACTTGGCAGATGGAATATAATGTTGGAAAATGTGAGGTTATGCACTTTGGCAGGATGAATAGAGGAGCTGAATATTATTTAAATGGAGAAAGGCTGCAGCACAGAGAGATTTGCGAGTCCTTGTGCATGAATCCCAAAAAGCTAACATACAAGCTCAATAGGGAAGGCAAATGGAATGTTGGCCTTTATTTCAAAGGTAGTGGAGTATAGAAGTAGGGAAGTCTTTGCTAAAACTATACAAGGCACTAGTTAGACCACACCTTGAATACAGTGAACAGCTTTGGTCCCCTTAGGAAAGCTATACTGGCATTGGAGGCAGTCCAGAGAAGGTTCGCTAGGTTGATCCTGGGTAGGGAGGGATTTTCTTATGAGGAGAGATTGAGTAGGTTGGGCCTGTACTCATAGAAGTTTAGAAGAATGAGAGGCGACCTTATTGAAACATAAGATTCTTAGGAGGCTAGATGCTAAGAGGTTGCTTCCCCTTGTGGGGGAATCTAGGACCAAAGGGCATAATCTCAGAGTAAGGAGTCACCCATTTAAGATAGAGATGAGGGGGAATTTCTTCTCTCAGAGGGTAGTCAATCTGTGGAATTCTTTACCGCAGAAGGCTGTAGAAGCTAGGTCATTAAGTATATTCAAGGCTGAGATAGACATATTTTTAATTAGTAAGGGAATCAAGGGTAAAGGGAAAAAGGCAGGAAAGTGGAGTTGATGATTATCAGATCAGCCATGATCTCATTGAATGCTGGAGCAGACTTGATTGGCTGAATGGCCTACTTCTGCTCCTAGTTATGGTCTTATGGTCATACCTCCTTACCTTCATACCCCCATATCCCCATGCCACCTCCATGCCCCTCATAGCCACCCATACCTCCATGCCCCAATACCTCCATGCCACCTCCATGCCCCACATAGCCCCTCATCCAGTATTCACTGTGGACAGGCCACAGGAATCTTGTGAAGATGAAAGAAAATTAAACTTCTAACAATCTAAGAGAGCTCTCACTCATACACACTTGATACTGAAAAGCTCTAATTCATAAGACCCATTCAAAAATTTTAAATTCCTTCAAGTGGTCAATCTGTTATAAAAACAAACTTCTATTCACTAAACACATCAGAGACAGTTCACCCTTTAATCGCTTCTTAAAATTGTCAATCAAAATGCGAACCCAGCTCCCCTTCTGAGATAAGTGGTTTTGGAGATAGTGAAACTCTGTCATACATTCATAAAGGGCTCAGCTGTAATAACGACCCTTGGCAAATGTTAACAGTGAAGTCCATTCAAACTGCAAGAACAGATTGCTAACATTTTTTTCTAAGCTATGCCAGATAGCCTGTCAACCCCTGCAGCAGGTGTCTTTTTGTACTCCAGCTAAAAACTCCAGCCTGTTTTTCTTTTTAATTTTTAAAGTGCTGGGGATTTAAATCATTTCAGGTCATGACACTTAAACAGACCTTATCCATACTTTAAGAGCATTTACACCTCCTCATAAATTTGTGACTCCCACACCGTGGTTTAAGGCTCTTGGAATAGCCAAATGGGGGGCTGTTTGAACTCAGCAGGCCCATTTGAAATTGGTGCTGAGTTTGTGTTTCCTACCTGTGTGAGTCACAGTCCGCCCACTACCCCTGCCGGCAAAAATGGGGTCTGCTGGAAATGGGGGTAGGATTTCTGCATCCAGGTCCTGCCCACCATTTTTAAAGGCCTTCAGAGTCAGCCCAAGTCCACGAAAATCTGGCCCATAAAGTCAGTGTCTTGGCTAGTGGTATCCTTTTTAGTGCTGATAAAAGAGGCATGATGTCAAAGCTTTTCATTTTGCAAAGAAGACCAAATTTCAGAGGGAACAACAATTTATACACATGAGAAAAAGGATGCTGATTGGTTGGCAAGTGGACTCTGATTGATCAAGGTGTTGCCATGGAGAATATACCAGGGAAAATTAAGCCTTTGTTTAAATTCAAAAAAGGCAAGTCGGCTCTGATTGCTTGAGGCATTGCCATGGGGAATGCCAGGTATGTAGACCCTATGTCTCAACAACTAATGGATCATATTAAACAGCACGTCCCTTCAGCTACTGGCAATAGGCAGAGTACCAGCAAAACTCAGAACATAATGTCAAATGTTAAATGTGATTGCGCTGTTGGAAGGTACTTTCTGAACAATCTTGAGTGTGCTAAAAATTACACTAACAACCAATTTATGATTATCAGTTGGGCTCACAATGTGGCTCACTTACACCTGCTAGAAGCTACATCTATTGATAAACAGAGCCCAGTCCTCTGCAAACAGAGGAAATATGTTCAGGAATTGCACCTTTTTCAATTTAACAAAAGCTTGGAGGAAAGCTGTTCCCCGGTGCATTCCCCATGGCAATGCCTTGACCAATCAGGCTGCACTTGCCAACCAATCAGCAGCCTTTTTAATATGCAGTATAAATTGTTGTTCCCTTTGAAATTTGGTATTCTTGCATATGTCCCGATGAGTGCAAGAGAAAAAACTTTAGAAGCATCTCTTTTCTCAGAAATACTCAAATCCTGTGCTACCAAGGGACTATTTTTTCCTTTTTAGTTGAAGAACCTTGCCAACTGTTACTGGAGTATGACATGAGCTTAATTAATAGCAATTGACTGGGTGATGCTAAAGTATATGTAAACATTTTGCTGTTCTGTGTTGTGCAATGTTTCATTGGGTTCAAAGGATGCAGGACAATAGATCTGATATTTATATCTGCTGCTGTCCAATTCTGCTCATTCCTTGGGCCAGTGTGTCCGTCCGGGAGAATACACCAGCCGAGCTTCTCTATAGATAAATTGAATATTGAACCTTGGGCAGCCCTAGATGTAATTATCCAGCAATTAACCTGTAAAGCCTGTATGATCCATTTAAATGCTACTGGCCTTGGGGAGCTTGGTGACCCATTTAAATGCTGCTGGCCAGAGTGGTTTCATTGGGCAAAATAAGTGGCAAATAGAATTCAATGTCAGTAACTGGGAGGTGGGAATGGTAATGATCATTCTATGAATGAGGGGATGCTAGTTGGTGTGCAGAGGAACTTGGGAGTTTTGAATTTGTGAGTTTGGATTCACAAGAAAGTAAGAGCAGCACCATAAGTGGATCGGGAGCTATTCGGTTTAAAGGCAAGAAGAGGTTATTGAGTGCAACACTCAAGAGGAATTGTGAATCTGTATAAAGCCTTGGTAATAACACAGTTAGAGTATTTTGTGCAATTTTGGACTCATAGGATTAGGACTGGTGCTCATGTCAGGGATGAACAGCAATACAGTCTGGTTGGGCCATGTGGCCTGTTTCCATGTTGTCATTCTTTGAAAGGTCTTGAGTTGAGTCCTTAAACTAGCAAATAGGCTGGGCATGATGATAATGGTACCACTACTAGCCTCCATTCCATAGCTTCTGGAGATGAAAATCTCGCTAATATTCCCATTCCTGATCTCCATCCACCATCTTCATTAGGACAGGGTTCAGGCTCATTTGAGATGCCTCCCATAGTCAAATATCACCACCCACCCTCATGTATGAATCATTATGCATAGCCATTTGATGTGTGCACTGTATTCCAGCATTAGGCAGTGCCTCAAGCCTGGGAAGAGAACAATGCAGAAGAGGGCAGTCAAATAGAATTACTCAGCTTATCATGCAGATTCCCCAGATATATTTAAAACTGCAGAATTTTACATTAACCAGAATACATATTGCCACAGGGCCTTTCAGCAGCTATGAATACAAATTTTGCAAAATGGAATTTTAGAAAATGCACAGAAGCAGCTGAAAATAATCACACTGTTCTAAAGTGTGTGGGCGAAGAGAATTATCGTGCTTTTTGCTTTTTGTGTACTAGTTTGCTTCCCATTTTCAGCCTACACTGCTGGCTAGCAGCAATGCAAAAAAAGAGAGCCAAATGTGTGAGTCTCTCACTGCCAGTACTCCATCGGCATGTGCTCTGCTGTGCCTCCTGATGGCAACATACGGAAACTGGGTCCCTTACTGCTCCAGGCTAAAGCTTCTAAGGAATTAAAACTGATTTGACCCCAGGATAAGCAGTGTGCAGGCCCACTCAGCCCAACTCCCAGCAATGGGCAAATAGATCTACTGCCTTGTAAAAACCAAGCATAGTGCTCTACATTCCTACTGGGGAAACCAAGGGGTGGGTCCTGACATTTGCAAAGCCCAGGATCTGAAATATAAAAAGGATACTCCAGTTTCGCTGAACATTGAATTGACCATCAAGGCACAAACCATCCCCTCACGAGACAGATGGCTGCCAAAGAGATTTATAGATATAATTTTCATGAAAAGAATATGACTTGATTTTGTGGAGACGTGTTACAACAGCCCTCAAATCTTTAAACCCCAGAGGTTCTGTGAAATCAGACACACGAGCTCCTTCTTTATCCGAATTGCCTGGGACTTAGACAATTTCAGTAATCTCTTGTACAAAACCATAACAAAAATACAAAAACAGAAAATAGTCACAGAATACAATAAAAGCCTAAGCACACCAGTTTGAAACAATTCTTAATGGTTCGCATTCCCTGATGAAGCCAAGATTCCAGCAATTTTAGATTCTATTACAAAGCCTCCCACATGATTATGCTGAGTTACAGTATCAAGCCGAACAGAACTTTCCAAGTATTATTATATTGCTGGCCTTGACAGCCACTCAATGTGTCAGTTTTATGAAGTGAGTGCTTCTGTGATGGGGAGAGGGAAGGTTGTTCTCCAAGCACTAAAGGCTAATGTTACTTTTTAATTTTCTCTTTGCGTCAGTATGTTGCAACCTTTCATTTTCATTGTATGCATGAATTGTCACATGGGAGTACTCCGCTGCCAATATCCTCACACCAGGTAGGTACTAATGGTGCTGTGGTGGACTTTGTAGCTGTAATTTTCCATTACTAAAATAAATCAGTGAAAAGCTAAATCCAAGCATGTTCACAGCACAGTCTGGGACTTACACATATGTTGTGTTATAAAGAGCCAGGCACTTGGCAATGATACAGTTGTGACTCTCTGGAGCCATGGAAATTACGTTCCTTTGACTAATGTGTCTTTGGGATCACTGCATTTCACAAGGCATTACAGCCTTTGAATAAAAAAAGGAGCTTTTCTCTCCCTTCTATTTTTAACACCTATTTTAGCCCCTTCTCCGTGTAGTACTGTGAGCAGACTAGTACGAAATGAACTCTGAATTGTGCCAAGGCTTGGCTTGAACCCTTACCCAGTGCAGGATTTATAAAGTGGGTTAGTGCAGGTTAATGTCCCTTCTATCCTCTCTTAACAGCCACTCAAGAACAGGTGCAGCATGGTTAGCTGTAGAATATTGCTCCCTCTGTATTATCCCTTGAATGCTATGATGGTGTCCTCTCAACTTGCTCAAATGTCTTCCAACTTAATCCTATCCTGTTGCATTTGCAATCTCCACTCAGAAATGATTGTGAGCGAATAAAGCATAAGGTGCAGCTCACCAGCTGTTTGGCTGGCCAACACTGTGGATCTGAGAACGCTAAGTACAGTGGAGGGTAAAACAAACCTGCATTTACAGCAGTTTATGAAATGGCAAAACTCCAAAAATAAAATTTAAGAAAACAAGCTTTAATCAAACAGCCTGGCCCAGATATGACCTAAATAGTCTTTAAATACAAAAATTGAGTCCCTGTCTCCAGACATTTTAATGAATACTCTCAGGACTAATAAGGAAGTTTTGCTTTTAATTAAAGAGGAAGTCTCACCATTCAGACCCTTTTTGTAAAGAATTATGGTTGATGTCTTTTTTTAATTTTTAATTTTAATTTTCTCTCCTGTATTTGCCTAGGCGGATTGACTTTTTGGTGAATGGGCTGTAGATGGGCCGACACTTTACCCAAGAGTACAGCCTTCAAATATCAATGCAGACAGTGAAGGAGTACCAGATCCATGCTTGCCTTTACTGTTCCCAATAGGGCTTGCTGAGGAGTGAGGAGGAGTGGCCACTGTCTCTCCTCCCTATCAATAGGCACTGAGGTAAATTGTAGAGCCCATAGAACTGCCCCAACACAGCCAGCTCGGCTCACTTCAGGGGCTGAAACTAGGAACTTTCTGGGCAGTGTTGCTCCCTGAGTCAATTTGCTGAACCTTTGCCTCTCCTTGGCTCTGGCTGAGAGGTGACTTGCTGACAACCCCTAAACTTAACATTCAGATTGTTGAAAATGGTGCAAGGATAATCCTCTCTCACTTATTTTCTCCTCTTCCCTGTGCCTAATGCTGTGCCATAGTGGCATGGCTAGAGGACCGGAACACAGCAACATGGGGGATCTTGGCTGTGGACTCATGAACCATCAATTGGTTATGTTAGAGGTTGCTTTTTAATTAATTCCCTGGGTATAGACGTGTCTGGAAAGGCCAGAAATTGTTGTCCTTCCTTAATTCACCTGAGAATGTGATGGCGGGCTTTCTTCTTAGCTGCTGAAATGGTTTGACACAACTGTGTAGCTCACTAGGCCACTTCAGAGGGTAGTGAAGAATTAACCATGTTGGTGTGGGACTGGAGTCACACATAAACCAAGCCAGGTGAGGAGGTCAAATTCCTGGACACAAGTGAACCAGTTCGGTTATTACAAGAATCCTACGGCTTTATTTCCAGATTTTTATAAACAATCAATTCTCAAACTGTTGGGCTTTGGGACTTGTTTGTTCACACTGTGAAATGCAATGACATAATTTGAGGCACTGGCTTGACTCAGCCAATAGTGTCAAGGAGATGACTTAACTGTAGAAACAGTCATTAATCAAAGAGTGATTCAACACCAACTGTATGTTAATTCTATCCTGCACATTATCAGGTTGAGTAACTTCTCTAAGCCAGTACCTCCCAATGATGTCATTCCCATTCAATGTTTAAACAAAAAATACTCAATACATTGACGGTGAAAAAAAACTAAGAAATCTTTGAGTCCATCACCGTTCTTTGTAAAAATTTCTCTCCCTCCCAGGACTTTTGCCTGATCCCCCTCCTCTCCTGAAGGTGATGATCCTAGCTTGGGATCCAGTTTCATGTGCATCCTTGAATGCATCCAAGTGACCATTCATTTGTGACGTAAGCAGGCAGTTTCATCATTACCTTTTGAAAGGTGATAGTAATCGCAATGTTACAATTGGCCCCCATGTCCTTGGGCTAAGGTGGAGTAGAAACAGGGCTCACCTTCCTAAATGCTATCTTGGGACTCCTGCCACAAAAAAAAACTGTATGTAAATTCTGGACCAGGACTGGATCAGGATAAAATACAATACCCCACTAACCCCAGCCTAGAAAATTAGTCTTCTAAGATTAATAGTCCAGCAAAGAGAATGGCTTTTGAATAAGTTATTTGAGGGTACCCAACAATAACTTGTATTTATATAGCACCTTTAATGTAGTAAAATATCTCAAAGTGCTTCACAGGAGCGCAATAAGACAACCAAACCTAGGTCGAATTACATTCCACAAGCTGCCTAATTGACAAGCTGGAGGCTTTTTTGAATTGAAGCCTACTTCACAAGGCCAAAGCTTAGGAGAGCAGACATTGGGGGAGTAGGAGAGATTGGAGGGGAGGGGGTCCGGATCACAGGTGGGGTTGGGGGGGGTGTCCTGATCGCGGTGGGGCGTCCTGGTAGAGAAGATTTTGCACTTAGTGTCAAAAGGAACAGCGCTCACTGTTCATTCTTGACAGCTGCCCACTCTTATTGTGAGCCTTTGAGTGGCAACTCAGGACTACAAGAGATGGTTCTCAGCATGACACCCTCAATAGGGGATCTGTGCCATGTGTGAGCAAGGCGAGCAATAACATGATTCTTCACCCAATCAGATTGAAGAATCCACATTAAGACAAAGGGCCAACTCTTAAAGCCCTAAAACCAGTGGTTTGGGATCGAGTCAGAATCGGGAACAGGAACCAAACCCACCCACTTCTCGTTTTAATGGAGGGGACAAGGGGTGGGTGACAATGATTACACAGGAAGTGTAATGGTCATTCAAACATTATAATAAGCCTGCTTACCTTTATTTTCATAGTCATTCTATTTTTAGGTATCCAAATTCCTTGGGCCTCTCAGTAACTTAAAAGAGGTGAGAAAGACTGAATCATGAGATAGGTGTCTATACAGCACTGGCCAGGAGGGGAGGCCTAAAAATACTCAGTAAACCAACCCCTACCACCCCATCCCCATCACTACCCCCCTGGCCCCGACCTCAGGAACTACTATCAAACACACCATAGTTTTGAAGGCCAATTTTAATGTGATAAGATAGAATCTGGCCAAAGTAAACTGGGAGCAGCTACTTGTAGGAAAATCTACATCAGAGCAGTGGGAGTCATTCAAAAAGGAAATAGTGAGAGTGTAGGGCCAACATGTTCCCACAAAGGTGAAGGGTGGGACCAGCAAGTCCAGAACCCTGGATGTCAAGGAATGTACAGGATTGGATAAGGAAAAAAGGGGATGCTTATGGTAAATACCGAGGGCTCAAAACAGTAGAAGCCCTAGAGGAGTATAGAAAGTGCAGGGGGTTACTTAAAAAAGAAATTAGGAGAGCAAAGAGGGGACATGAAAAAACACTGGTGGGTAAAATACAGGAAAATCCAAAAGCGTTTTATAAGTATATTAGGGGCAAGAGGATAACCAAGGAAAGAGTAGGGCACATTAGGGACCAAAGTGGCAATCTGTTTGAGGAGCTGGAAGATGTAGGTGAGGTTTTAAATGAGTACTTTGCATCTGTATTCACTATAGAGAAGGACAACGTAGGTATAGAAATCAGGGAGGGGGACTGTGATATACTTGAACAAATTAACATTGAGTAGGAGGAGGTATTAGCAATTTTAGCAGGCTTAAAAGTGGATAAGTCCCCAGACCCAGATGAGACATATCCCAGGCTGCGATGGGAGGCAAGGGAGGAGATTGTAGGGGCCCTGACATTAATCATTAGGAAAGGTGCCAGAGGACTGGATGACAACTAATGTGGTACCATTATTCAAGAAGGGTGGTAGGGATAAACCAGGGAACTACAGGCCAGTGAGTATAACATCAGTGGTAGGGAAACTTTTGGAAAAAATTCTGAGGGACAGAATTAATCTCCACTTGGAGATGCAGGGATTAATCAAGGATAGTTAGCATGGCTTTGTCAGGGGAGATCATGTCTAACAAACTTGACTGAATTTTTCAAAGAGGTGACTAGGTGTGTAGATGAGGGTAGTGCAGTTGATGTAGTCTACACAGGCATCAGTAAGGCTTTTGACACAGTCACATGGGAGACTGGTCAGGAAGGTAAGAACCCATAGGAACCAGGGCAATTTGGCAAACTGGATCCAAAATTGGCTTAGTGGCAGGAGGCAGAGGGTGATGGCTGAAGGTTAATTTTGTGACTGGAAGCCTGTGTCAAGTGGCGTACCGCAGGTTTCGGTGCTGGATCCCTTGCTGTTTGTAGTGTACATTAATGATCTAGACGTGAATGTAGGAGGTATGACCAGTAAGTTCACAGATGACACAAAAATTGGTGGTGTGGTAAATAGTGAGGAGGAAAGCCTTAGGCTACAGGATGATATAGTCGGGCTGGTCAGATGGGCAGAACACTGAAAAATGGAATTTAATCATGAAAAGTGTGAGGTGATGCATTTTGGGAGGACTGACAAGGCAAGGGAGTACACAATAGATGGTAGGACCCTAGGAAGTACAAAGGATCAGATGGGCCTTGATGTGCATGTCCATATATACTTGAAGGCAGTGGGACAGGTAAATAAGGTGGTTAAGAAGGCAAATGGAACACTTGCCTTTAGTAGTCAAGGCACTGAACACAAGAGCAAGGAGGTTATGATGGAGCTGTATAAAGCATTAGTTAGACCACATCTGGAGCACTGTGTGTAGTTCTAGTCACCACACTATAGGAAAGATGTGATTGCACTGGAAAGGGTACAGAGGAGATTCAGCAGGATGTTGCCTGGGCTGGAGTGTTTCAGTTATGAAGAGAGGCTATATAGGCTGGGGTTGTTTTCCTTAAGCAGAGAAGGCTGAGGGGGGACCAGATTGAGGTAGACAAAATTATGAGGGGCATAGATAGGGCAGATAGAAAGAAACTTTGCCCCTTAGTGGAGGGATCAATAAGCTGATTTAGGGTAAGGGCAGGAGATTTAGAGGGGATTTAAGGAAAAAACTTTTCACCCAGAGGGTGGTAGGAATCTGGAACTCACTATCTGAAAGGGTGGTAGAGGCCGGAACCCTCACAACATTTAAGAAGTATTTAGATGAACACTTGAAACGCCATAGCATAGAAGGCTACGGGCCAAGTGATGGAAAATGGGGTTAGAGTGGATAGGGGCTTGATGACTGGCGCGGACGTGATGGGTTGAAGGGCCTCTTTCCATGGTGTAAAACTCTATGACTCTATGACACCCAGCCCCTTCCCCTCCAATCACCATTGGACTCCTTCCATAATGAAGACGGCCACCACCACAGTAACCACGCACCCCTCATGACTAGGCCACCCAGCGATGATCCGGATTACTCACCTGTGATATGCCCCACACCCAACCCCCCCACCACCCCCAACAACCCCACCCCCACCCCCCCCCCACCTCAAGATTTCTCTCACGCCCCAAATTTGCCCTTATAGCCTTTGGCCTTGTGAAGCAAAAAAGGCCTGCAGCCTGTCAATAAGACTGATTGCAGGCAGGGCTCCCAATCTCCGCACCGCGCCCTGCACAGATTTCACTTCCAGGCTACAGAGAGTAAAGCAAGAAGTATAAATTAGAGTGTTTAATTCAATCTAAAACTATACAGAAAGTAAAATAAAGTGAGCGAGAAAAAGCTGTGATTAAGATAGAGGCTATAAAGAACAGAAAAAAAGTTACATTAAAAATACATTTTTTTATTATATATCTCCAACATTAGCTAAAACCTGAAGGAATGAGATTTCACTCTTCTAAAAGTAAATCACAATTCCAGAGCAATTGTTTGGCAATAGTTAAGATTTATCACAGCGTTAATACTTCACCTACGCCTGAATGCATCACCCCTAACTTTTTCTGTTGTGTTTAGTGGTAAATGGTAAGACCAGACCTTCACACCCTTCATGTATTTTTATGCCCAATCTTAACGAGGTATCAGGAAATTCAGTCCAACTGGTCTGATCCTATGTTTATGCCCCACATGAGCCTCCCTTCACCTTACTCCATCTAACTCAATACGCATACCTCATATTCATTTCTCCCTCATGTCTTTATCAAACTTCCCTTTAAGTGTACTTTTTCTATTTTGTCTCAACTGCTACTTGTGATAGCAAGTTCCACCTTCTTACCATTGCCTGAAATCCCTATATTTATATTTATGGTTTGAACTCCCCCACAAGTATATCTGTATTTCAGCAAGAAAGAGCGCTTGTGGAGGTGAGGGGTGAAGGGGTAAATTTGTAAAGGGAGCACTCCAACTTCTCCCAAAGCCTTTGAACGGTTATCTTCCACTGCCCTCTCTCGCCAGAAAATACAGACTGATATCATCTTGGAACCATTTCCCATCCCATTCAAAACAGTGGGACCTGCGACCTCATGATACCCAATGGGCATTACCAGCTCTCAGTAGTCACATTTGGGCTTGATTTTTTTTATACAGCTAACAGGATGGCCTCAGTCTAGAAGCATCCAAACCACATAAGCCCTTGGCTATGATCTTATCATAATCAGGTTATTCAAGAATTCCGGGCTGTGTGTTGGGTTATTCATATCTACCGTGTCAAATGTCACCTCTTCATAGCACACTCCCGTGCCAAGATTTAAATATTTTACAAGAATCAAATATTTAATGATTTTGCAACTCCCTCCCCCAGCCCACACAGGTCCCGGTAATCTTAGTTATCTGAAACCTCTTCATTCTTTTCATCAACTCGAGCGACAGAACCGTTTGCAAGGAGTGTTTCATTTCTCCAAGATGCAGAGAAAGATTACGTATCTCCTGTCAATCTGCTCGGAGGATGTATTATCATCATTTTCTCCATCTATGTTTAGATAGTGCTGGGCTGGTTACAGCCTGTTCTTGCAGGGTATGGACGTTGTACTGCTCAACAACACTGAAACAAGTCCACAAGGGAAAAACCTAGATTGTACTATTTCTTCAGAGTGTAGGTAGGGATGGTTTGGACATGACCCAAACACCTTAAATCTGTTGGGACACCAACAAACAACAATTACTTGCATTTATTTGGTGCCACTGACATAGAAAAATGTCCCAAGGCACTATCAAACAAACATTGATATCAAGCCACATTGGTTCAGCTGACTAAGCTTGGTCAAAGGAGTAGATTTAAGTAGTGTCTTAAAGGAGGAAAGCAAAGTAGAGAGGTGAAGAGGTTTAGGGAGGGAATCCTAGAGCATGACATCCAAACAGCTGATGGTAGGTCCACTAATGATGGAATGATGAAAATTAAGGATGCCAGAATTGTAGTAGAGATTTCTGGGACAGAATGAGCCTGCATACAGAGCCTGCATATGGAGCCAGCAGCTCCATACTCCAGAGGCATCAGGTGCGATTTCAATCAGGGAATGCCATTTTACATCCTGAAACTGTACTGGCCAATCCAGGAAAGGAGATACATGAAGCATGAGTACTGGACCCTGAGCACTTCAAGACTCTGGCACTGGGTGACAATGGCATTGCAGGGCTATAGTGCCCAGACTCCTGTGCCCAACAGTAAATTTGCACCTCAGCATTTAGTAGCGTATAACAGAGTAGGCCCAGATAAAGAAGCAGTAAGCCCTAATTATAGCCAACAGAAATGTATCCCAGGCTGCTGTGGGAGGCAAGGGAGGAGATTGCAGGGGCCCTGACATTAATCACCAGGGGAGGTGCCAGAAGACTGGATGACAGCTAATGTGGTACCATTATTCAAGAAAGGTGGTAGGGATAAACCAGGGAACTATAGGCCAGTGAGTCTAACATCAGTGGTAGGGAAACTTTTGGAAAAAATTCTGAGGGACAGAATTAATCTCCATTTGGAAAGGCAACAATTAATCAAGGATAGTCAGCATGGCTTTGTCGGGGGGGGACCATGCCTAACAAATTTTCAAGGAGGTGACTAGGTGTGTAGATGAGGGTAAAGCAGATGATGTAGTTTATATGGACTTTAGTAAGGCTTTTGACAAGGTCTCACATGGGAGACTGGTCAGGAAGGTAACAGCCCATGGGATCCAGGGCAATTTGGCAAATTGGATCCAAAATAGGCTAAATGGCAGGAGGCAGAGGGTGATGATCGAAGGTTGTTTTTGTGACTGGGGTTCGCTGCTGGGTCTCTTGCTGTTTGTAGTGTACATTAATGATCTAGACATGAATGTAGGAGGTATGATCAGTATGATCAGTAAGTTCACAGATGACACAAAAATTGGTGGTGTGGCGAATACGATATAGTTGCTGGTCAGATGGGCAGAACATTGGCAAATGGAATTTAATCATGATAAGTGTGAGGCGATGCATTTTGGGAGGACTAACAAGGCGAGGGAGTACACAATGAATGGTAGGACCCTAGGATGTATAGAGGATCAGAGGGACCTTGGTGTGCATCTCCATAAATGCTTGAAGGCAGCAGAACAGGTAGATAGGGTGAAGAAGAAGGCATATGGGATACTTGCCTTTATTTGTCAAGGCATAGAATATAAGAGCAGGGAGGTTATGATGGAGCTGTATAAAACATTAGTTAGGCACATCTGGAGTACTGTGTGTTGTTCTGCTCGCCACATTATAGGAAAGATGTGATTGCACTGGAGAGGGTACAGAGGAGATTCAGCAGGATGTTGCCTGGGCTGGAGCATTTCAGCTATGAAAAGAGACTATATAGGCTGGGGTTGTTTTCCTTAGAGCAGAGAAGGCCAAGGGGGGACTAGATTGAGGTAGACAAAATTATGAGGGGCATAGATAGGGTAGATAGAAAGAAACTTTGCCCTTTAGTGGAGGGGTCAATAACCTGGGGGCATTGATTAGGGTAAGGGCAGGAGGTTTAAAGGGGATTTGAGGAAAACACTTTTCACCCAGAGGGTGGTGGGAATCTAGAACTCACTGCCTGAAAGGGTGGTAGAGGCCGGAACCCTCACAACATTTAAGAAGTATTTAGATGAACACCTGAAATACCATAGCATAGAAGGCTACGGGCCAAGTGATGGAAAATAAGACTTGAGTAGATAGGGACTTGATGACTGACATGGACAGGATAGGCCAAAGGGCCTCTTTCTTTACTGTAAAATTCTAGGGCAGGATTTTTCAGTCATAGGGCAGGCACAGTGGGCGGCCCGGGAGCGGCCAAGAAACCGTCCGCCGCCCACAATCGGCCCTCGACCACAGTTTCACGCTGGCTGGCCAATTTACAGGCTGCCAGTGTGAAAGGCGCTGAAAGGCTCAGAGCTGCCAGGGTGGGGGCAGGAGGAGTGCGAGCACAAAGGTTAGCGTGGGCGTGAGGGAGTGTGCACTGAAAGCTCCCTGAAGGCAAGGAGCTGCCTCAGAGAGCTGAAGAATTGTACAAGCAAAAAGAAAGATTTTTAAAAATTTAAAAGCATGTCCTGACATGGAACTCAGTAACAATAGCAAAAACATAATAAAAATTGTCTAAAAATCTCTATTTTAAAAAAAAATTACTGTTGGAACATCATCCCGCCCGTGGATGAAGTTTCCTAAAAAAACCCAAAGGCTGCCTGGCCAATTCGCCCACCCGCCAACCATAAGGTTGGGTGTGCAGCAAAAAATTGCGTTTAATTAATAAGCCTCTTAATTATCGGCAGATGTGCTACCGACTCTCGCGCCGGCCCGTCAACCGAAGTATCGCACGAGTGCACGATGACATAAGGACACTCGCCTGACGTCATCACACGCTATTTTACACCTGATTGGGTCAGGGTCGCGCCACCCCACAGGGCATAAAATCCTGTGCTATGATATAGTCCCTATGTTTAATTGCCTTTGCTGTAATGTGCCCTCACAGTCCTGCCAGCCATGTGTGTCCCAACCAAGAAGCCATTCTGAAATGAAAGCCCAAACAGCAGTGGTTGGTGGGACTGTGCAACCACAGGGACCTTGGGACAAAGCCTGAGTCTGTTCTAAGATAATTTCAACAGGAGTCCCTGGATCAGGAATAGGAACAATCAAGTCGCACCACATACACTTGCCCCTGACTCAGATTATTATAGGTTTAAGTCTCATTCCAGAGACTTGAGAACAAAATGTCAGCTGGCACCCTAGTACAGTACTGAAGCAGTGCCACATTGTCAGAGATGCCCTCTTTAGGGTGAGATATTAAACCGAGTACCCCATTTGCCATCTCAGATACACATAAAAGATTCCATGGCATTATTTTGAAGAAAAGCAGGGGAGCTCTCCCCTGTGGCCTGACCAATATTTATCCTTTAACTAACATTATTAAAACAGATTATCTGGTCATTATCACATTGCTATTTGTGGGAGCTTTCTGTTCACAAATTAGCTGCTGCATTTCTTATATTACAACAGCAACAACACTTCAAAAGTAATTCATTGGCTGTAAAGTATTTTTGGGAGATACTGAGTCTGTGAAAGGCCCTATATAAATGCAACCCTTTCTTCCTTTAAATGTCAACTCCCTAAACCGCTTTGAATGCCGTGGTGCAGTCTGAACTACCTACAGGATGGGGCAGATTGCATCTTTTTAAGCTTGGGACTAACTAATCACCCAAGAGGAGTGTCTAAAGCAAATGCAGGTGAAGAGGATTGCATGCTTTAACATAGCCTGGCCCATTTTCTATTCTTTTAAAGGAATCAGATGAAAGTTGGCCAGGCTTTCTCACCTGCCTGCAACCAGTTTTGCTCCATGTGTTCCACTCTGGTGACTCTTCATGCTTACACACAAAAGGGGAATATTTACCCTGTAACCCTGGTCCTCGAGGCATGCTGCAGTACTGGCAGCTTATTTTGGCCAGCAAGTTACAGAGAAATCCACTATGCTAACAGGGCTTCTGCACCACATCCTGCTTAATAAATATTCAGTGTGTGCGTGTGTGTGTGTGTGTATGTGTGTGTGTGTTGTGTGTGTGTGTGTGTGTGTATGTGTGTGTGTGTTGTGTGTGTGTGGTGGGGAAGAACTCCATCTGTACTGACAAATCAGTGTGTGAGGAGGGAGGTGTAATCGGGGAGGGGGATGTGGGGAATGGGGAAGCAACTTAATTTGAAGCTATGAAATGTAAAGTGAGGAGTTGGGAAAGTCTCTTTAGTTCCAATTTATTTGGGTTTTTCAAGTCTGGGTAAGGGCAGAGCTTGGCTCTTATGCTTCCTGTTCCAAATGCATACAGTTTCCCATCTTTTATTTTCTAAGCATTATAGGGCTGACATTTAAAGCAAAAGATTAAAAAATAAGATGGTGCCATGCATTGGAGCAACATGGTATGCTGTCCGTTCAGATTCCACTTTAAGGAGGCAATAGGAGGCACTAATTTGAGGAACATCTAAGCACCAGAGCATTCTCAGCAACACCAATAGTCATCCTCCAGTGTTCCGGGATTAAGCCTCAGGAGGTATGTGCCTCAATAATAGGGCAAGGGGATGAGAGCACTGTACCCTACATGGATCTTGGCAGAAATCTCAAATCCAAAAATTGGTGTTACAAATCAAAGTTGTATTTCTGAGACTCAGGTAAGCACAGGATTGTGTGAAGTGATTGATGCTAAAAGGGTTGAACACTTCCAACACATGCCATCACCTGGATTGGCAAATAGAAATTGATGAGGTTTCTTTGGTAATTGAGGCTATATGTTTTTGTGCTAAAACTCAGTCTTTAGTCCTTAGTGTAGTTTTAGTTTATTTAGCAGTCTTAACAGGTGCAAGGTATAAGTGCAGACAAAGGAAAAAAATCAATGAAAGGTTGGAGATGAAGACCATAAATTGCCTTGGATTTTCTGGCCCTGCTATTCTGTAACTTTGTTGCTTGCCAGTGATGGCATATTTCATGAGGGTGCGTAGTGTAAGAGGAACTGTACTCAGCAAGAGCCTGTATTTTGAGGGGAGAAATTGGGAAAAGACCATGGGAGTGGAACTAATTGGATGTACCTTACAAAGAGCTTGCATGAAGACCATGGGCTGATTGGCCTCCCTCTGTGCTATATCATTCTCGATACTTCTATTACCTGCTGCACCAGGATAACTTGGTTGCACTTTGGAGTTCCTGGTGACTCAGCTGCTCAGTGTGCTGTGTGGTTGTTGCAATGAGTCACACAGACCAGAAAGGGCCATAATATAAAAACAAAAAAACTGCGGATGCTGGAAATCCAAAACAAAAACAGAATTACCTGGAAAAACTCAGCAGGTCTGGCAGCATCGGCGGAGAAGAAAAGAGTTGACGTTTCGAGTTCTCATGAGGACTTGAAACGTCAACTCTTTTCTTCTCCGCCGCTGCTGCCAGACTTGCTGAGTTTTTCCAGGTAATTCTGTTTTTGTTCCAGAAAGGGCCATGTTTGATTTCCTAGTCTGCGTAGAGCTAGCTCAGCCAAGCTGGAAGTTGATCCAAGTGTTCCAACTGCCCTTTGTAACCTGACATAGGGAGGGAAAATCAGCCAGTGTTTCCATTCTTTTATCAATTCTCAGTGACCTGAGCTGGAACATGCACTCATGTGTGACCATGAGCTATAGAAGGGATTGGACATGATGATGAATGCCAGCTCATTGGCGATTAACCTGCCAACAGTGGGTGGAAGGATGAACTTTTGGCTGTGGAATTGTACTTTAAGGACCAGAGGGGAGAATACTAGCAAATTTGGCTAACTGATAGGCAAGGCAGCTCACCAGTTTTGAGAGTAACACTGCTCAGGGCCTAGCTCCAGATTTAATTCCTGCCATTTACCATTTTCTGTTTGAGTCAGCTCCTTCCTGAGCTTTTACAGCTCCTTACCCAAACCACCACCCTGCTCACTTTGTTCCCTTTGACATTAAAGATTAAATTGCCTCATCAAATAGGATTATGTTTCTCAAATTATACATTCCGGTTACTGAAACATTCATTTGCCAGATTACAAAAAAAGGAGAACCACGTCAAATTAGTCATAGCTAGCAAGAAATGTTTACCATAAATTGCAAAAACTTCAATAAGGGGTTTTTGTTGGTGTACAGGTAGCAAATTCATTCAGAGCAAATAAGCACCTCATCAGTGATGAATCAGTGTTGCATATTTAAGTGGCCCTCTCCTGGTAGAACAGTCAAACTACATGCATGAGATTGGGTTGCTGTATAGAGCAAAGCAGGAAAATTAAAGCCAATAATGTACCAAGTCCCCTCTATAATGTCCAGTGAGTACATGTTCATGTCCAGTGTTGCAGTGAATACTCTCCACTTGCCTGGGTGAGTGCAGCTCCAATAACACTCAAGAATCCTGGCAAAGCAGCCAGCTTGATTGGCACCCCATCCAGAAACATTCACTCCCTCCACCACTGATGCACAGTGGCAGAAGTGTGCACCATCTACAAGATGTACTGCAGGAATTCACCAAGGTTCCTTAGATAGCACCTTCCAAACCCAAGACCACTACCATCTAGAAAGACAAGAGGAGCAGACACATGGGAACACCATCACCTAGAAGTTCCCCTCTAAGATACTTCCCACCCTGATGTGGAAATATATCACCGTTCCTTCACTGTCGCTAGGTCAAAATCCTGGAACTCCCTCCTTAACAGCACTGTGGGTGTGCCTACAAAACAAGGACTGCAGCAGTTCAAGAAGGCAGCTCATCACCACCTTCTCAAGGGCAATTAGGGATGGGCAATAAATGCTGGCCCAGCCAGAGAAGCCCACACCCCATAAATGAATAAAAAAATGTTTGTGTCCAGTGCCCCAATGAGTACATGTAAATGTTCGGTGTTCCAGTGCCTCTTACCTGCTCTTGATCTTTTCATTGAGAACTGTCAGCGTAACATTGGCCATCTTAATTTCTCTGCTCCTCTCACCCATTCCAACCTGTATCCTTCTGAACTTGCTGCACTCTGTTCCCTCAGGTCCGATCCTGACTTTGTTATCAAACCTGCCAACAAGGGTGATGCTGCTGTTGTCTGACGTACTGACTTCTACCTCGCAAAGGCTGAGCACCAGCTCTCAGACACTTTCTCCTACCTCCCCCCTGGACCATGACCCCACCACCAAGCATCAAGCCATTGTTTCCAGGACCATCACTGACCTCATCTCCTCCAGAGATCTTCCCTCCACAGCTTCCGAGCTCATAGTCTCCCAAGCACAGACAGTCCGCTTCTACCTCCTCCCTAAAATCCACAAACAGGACTGTCCTGGCAAACTCATCGTGTGAGCCTGTTCCTGTCCCACGGAACTCATTTCTTCCTATCTTGACTCCGTTCCCTCTTACCTTGTCCAGTCTCTTCCCACTTACATTCGCAATTCCTCTGATGCCCTACAACATATTAACAATTTCCAGTTTCCTGGCCCTAACCGCTCCTCTTCACCATGGACGTCCAATCACTCTACCCCTCCATCCCCCACCAGGATGGTCTGAGGGCTTTCCACTTCTTCCTCGAACAGAGGCCCGAACAATCACTATCCACCACCACTCTCCCCCGTCTGGCTGAACTTGTTCTCTCACTGAACCATTTCTACTTTAACTTGCCTCACTTCTTCCAGATAAAAGGTGTGGCTATGGATAACCGCAGTTATGCCTGTCCTTTTGCGGGGTATGTGGAACACTCCTTGCTCCAGTCTTACTCAGGCTCCCTCCCACAACTCTTTTTTTGGTTCATTGATGATTGTATTGGTGCCATTTCACGCTCTCGCCTGGACCTGGAAAAATTTATCAATTTGGCTTCCAATTTCCACCCCCTTAAAACCTTCATATGCTCCATCTCTGACATTTCCCCTCCCTTCCTTGACCTCTCTGTCTCTATTTCTGGCGATAGACTGTCCACCAATATTCATTACAAGCCCACCAACTCCCACAGCTATCTCGACGACAGCTCCTCACATCCTGCTTCCTGTAAGGACTCCATCCCATTCTCCCAGTTCCTTTGCCTCCATCGCATCTGTTCCACTGATGCTACCTTCCAAAACGGCACTTCTGACATGTCTTCCCTTTTCCTTAACCAAAGGATTCCCTCCACTGTGTTGACGGGGCCCTCAACTTCATCTGACTCGCCCTGTAACCTCTGCCCTCACCCCTTGCCCTCCCTTCCAAAATCATGATAGGCTCCCTCTTATATTCATTTTTCAACCCACCAGCCTCTGCATTCAAAGGATCATCCTCCACCATTTCTGCGAACTCCAGCATGATGTTACCACCATCTTCCCCTCACCTCCCCCCCATCAGCATTCCATAGGGACCATTCCCTCCATGACATCCTGGTCCGCTCCTCCATCAATTCGAACTCCTCATCCCTTTCCCACAGCACCTTCCCATGCAATCACAGAAGATGCCTCTTTGCCTCTTCCCTCCTCACCGGCCAAGGCCCCAAACATTCCTTTCAGCAGACTGGGCAACCGCTTTGTGGAACGCCTTTGCTTAGTCCACAAGGGTGACCCAGACTTTCCTGTCACTTGCCTTTTCAACACCCCATCCTGCTCCCATGCTCACCTTTTTGTCCTTGGCCTGCTGCAATGTTCCAGTGAAGCCCAACGCAAATTGGAGGAACAGCACTTCATCTTCCGACTAGGCACTTTACAGCCTTCCAGATTTAACATTGAGTTCAACAATTTCAGACCATGAACTCTCTCTTCCATCTTTACCTCTTTTTTAGTCCCATTTTAAAACTTTTTTATTTGTTTATGTTTTTATTCTTTTTCCCCAACACCTGTCCACCCGCTCCCCCACACACACAGGGCCATCTGTCACTTGTTTTTATGTTGTGCTTTCACAGATGTTGTGCTATTAATACATTCTGCTATCTTACCTTTATGCCACTATCGGCATCTTCTTTAGCCTTTAACACTACCATTAACACTCCCTTTGTCCCATGTCCATGGACATCTTTGTCAAATCTCTCCTGAGCTCCCACCATTCCCTGACCCTCTCTTTTGCTCCACCTGCTCCACCCCCTCTTAAACAGTATAAAATCCATCACATTTCTACTTCGCTTTAGCTCTGAAGAAGATTCATACAGTCTAGAAACGTTAACTCTGTATCTCTCTCCACAAATGCTGTCAGACCTGCTGAATTTTTCCCGCATTTTCTATGTTATTCCAATGAGTACATGTTCAGTCCAGTATCGTAGTGTGTACATATTCATGTCCAGTGCCCCAGTGAGTACATATAAATGCCTAGAGTCCCAGTGAATACACATTGATGTGCAGTGTCCCAGTGAGTACAATTTCTGTGCAGTGCCCCAGTGAATACATACTAGTGTGTAGTTTCCCAGTCAGTGCACACTTATGCCCACTGACCAAATGTGTGTGTGTTAATGACTTCATTTTTAAGCTAACAGGATAAAGAGAGAGATGTTGTCAGGCTTCTATTGGCCTTCAATTTCATGTGTTCTAGACTGGAACCAAGTTCAAACTGTAAACTGACCCATTAGCTCTCTGCCGGTTCCTGAAACATAAGCAAAGACAGACCCATGTCAAGGTGAAGGTTTTCAATGCTGACTCATGGATACTTTTGGTGCCTGCCAGCAAGCACTATCAAATGAGGTATAGGGCAACCAGCAGCAGAATAAAGCTCCTCTCACCGCAACCACCTAACTTAATCTAAAGGTAAAGCTTAACACCGCCTTCTGTATCAGTGTGATACTGTTACTCGTAGGTCAGCCAGCTTACTGAGTGAGATTATCAAGTGGAACGTATTGCTGGATGTTTGCATTGTGGAGTTGTACCCACTGGGTTGAGACTGTACAAACTTATCCCTGAATAGAAACCTTGCAGGCAGCATAGAAAGGAGCCTTCCATCCTGCTAGGGATTTATACCTACCTCACTGAAGGGAGAGGCCAGTCTGATAACACACTGCAACACCATGATTCCCCAGTGTGAATCTTTTTCCTATCCGTTGTGTCTTATCCCAGGGTTTCTGTGTTGCCATAATTGTTACAGTGATTCTAACACTTCAGATTTTAATCTCCATCAGATTCATTCCTAGACAGTGTGCAGTTACCGAGTTACGGGGAGGGCAGATGGGGGATGGTGGTGGTGTTGGTTTGGGGGTGGTGGATGTGGTGAAGGGAAATAGCTAACTTGTTTCCTAAGAATATGGCAGCTCTTGTCTCCAAGCAGGGTTAGAACATATTTCTGGAGGTTTTTTCTTAATGCCACTATTTAATGCCACCCTGTGTTACTCACAATATTGTTCAGGAGATTGAACATGAATTCCTGGAAGTTCCTGACAATCCTGGTTGGTTGGCAAGTCTATCTCTAAGGCATCCATATGAGCCTTTAAACCAGCTTCCGTGAGTCAATATACAACGCCAGTAAAATTGAGCTTTTAAGTTTTTTTATCCCACCTTTGTTTAGAAAACAAAACTTGTATTTAAATAGCACCCTTTCATATCCTCAGGATGTCCCAAAGCGCTTTATAGCTAATTAAGTATTTTGAAATTATAATGTAAAAGTGCAGCAGCCAATCTTGTACACAGCAAGGTCCCAAGTAAGCAATAAGATATGAGCAGATAATCTGTTTTAGACGTTGGTTGAGGGAGAAGCATTGGCCAAGACACCTTTCTTCAAAATAGTGCTGATTTAACGTCTCATCTGAAAGGGAGCACCTCCGATAGTTCAGACATCCCTCAGTACTGCACTGGCTGTCAAACTGGATGATGTGCTCAAGACCTTGGGCTGGACCTTGAACCTATGACCTTCTGACTAGGATTGCCAATCCTCCAGGATTGTCCTGGAGTCTCCAGGAATTAAAAACGGATTGTCGGAACACTGTTGGAAAAAAATCATAGGGACAATAAAAAAGAAGTTGATTTTTAATTTCTTGAAGCACTTTTGTTTATCAGTTATGAAAATATTTGAAATGGGGAATAGAGGCCCTTAACTTACAATGAAGAAATATCCAATTGTATATTGTAGAGTTGATTCATTTTCTGATTGGTGTAGGAAGGCACCATAGACATGCCAGCTGACCAGTTGTGAGTGGGGCAGTTGGAGGCAACAGGTCATGTGATGACCCTTCCAGGAGTACATTCAACCAGAGCTGACAATCCTTCTTTGATGCCAGCAATGAGAATGTTACCACTGAGCCAAGGCTGACCCTTGCTCCCTTCCTCTTCTGCAAACACTGACTCATTCTGGTGCAAGGCTGACTATGGACAGTGAGCATCGGTGGGCTGTTCAGTATTGGAAGATATCACAGTTAAACCCCAATCTTATCCACACCCATGTGGGGCTTAGTCTAATATATGAAGAATAAAACCTGATCTGAGGTAACAAAGGACGACTGAGATAACAAAGGGCACCCAAAATCCATTGAACTGTACATCCAGCATGGTCAGTGGCATTGGTAAAAAAAAGGAAGAGAAAATAAAGCATCAAGTTTTTGCACTTCAAACAGGTTAGATGCCTGTTTAAAGCATCTTTCAGGATCTTAGGATGTGACTCAGTTGGTAACACACTCACCTCCACATCCGAAGGTTCTGGTTTTAAGCCCCACTCCAGAGTCTGCAGTTCAAAATCTAGGCCCTCTCAGGTGGACATACAATCCTTTAAAGAAAGGGAGTTCTCCCACTGTCCAGGTCAATATTTATCCCTCAACCAACATTACTGAAACAGATTACCATGTCATTATCATATTTCTGTTATGGAACCTTGCTGTACACAATTTGTTACTGCCTTTCCTCCATTACAACAGTGACTGCACTTCAAAAATACTTAATTGGCTGTAAAAGACTCTGGGGATTCCTGAGGTGGTGAAAGGTGCAGTATAAAGGCAAGTTCTTTCTATTTTTAAAAAGTTGCCTGGAAAAGCGATTAGGCAGTCAGTGCTCACAGGGTTAATTCAGAAGGCACATTATGTGTTTAACAACTCGGTCGAACTGCCTTTTAATGGTGAACTACCAGTGACTCCTAAGATGAGGTTTTGCTTTCAGAGACCAGATGAGGACAGTATGTAATTAGTCTCATGGGCAGCAACCAGATTCCAGAGATCTTAACCTCCTGCCTTTTGATTGCTCTCTTTGATAAGATGCCTGGTTTATCTTCTGTGAGTGTTTTCCCTTATTTTATTGTTACAGCTGAATCCTGATAAACACTGAAGTATTCTGCCAAGAATTGTTACACATGGATCAGGATTATACTTGGACTGAGGCTTGTGTGAACTCTAGATAAAAATAACTAGTTTGTACCACAGGCATTTAGTTCTTCATTCAACAATTCAATTCAACAAAACCACTCGACTAAAACCTGTATTTTATACAGAAGTGACTAGACGTCTAAAGAGCATTGCTGTCTCCGGGATAGAAGTGGCATTCATAGGTCAACTATATTTAGTCAGCTGAGCATTAAAACCCAGATAATCAGGTACCATGTTAAATAGTGTCTCATGTTTTATGTTTAGGTGTTATTTTTAGATCAGAACTTTGACATAACAGAATTGAATGGGAAGCAGTTCAGTCCTGTGCAGTTCAATATAATGTGACTTAGTGGGCATTGATTTGGTGCACTGGAATTCTATACAATGACTGTAATGGGAAAGAAGTTTGATGTATTGTAATTCCTTACTAGTATAGTGATACGGAAGGAGTTTAGTCTGTTGAATTCTACACAACGAGAGAGATTGGAAATGAATTTAGTATATTGGGAGTCTATACAATAGGAGTGATTGGGAAGGAGTTTGGTGTATTGAGTTCTCTCTCACAATGAGTGTACAGATAATTGGAAAGGAGGTTGGTACATTAAATTTCTCTCCTGTGTGTTACAGACAGGAGGGGTTTAATTTAGAACAGCCTTGATTTCTCCACTCACTACCTGTCCATAAACAGAAAGGTGTATTTTTTTTTATTTCCCCCTTTTATAAGTGGTGGTGGATGTTCCCCAACCCTTCGGTTTGGAGTGATCCAATCGTCTATTAATAACCCCACAACAAACTCAAGATAAGCTAAAGTAAGAGGCTGGTTTATACACACACACGCGGACGCACACATGCACGCATGCAACGCAGGAAAGGCGTTTCTCAATGTCCGCCCCTTTTTGCATTCGTACAATAAAGGAGAGATAAGGGAAAGAAAGGGGTTCACAGCAAAGACCATGATACATATAAGAAATATGATTTTACATGAGTCCAGAATCAAAGTCCAATGAGGAATTCATTTGTTGAATTCGGTTGGCTGAAGACTGGTTGTGTAAGATTTGCTTTTCTGATGGTGTTGATGTCCCAAGATGAAGTAGGCACACAGAGATTGAACTGGTTCTGGAGGCAATTGTACAAAATCTTCCCATTTGAGCCAGGTTAGATGGAGCTAGTTGTCCAAACTGGCCAGAGCTTGCTTTTGTATGGCCTGCTTGTCGGATGTTAAACAGCATACTGAAGATGGAATCCGAAAGCTGTATAATTAACACAATTCAAACAGCTCAAGTCTCAGTCATGTGACAGGTGATTTTGGGGCAAGCTATTCAGCTAACAAGGCTCCCCTGGTTAAAAGCCATTGTGTTTTGAGCAGGTAACTGTGGAACAATTAGCACAATGTTGGAGATGCGGAATCACAAATAGCTCTGTCTTTGTCCATGGCTGGCTGGTGCAGACGTTTTGTCTAAGAACAAAAGAACATAAGAAATTGGAACAGGAGTAGACCATTCGGCTTCTCAAGCATGCTCCGCCATTTAATAAGATCATGGCTGATAGTCTTGTGTTTCAATTTCCACATTCCCATCTAACCCCAATAACCTTTGATTCCCTTGCCTAACAAGAATCTATCTACCTCTACCTTAAAAATATTCAATGACCCTGCCTCCACCAGCTTCAGAGGCAGAGAATTCCAAAGTTGCACAATCCTCTGAGAAAAAATTTCTCCTCATCTCTGTCCTAAAAGGGCGAACCCTAATTTTAATACAGTGCCCCCTAGTCCTGGACTCACCCACAAGAGGAAATATCCTTTCAACGTCCACCTTGTCAAGGCCGTTCAGGATCTTGTTTACTTCAATCAAATCACCCCTCACTCTTCTAAACTCCAGTGGCCTTTGTATTGGCTTGGCTGAATTGTTTATACAATGCAAGGAGTGTTACACTCCAGGGGTTTGATGTGTTAGCCATTGTCCGCTTTTAAACAGCTCAGAAACTTCCAGAGCTATCATCATCTGGTCAGCAGTGGCCATTTTATCAGTCCAGCTATTTGTCCATTTTGAAAGAAAAATAATAATTTTATAATGTAGCCAAGGTGACGTAGATATAGATATATATTTTCCTTCATGTCTTCAATGAGAGAGATTAGAATTGAATTTAGTATATTAGGAGTCTAAACAATAGGAGTGAGTAGGAAGGAGTTTAGTGTATTGAATTCTCCACATTGAGTGTACAAGTAACTGGAAAGGAGGTTGGTGTATTAGATTTCTATACTATTCAAGTGATTGGGTGATTGAATTTAGTGTTTTAGTCTTCTACACGATGAGAGTAATTGGGGAGGAGTTTGGTGTACTGGAAGTCTATACAATAATAATGAATGTTAAGCGGTTTGGTGTACTGCAATTCTGTAAAACAGAAAGGAATTAGTTATTAAGAAGGAATTTGACCTATTAGAATGCTGTACATAGGATTGACTGGTAAATTAATGATGCCTTTTGTTAGAATCAGGAAGGTATGCACATCCTGGGTATTTTTGTCAGCGCAGTTTAGTGGCAGCACTCTTGGCTCTGAATCAAAAGAACATATGTTCAAGGCCTACTCTGAAAACCTACCACATAATTCAAGTTGACAGTTCAGTGCAGTACAGGGGGAGTGTTGTATGGTTGGAGGTTCCATCTTCCAGATAAGATGTTAAAATGAGACCCCATCTGCCTTCTCAGGTGGACATTATTGGAACATGCAACATGTGTTGTTGGATCTGCACTCATTCAGGCAAGTGGATATGATTCCATCACACTCCTGACTTGTGCCTTGTAGATGGTGGACAGACTTTGGGGAATCAGGAGATGAACCTTTCACAACCACATTCCCAATTCCTTTTTGAAAGTTACTATTAAATCTGTTTCCACCACCATTTCAGGCAGTTTTTTTTTTTCCAGATCAAAACAACTAGCTGGGTAAAAAAAAAAATTCTCCCCACTTCCTTCTGGCTCTTCTGCCAATTGTCCTAAATCTGTGTCTCCTGCTTATTGACTTTCCTGATGGTGGAAACAGTTTATTCTTACTTACCGCATCAAAACCTTTTATAACTTTGAACGCAAAGAGCCATGTATTATTTTGGGCATGATAATGTCACTCACAGCTGCCTTAACGCATTTCAACATAGTTATGTCAAACAAACAAAAAAGGTTTGCCTAAAACTTTCTCCATGAAGGTAGTGGCCCTTTAAAGTTTAATTATTTCAGCCTGTGTTCCTATTGCAAGTAATAGAATCATGTTCTTTTTAGAGTTTGTGTTTCATAGACACTGTTAAAATAAACCCAGTCACTGTAAACCAGGCCAGCAGGAGTTCGTTTTCTTTGTAATTATTGTGTATACCTATAGATTTGTCACTCAGTGCCTGGGTGGTATAGGGAGTTAAAATATTTTCCTGCTAAGAAAAAATAGGAATAACTGTCATTTCTGTATGAGTGGACCACATATGAGAGGACCACAGTGATTGTACTAATTTGTGAGCCAGCACTGGAGTTTATTTTTAACAATTCACATTGCACAGTGTGGTACTGAGGCTCAGAGACCAGGAAAGTCCTGAATTCAATCCCATGTTGTGTTAGTAAATCGCTGAGGGGATTACAAAATAAGGGGCTTAATGTTCAATATCTGGGGCTGGGAAGCAGATGCCCAGATCATTTCCAGGCCTTGGCCTATGCTGCATCTGTGATGCTAACACGATGCTATCTTCAGATGCAGATCACCTAACTAGTCTGGAGGTGATCTCGGTGCCCGATTAGTGGCACTGAGTACTGATAGGCGGTGAGAATTGACTCCTGGGTACAATCCTCAAAGGCAGATGGCAGCCCTGATTGGTCTTGCTGCTACCTTGCAGAAAGGGGGAGGCAGGAGATCAGAAGGTCAGCAGCCTTGCTGTGCAGAGAAGTGGACAACAGTAAATGAAAAGGTCCTGCAGTTGCTGTGACAGTATTATCTCTTTTGCCAAATAAGATTTCTTCAGCATTAACATGACTTGATGGTTCCCCGCAATGCACCTTACAACTGTGCACTAATGTGCACCAGGCTGTTTGGGTTTGCCAATCTGCGATTTGAAAATCGCCTTCTGACCCTCCCCAGGCCATTAGCAAGCTTCTCAAGGAGCTTAACTGCAGTTATTTGGAGGCGAGTAGGTTCCCGGCTCCACTCGTCTTGCCCTCACTTTGAAAACAGTTGCACATACAGGAGGCATTGGGACCCTGACATGCCAACCAAGGGTGCTGTTTTCAAAGCACACCCATGCCAATCTTGCCCCCCACCCCACCGGCAAGTGAAAATTAAGCCAAAGGTCACTACAACTGCTTTCTGCAGCTCTTATACAGGAGGAGAAACTTAGCTGAAGTTCTTGCTCCTGATCACTGATTCAGTGACTCTCACTACAAAGTGTAAGTTGTGCTTAGGATCAGTTTTGGCTGCAACGTCCCCTTTCCTGAAGAGCATTGCTTCCACATCGGTGCCTTCAGGCCTTCAGCATTCCTCAGTTCCAACTCTCCCTGGATTTTAACTATTTTGGATGCATACGATTGGCACAAGTCACAACAATGAACAAGGTCACCTCATAAAATCTTATTGGGTTTACAAGTTTGAAAAGCAAAATTGAAGTGAGTTTAAGAGTGGATGTGTTCTATTTGAGGTAATGCTTCCTTTTTAAAAGCAGTAATACATTTAATTATCATGAAGAAGTCAAGGACTCCAACTGGATTATTTAGGTTATTTAGAGTTAAAAGAATAAAAAGTCTTTCTATTCATATTGCTCTGTTTGTCCAGTAAATATTGAAAGCATTTGCTGTTTCAATCTGAAAATTATATTTGTGGTCAGAACAGTGGGAAATAAGTTTGCTGAATTCTGTTTTTCAGGGTGTTAAGTCCTTTTGGAGTTATTTTTGGTGTGTGAGTTAATTCACTTCTGAGAAGTTGTTAGCCTTTCTTGAAATCCAATCATTGGTTGCATTGAGAGGAGGTGAATTGTTTTACAATCTGATACCATCTAAAGTTTTGTGGGGCTGCCTAGCCATGGCGGCTTGCATTGACGTATAAGAAACGGGATGAGGAGATTGTTGATGCTGCCTGACCCTCTACAGAAGTGCACGACAGGAAGTAGCTAACATTCACATTGGACTAGCAGACTACAGAGCAGTGAAGGGTGCCAGGAACAGTCAGCAATGCAGGGCGGTTCCATTACAAGGACAGTAACTGCAAGAAGGCAGAATTGGTCACTGGCCTCCTGGTTACCCCTGGCCATTTTAGGAACGCCTTGCAAGCCTCATTTCCTCTCTTTGAGAGACTGTTTCATAAGGCTTTTTTGGCAGATTTACACTATCCCAATAAGTTGTTCTCATCTTTTGGTGTTCTGTTTTTGTGAATGTGACTTTTCTTTAAATGAGAAGGAAACATTAATTTACTTCCTGTTATGCAGGACTGACATGAGGTATTAACTGTTTCATTCCACATAGAATGCATTGACTTAAAAAAAAGATCTGTACAAACATTGTTCTTTCTTTTTTAAAAGATAAAGTCTTTTTTAATCCAAGGGTGCAAATTAATGCATTTTCATCTCTTGTGTGGATTGACGCAAAGGGTCTTAGCCAAGGGCCACAGTGCTGGCGGCTAGTGGATGGAAGAAGTAGTGTGGAATAGGATGTCATTATATCTTAGAAGATCAGTTACATAAAGGTGAGAGAAACAGAATCTGCAAAAGGCTGGCTGGCAGTTCATTCTGCCTGCAGAACCTGTGATCAGCTATAAGATTCTGCTGTGGAAAAATAACACCAAAAAATGCAGACTTTGTGCAGTGATTGCTATTCTGTTAGTCTGTGGCTTGTTCACCCTATTTTCTCCCTACAGACAGACCGAATTGGTCTGGAGCCACTGTCTACGCCAAACATGCCATGGGCTTGCATGTGGCGACAGGTCAGATCAGGCAATTGATTTTATTTTCTGGTATTATTCCTCTTAAAGGGGTTCTTTTTGTGCTGGAGATTAAGGCTAGATATAGCATGCACCCAGGACTCAATTTAAGCATGCTGCATTTGAAAATGAAAACCTGCTTTGTTTTGGAAATTTATTATATCCTCAGGATGTGCTTCACAAACCAGTAAATACTTGTTTTAAGTGTTGTTTTGTAGACGACATGGCAGAATAGTGGAGGCTGTACTAATATTCCAGAGAATACTAGTTCAGTTGCCACCATGGCAGTTTGAGAATTTGAATTCAATTCAAAAAAATCTGGAAATGAAGAGCTGGTAGAAGTGTCCATGAAGCTGTCTGATTGTCATAAAAGCCCTGCCGGTTCATGAATATGTTTTAGGGAAGGAAACCTGCTCTCTTTCTGTGGCCTGGCCTATCTGTGACTCCACAGCAATGTGGTTGAATCTTAACTGCCCTCTGAGCAAGCCACTCAGCTGAATAGGGCAACTAGAAACAGATTCTAAAAGCCAGTCTTTCCAAAGTTGCCAATATCCTGCAATTGTATGAAAGAAAAGGCAAGATCCCACAAAAAGCTAATGAGATGAATGCACAATTCATCTGTTTTTGGTATTGGTTGAAGGATAAATGATGGTCAGACCACTGGGAGAACTCCCATCTCACTTCTAAATATTCCTTTGGGTGGAATTTGATGCCCTCACCTGTGGCGAATTTGGTGGGAGCAAGGGGCATTTAATCAGGAGGGAGGGTAGTGGGTGGGAACTCTGTCATCTTCTTGCCTCCACCCCATTAAGTCTGTGGTGGGAAGGCCTTCCTATCCCACTGCCAGTTGAGGTCTTTAAGTGGACAGTTAATGACTATTTAAGGGCCTAGTCCCAACCCCATTGGTATTCATCCAGCAGCAGACGTGGGGCTCAACACGCAGAGAGCATGAAAAGCAAACCCGTGCATAGTTGCTTGAGGAGTCTTGGGGGGGAGTCCCTCATTCACAGGCACTCATGCTTGACCTAAGGACCCATCATTGGGAAGGAGCGTGGCTCTGAGAGCCATCCCCTGCCCTTGCTGCTGACCTACTGTTCCCCCCTCCCCAGTGACCCGGACCCTGCGACTGCCCTTCCACAATCACCCACCTCTATCTGGGATCCAGCAGCAATACTAGGTTTTGGGTGGGTGTCATACCGGCAGCAGCCACTCCCTCCCCAGTGGCCCTGCCATTCAATAGAGCCACCAGCACCTGATTGGCCGGCAGCTCTCGGTGGGTAGGACTGCCACCCCAGTGGCCCTTGATTCTAGGGAAGGCCTGCTGCTGTCCAGTTAAGTACTTGAATGGCTCTGTGTCTTCCCTAAAAGGGGCAATGCAGGGCTCTTGCCAGCTCTCCACCCGTTAGTTGACACCCCTGTAGCCTCCATTAAATTCTGTTTATTGGCTCTTTCACATCGCTTCCTTAAGCAGATGTGGTGATGGTTTAACATCTTATCCAAAAATGATACCTTCAACAATGCAGCACTCCTTCAGTATTATACTGAAGTGTCAGCATATGTGCTGAACTCTCTGGTCCACCTTGAATCCACAACTCCTGACTGGAATAACAGTGCTACCAACTGAACAAAGCTGAATTACAAGTTAATCTGATATCTCAAGAGTTGGCCATGCTCCTTAACAGGCAAATTAATTATCTAAAGTAGGATGTCGTAGCATATGGTGATTTTTTTTTTAATTCCTCCAGCCTCTGTCTCATAAATGTTCATATTCATTCACTTTGATGCTGGCAGCCACATGGTATCACCATGGCAGTGAACTTTTGTCTGGGATGACATTACTCTTTTATGAGCTGAAGCTCTACCTATTCCGGCTGCACAAATTCAACTTGTTACATCGCAATAAGGCAAAGCTGTTCCCTCTCATTTTAAGGCCAGCTCAGGTCACTAATACTCCAGCATTGCCTTGAACTCTAGGAATTGAAAATTAATGCTACAAGCAACCTGGCAAAAAAATTATCGTGGGTATTCTGTTGCCTTTTTTACATTTCCTCTGAACATTTCATGAATTAATTCCTGAAATTTGAAGTTGAGAAATGCAAATATTGGACCGACAGTCAAGAATCATCCAACTGAATAACAGGGCGTGTTCACTTTGTAAATGGTGTGGAAAATTGAAATGCTGTGATCACTCATATGGCATCTCGGGGGCTGTACCTTGGCATTAAACGCCAGCTTCAGGAAAAGCGAGGTGTGGATCTAAATAGAGAGAAAATTAGGTTGCAGCAAAACGTAATTTTTCACCTCCTTCAGTGTAACACTCCCCAAGTGCTACACTGGATTGCAAGCTTAAGTCTCTCAGGCGGATCGCAAACCCATGACTTTCTGACTCAGAGGTGAAAATGGTACACCTGAGCCAAAGCCCATGCCAGCTGGTATGGATTAGGGTTAAGGTGTGGATTCCCCTCTCTTTCTTCAACACTGACCAACCACCTCCCCCATCGCCGCACTGCCCCCCACATCCCATCCATGTAATCTCACCTTTATTGCTGACTAATTAAGGTCTTTGAAGAATTTGCAATGAAAACCACCCCCCAGAAAGGATGCAAAACAGTGTTGCTAGATCATTATTCGGTCGCCATGTAAAAATAATTCCACTATTATGTTTGGCTACATATCCCCAATAGGTCACTCTAGTTATAGTCCAAACACAGGTGACACTAGTCACACAGTTCATTTACAGGAAGAGTACACTGTGATTCATCAGCGAAAAAGCAATGAATCATTGCTTGTGATGTATGGAGCCGGAGGGCATGGAGCCAAAGACATCCTCCCAGTTGTCACTCGAGAGAAGACAATACCAGTCCGACCATCAGCTTCATTCTGGTTGCTAATTTTAATAATGGCCTCTCAGTTGAAATGTTGAGGCAGAAACCTCGAAGTTCTGACCTTCATGACATCCATCACCGTGTTTGGGAAATGAGGCCTGATCACCTGAACTCCACTCAAAGCATTTCTGTTCCTCACACTGACAATGCTGGAGGCATTAATGGCAGGACTGAATCAATCTCTCATTGACCTGGGCCAGAAACAACGTTGCTTTGCCCAAAGCTAGGCGGATTATGGAAAGATGAAACTTATTCTTGCAGATTCTGGGTTAATAAAGGTCAGATGGAAACATGACTGAATTCTATAAATACCACAGATGTAAAAAGAAAACTTGCATTTATATAGTGTCAAAGAGCTTGACAGCCAATGAAGTACTTTTGGAATATAAGCACTGTTGTAACATAAGAATGCTGGACTCAGAGTTCTATTGTGGGACACAATAGGAACCATGGAGGGCAGTGGAATACAAATACAGAAAAATGCATTGATTTTGGGGAAGTTGACCTAAAATGTGTGCTCATACCAGATTTGTAATTTCTGAATTGATCTCCTCAAACAAATCTACAGGAGAGTGGAGCCACACAACAGTTCCAATAGTATCTTCAAAGCAAGAAATCTTTCCCCTCCCTGTACTGGATTAAAAGAAATTGACTGAGAGTTGGTCCCATGCAAGAGAATGCTTGTGTCACAATCCAAAATATTGTAATGTCACAAAGCACACTGACCACAGTGGTGCACTGACCACAGTGGTACACTGACGACAATGATACACTGGTATACTGACCACAGTGGTGCACTGACTACAATGATACACTGACCACAGTGGTACACTGACCATTGTGAGACTCTGGCATACTGATCACAGTGGTAGACTGGCCACCATAGTACACTGGTACTCTGACCCCAGCTCTCACCAGTACACAGATCCCAGCTGTTATTGGTACATTGATCACAGTGGTACACTGGTATATTAACCCCAGGTCTCACTGGTACACTGATTCCGACCCTGGCTGGCATACTGAGCTCAGCTCTCTCTGGTACTTTGATCCCAACTCTCACTGGTACACTGATCTCAGCTCTCACTATTACACTGACTCCAGCTCTCACTGGTACACTGACCCCAGTTCTCACTGGTACACTGACCCTAGCTCTCAGTGGTATACTGACCCCAGCTCTCACTGGTACACTGACCCCAGCTCTCACTGGTACACTGACCCCAGCTCTCACTGGTACACTGACCCCAGCTCTCACTGGTACACTGAGCTCAGCTCTCACTGGTATACTGACCCCAGCTCTCACTTGTGCACTAAGCCCACCTCTCCTTTTTACTTTGAGCCCAGTTCTCACTTGTACACTGATCCCATGAAGCTCTCACTAGTTCACTGTTCTTCTGAGAAGCTGATTTTCAGAGTTCCAGTATCTACAGTATTTTGTTTGCTGTTCTATGTTGACAGATACTGTGAGAGTGGATCAGATCCTGACATCCCTAATCCTTCTACTTTAAGGAAGAATGAATGTGCAGCCAAGCTGCTTGTCCCATCAAAACTATCTTTCCTGTTAATGTAAGGCCTAGAGAATTTTAGGAAGCTGAGAGCTTCATCCATTCCAGTTCAGGCGGGTTCACAAACCGTGGTCATCACATGTTTTACAGACACTGATTACAACATTATCATTTAATTGGGAAGATTTCCTTTGCTATTGTGGGGACTATTTCTGCTTATATTGAGCTTTCTTTAGTTTGGACTAAGTTTCCTTTCACTCAGTGGTAATACACTCAGAATGTCTGAGTTCAGGTCCATCTTGACAATCCTGTGCAGTACTGAGGAGGTGCTGCACAGTCAGAAGTACATCTGTCAGATGAGATATTAAAGCGAGGTTCCATCTGCCCTCCACATGGATGTAAATAAAATCCCACCGGATGATTTGAAGTAGAGCGGGGAGGTGGGGGGGTGGGTGGGTGGGTGCAGTTCCCCTCGGTGTCCTGGCCTATATTTATTACTCAACCAATATTACTAAAAAACATCATCTGGCCATAATCACGGTTTCTTGTGGAATCTTGCTGTGTACAAATTGGCTGCCACATTTCCTACATTCCAACAGTAACTACATTTCAAAGGGTCGTGAATGGTGTTGTATAAATGCAAGTTCTTTCTTTGTATTTCTGGTGTCCTAATGCTGTACGTATTTTGCTATTTCTTGTTTGGTAACACTTGAATCAATCTTATTGCTGCATCAAAATAGGCCCAGTGCACAAGGCAGGATCCATCTCCCACAGCTGAAGCAGGTTGTGAGGAGAGGGTGGGGGAAAGGGGGCTTGGGAGGTGGGGGGGGGGGACGGGGGGGTCGTCTTTATAGCTCCCAAAGTTAAAAAGTAAAAATTTAAACAGAAACATATTAAACATTTTAATTAAGCCGCTGTTAAATGCTGTCGGATAAGCTTCATTTTAACAACTTTGCTGGGCTAACCTTAAACAGTCTTCAGCTGCTGCAGTGACCCATTTTAGCATTTTTATCTCCTAGCGATTAACTGGGTTCTTGCATAACCATGAGGTCACCACATTATAAGTACACATTTCCAAGACGATGACTGAGTTTTTTCCCTTTCGACACGATTCTAAATTTGGCCAGCCAGCGCTCTCACAAAAATGCAAGGAAAGAAAAAAAAATCCCGAAATGTCGTCAATGAATGTTCCCACCCAGACTGGGGCGGGCGATTGGGACAGGGTACTGGCTGAAGTCCCAGAACACTTACGTTGCAGCAGGCCTGGAAAGGCTTTGAAAAATCTTGACAAGGAGCAAATTTATAAGGAAGTGGAGAGAAACTATGCTGGAATGCTGGCTGGGCTCGCAGCTAACTTCTGGATCTTGCTTTCTGGGAGAAGGGGAGGGAAATGATGATGAGGATGATGTCTGTGGTGGTTGCAAAACATGAAAAGCAGAAAAGAACACATTTCCTTCTGAGGGCAATATGTGTTTCAAGTGGAGGTGACGAAATGCTGATAAAATGTGTGAGTTAGTCTGGGAAGGAAATGTGTTTAGTAGTGGTCACATTGGAAATGACACTCCTGGGGCTTCTGTGGAAGTGGGAGGGGGTGAGTGGGGTGTCAGGGAAAGCTATTGCTTTGCAAACAGTATTTTGAGGAGTGCCAAGCTTATCCTAAAATGCAACCATTTTAACACCACCTGGGTATTGTTTCCTACGCAGATGAACAACTTCAGGTGGTCAATGAAACAAGAGAGCTTTAAATAAACACATTCTATTTTTAGTCTGCTTTTCAGTTTTCTTCTCCACCCCTCACCCCTTTACCCCTCCCCACCCCTGCCCTGAACCCAGTAAAGCCTCACTGGCAGAGTAAGTTTGACAAGCACTCAATGTACTCTGATTAATTTATCCAGTGCCCATTATGCACACATAAATTCTTGGCAGTCAGGATCAGCAGGCAAATTGACTATTGGGGCATCACAGTTGAGCCTGACCATGACTCAGTGTGCACCTGCACACTTCCTTCTAGCAGGAATTAATGGATAATGTTGTGGAGCAGGAACCCTAACTGATTCCTGACTCCTCTTTGTCCAAGTGAATGCTAACTCTAAAGGTCCCACCATTATCTCATTATGCAACCAGATACTGCAGGAGAAATTAGGGTTTGAACCTTTGATCTTTCTGGCCTCAGAGGCTCAGCTTCACACCCAGAGTTGAATGTCTGCTTTGCTATTGGCTGAGCCAACATGTTGACTGGTGACATGGAAATCCCAGTGGTTGTTGAATATTAGCACAATGATCAGAATCTCATACCTCTGTAAAGAAAACAGACACTGAATTTTCCTGAATTGCCTCATCAACCCAATGACTGTGTTCATGAAATACTCCATTTGAATCAGTGATCAAAAAGTTGGCTGCTCGCATTTTGACTTCTCCTGAGCTCCCATAACTGGCTTCACTAGATCAAAGTAAATCCATGAAACCAAATTAATATTAGCACACTCTAATAAAACTAACACTCTAATTGATGACAGGTAACTTCAAATCACCAGAGAGTGTATCATCCAACAATCAAGAATGTGATGACACAGGAGGCCATTCAGTCCATTGTGCCTGTGTCAGCTCTTTGAAAAAAACTATTCAGTTAGTCCTACTCTCCCATTCTTTACTCATAGCCCAGCATTTATTTTGCCTTTGCAACTATATATCCAATTCGCTTTTGAAAATTGCTATTGAATCAGCTTCCATCATCCTTCAGGCAGTGCAACTCACTGCATTAAAAAAAATACTCTCCTCAACTCTCCTCTGTTTTTTTGCCAATTTTCTATTTTGGGGGAGCCAAATTGAACAAAAAGAATGAACAATGGGATTCACTGCAAACACAGGAGACACACCTTAGAAAGTAATCATTTTTCAGGGGGCTTTCTGTGGTACTGAGTGTGCAGCCTGGAATATTCCTTTCAATGGAGTTAGATGGAAAGGAATGCAATAAATTCAGCCTGCAACAGCCAAGTTAATAATTACAGTAACAAAAACAGAAAAACTCAACAGGTCTGACAGCATCTGTGGAGAGAAACAGAGTCCGTATGACTCTTCTTCAGAGCCTTTTTAACATTTACAGTGTCTGTTCTGAAGGAAGAACAAGGCAAAAACTATGAATCGCTATTAGTCACACGGTGATTGGAATTCTCTCTGTTGACACAGACACATTTCAATAAAGTGACTATGTAATTTTGGGGATCTGGATGAAAACTTTCCAACATTTTGGAAATAGTATTACTAATGTCCATTATGTAGGACTTCAGGACAGCACAACTGAAATAATTGTGTTCAGAAATTTGAGGATCACTGGGCATCTTCACCACTGAGTATCTGGGGTAGGTGGAGGCTCCTTATTCTGAATAATCCAGACATGTGCTTGTGACATCCTCTTGGGTGTCCGCCATATCGGTGGCAGGGGGAGAAGGCAGCGTTCACAACTGTTCATCTTTACACAGGCAGCCCCGGCACTGGCAGCAGTTTTCAAAGGGCATATCAGCTCCCTTTACAAAGAGGTCTCTTTCTTGCCTTGATTCTCACTTTTGTTCAGGGCTCCAGGCCAAGCAGGTCTGAATCCGCAAATAGGCCCCAATCCCACTGGCCAGGAGATTGGCATGCCTGGGCTTTCCAAATACAGTATATATTGGCTGCCTGGTTGATTCCAGGCCCTGCAGTTAAACGAGCAGTTCAGGTGGGCAGACAGAAGAGAAAATTTGTACTGTGGCTCCCAAGCAACTACAGGTGCAAAGTTCTGTGCTGCACCCGGAGCTCCTGGGATCGGCTGTGTGGCAGATCCCACGGCAACGGGAGTTGGGGATTTAACCAGTGGGAAAAGTTGGAAATTAAGTGAATGGTCAGAGATACTGAGAGCCATTGGGACCTCATTTACCCTTTCCTGTGTTACAACAGTGACTCCACTTGGAAAGTTGTAAAACATTTTGAGGCATCCTGAGATGGTGAGAGAAGTTATATCAATGAATTGAATGCCTTCCTTCCGATTTATTTCCTCCTGCCTGCTAATTATAGCAACATTATAAACGCCTTCTTTATCCGGGGGCTTATAATTTTTGCTAGAAATAGTTTGCTTATATGAGCGAGATATCTCCAAGTTAAACTATTATTAAACTGACGATAGTGCAGGTCGGACAGCTTGTGCTTACATATTGGGGCTTGCAGTGAGTCTGAGTGCTGCTGTCCTAGGGACCCGTGAGCGGATCTCCGCTTCATCAGAGCCCCTAAAGGCAACAAAGGGGCAGGTCCTGGTACTAACCACTTGGTAGTTCAAAACTGACCTTAGCATGATAGCGAAGCCCAGATTTAAATCGCAGCTTCGCTAACAGACAGACACTGGATGCTCCCTGTAGTGCAAAAAGAGCGCACAGACCTGCTCTATAAACTCCACACAAGTACAAAGGGTTAAGGGTCATTGAAGTGAAACTGCTCCTCTTTTGTACTGAGCGGGGGGCACCGCCTCGCACCACTTGAAGCGTTAAAGTGTTTAACAAGTGTCCTTCTGCTGTGTGTCCCTTTCATTCCTGGGACACAATGCATAATGCCCCACATTTAACAGCAGTCTGCATGTGTTGCACTGCTCGCCTGCCTTATGCTGTTAAATGCTGCAGATCATCCCGCTGTTTGCGTGAAAGAATGGTAGTCACTGCAGCTCGTAGTAAACAAGATTTTAAAAAAAACTCATTATTTAGCTATGGAAAATTTTGCAAATTGCAGAAAGGAAAAGAGCGATTATCTGACTGCCAAATATGCTGAAAAGTTGAAATGAAAGCGGGGGTTGGGGGGGTGGGGGTGAATTGGCACGGGATCACCCCAACAGGAAATCTTAACTGGAGTCTCACAGAAACTGCACCTTTTCCTTCCGACCGCGTGTAACCCACCCCCCCCCAACAAGCAAAAAAAAATTATATCACTTTTCGAAGACACATTGCCTGCAGGCTGAGGCTGAAAGGTAGTCGCATATTTACGCGGTGACTCAGGAGTACCGAGCTCCACACGCCTCACTCATGGGTTGGGAAGGCTGTCAGATCTGTGTGTTGTATTGTAGCCTGCTTCAGTACAGCCGGCAGTCTGCAGTCACAAAGGAGGAGGGCAGCACAGCACAGACACACAGGAGAGAGACACACACACACACACGCTCTCACATCCGAAGATCCGCTGAGACCTCCTGCAATAACGGACTAGATTTTGGTCGCCGTTCCCCCCACACCTCGCCTCCCCGCCCCCTCCGCACCGGATTATTTTTTTATTCTTTTGACATTAAAAACCCTAATCGCTGCTTTGAAGATGTACGAAACGGAGATGAAGCTGAAGATCAGAGTGAGACGGATAAAAGAGGGAAGGGAAATCCGAGGTGTGTATACGAAGCGTTTATTTTTGTATTTTAAACAGTATGCAAACTTGTCAGGTTAAGTTGCAATACAGAAGCGAGAGCCGGTATATATTGCAGCGCCTGTATTTTTTTGCACCATATGTTAGCTTTATGAGTCCCTGCTGCTGGAACCTGTGTGATATCGGTTGTAGAAAGCGGCATTGGTGAAGGAGGGAGACTACCTTGAGGTGAGGGCTTTAATGGTCAGTGATCTTGTGTTGGGATCACTGGGAGGAGATTGGAAGGTCGGCTTGCGGTGGGCAGGGAGCCCTGTACCACTGAGCTATACAAGGCAAGAGCTCCAGACCCTTGTCCCCAACTGTTTACAGCCTGAGGCATCCTTATTTATCGTAACTGCAATTCGCAGGCAGGAATGAGCAGATAACACACTTGGCAAAGCAGATGGATGGTCTCAGCGAGTGAAGGGTTAATGGAGAAATAAGAAATGTTTTAACAAGGAATCCAGCTCATCGGAGTTAACGTGATCCTGCCCATAATGTACAGTGTGACAGCTGAGAGAGAATGCTTTTTGAATTATGTAATGACTGTGCACACCCTGCAGAGGACACTCGGTGTTCTCTGACTAATGCCATGTTTAAGCAATAATGATCACACATTCCGTCTTTGTATTTTTGCTGATGGGAACAAAGGGCAAGAAAAGAGTTCTTTTTTTTCTGAATGTGAATGTTGAACCTTAAATATCCCACACGCAGTGTAAATCAGCACAGGCCTGTGATCCTTGTATCTGCCTCTCCAGGGCATATTCTGGTACAGCACAGATCGACTGATGTCATGCCTCAGGAATGGTATTAGCATCCCAAAGGCTTGCTATCTAATCGAGCCAAAACTTGCTCCAGATGAAATGATTTATTGGAACAGTTCCATGGCAACACATCTCCTGGACTGATGTCAAAGAACTGGACAAGTGTTGGGATGTTAAGGGGTGAAGGGTAGGGGGTGGAAGATCTACAACTGGGAAGCTTTGTCTGATGGAACATAACAAGTGGTTGAACTGTTGAGTGAGAGAGGTAAAGAAGCACACTGTTCTCCTGAGAGTGATAGACATAGATGGGGCCTACTGCAGCATGATGTCATCCTTCTGGCTCAGAGCAGCCAGAAGGCTTTGAACCAGCTAAAACCAAGTTCTATTGTTAAGGTGCACCCCCACCCCCTGCCCAGCAGCATGCAAGCTTATGAAGCAAGTTTCAAGTTACTTAACACAAAGTGATACTTGATTTAGGTAGCGTCTCATCAACTTATTGTAACATCTCATAACACTGCTCATTTTTTGACAGTTTTAAATAGCCAGTCCACATAACCATTCAATGCCAACAGCACTCCACAGCGAAATAAGTGCCTGAGTTACATATTTTTCTTTGGTTAGTATAAAAATCATAGAATCATGGTTTCATACTACACAGAAGAAGGTCATTTGGCCCATCATACTGGTGCTGGCTCAATGAAAAAGATACTAATTCATCCCGCTTCCCTGCTCTTTCTCCGCAGCCCTGCAAATGCCGTCTCTCCCAGTATAAGTCCAATTCCTTTTTGAAAGTTTCTCTTGAATCTGCTTCCATTAGCCTTTCAGGCTGTGCATTGCAGGTCTCAACAACACTCTGCATAAAAACAATTCTCATCATCCCTCTTGTTCTTTAGCCAATTATTTAATTATTTAAAATGTTTGTGGTTTTTTTTTTGCAACTCTGCAATTGGATTGCATTCAATTTTAGGCTACCTGAAGAATGCACATTTATTGAGGGTCTTAATGTGTGTGCTGCCCACTTGGTGTTAATTTGTTTTAAATTTACAGTCACTAGGTACAGAAATTGGAAAGACTGTTTGCTATTTGTCAAGTGCTGAGATTCACTATGCAGTATCCCATTTTCCAGGATCACTTGTGAGCTAAGATTAAAGCCTTCTAACCTGCTGATCATGTTAGTTAAATGCATTTTTGTAAAATTTTCTTTGTAGAAGTGAACTGGGGCATAAGCCTGTATTTAAGAAATTTATGCATACCCATCCATATTTTTGCAGGATAATACACAATATATGTTATTCATATAATAAAACACTATTCAAACAGCAAGGCTTGTTACAATTTAGTTTTTCTTCTTCAATAGATTTAGTTTGCATCCTTCCTACATTTGAAGAGTTGAACTAGCTGAAACATCAGGCATCATTATTCAGGTACCGGTGGATAAGCATCAAGGTCAGATAACGTTCGTGTGGTCATGTTTTTCCATATAAACTTCTGTATCATGTGCAGAGTTAACTGACCTGAAGATAATGTAGGGGGTGATACATTTGGCCTCAGCACCCCTATATTAAGCGGGGGGTGGGGTGGGAGGGCACTCTCCACATTTTGCATCCTTAAAAGGGAAGATTGATGCTTATATAATACTTTCATAACCTCAGGATACCCTAACACTTCACAGCAAATGCAGTAGTTTTTGAAGAGTAGTCACTGTATTCGTTATCCCACATTTTGCATGGACAGCCTGTTATTGGCTTTGGTTGTGATGTCACCCAATAATGGAATATCTTGCCAACAATCACTCTCAATACTCATGTGAAGAATATGCCCTAAAGATATGAGACATTTGGAATCATTTCCCCCAACAAGGCGTTATCACTTTAAAATAAATCCAGTTAGTGACAAACAAAACATTAATCATAGCTTAAAACTGTGAGCTCTGATTTGATAATGTATATTGGTGTGAATTCTGATACTGATGAGAAGGGCAGACCAAGGCTGGTCTGTGACTGTAGTGTTGTTTTGTTGTGATGTTTTTGAGCCAGTTGTTCCATTCTGCTTTACAATATTGAGCTTTTAATCTGGCTGGTGCAGTTGATCCTGTTTCTGCACCCATATCTGCCCAAAGCTGTTTAAATTCAGAATTAATTAAACAAACATTGAATGTTTACAACTTGCTGCTGACTATTTATACTTGCGTAGCACTCGATCCCAAGCCCCCAACTGAGGAACACTGCTGAAAACAGTGGACGTCTAGCTGAAAAGAAAAAGCAACAAACTCCTTTAATTTGTAACCTATCAGGTTACCACCTCCAGGTTAGCTGAACACCAGGATATAATTTAATAGGCTGCTGTCTGGCCAATTCAGTCATCCGTGTATTATGTGGGAGCAGCAAAGCTTTCCAATTAAGGAGCCAAGCTGATTTTCAGCCTCAGAATGTACCCTGACCCAACAGCCAAATGATTTATTGCTAGCTTTCGGAGCAAGGGCATTGACCTGCACCTGTGCTTTGCTTCATTCGTGATGTGATGTAATTGTCAAATCAAGGAGGTGATGTAATGCAACTAAAAGAGCAGATTGGAGCTGTGGGGGGAGGGGAGGAGAACTGAAACATTACACTGGGTGTGGATTCAGGCTGTGTAATGTTTCTGTTAATGCAGCACACTGTACAGTTCAAATGTGTTAAGTTTCTGTGAACATCCAATCACCTCCCCTTCCCTTGAACGACCATGAATCCCCAATGTTGCTAAGCAAGAACCAAGTCCTTGAGATTGAATATTCTGATATTTAAAAACAATTGTACTGAAATTTGAAGTTGATGTTGCAAGTCCAACATTGCTTCTGCTCATTTCACTGACTGTTTAAGATCAATTTTATTGTTTTGTGTGGGCTGTACTGAGCTCATTGAATGTTGTGGAATCCAAGAAAGTGAAATTGGAAGTAGGGACAATTTTTAAAAAGCTCAGGAAATGGGTGTCTATGGCAAGGCCAGCATTTATTGCATATCCCTAGTCGCACTTGAGAAGGTGGTAGTTCCTGAACTGCTGCAGCCCATGTGATGAAGGTGCTGCCAATGTGCTGCGAGCGAGGGAGCTCCAAAATTCTGACCCAGTGCTGATGAAGGAACAGCGATATATTTCCAGCCAGGCTGGCATGTGACTTGGAAGAAGAATTGGAGGTGGTGGTGTTCCCATGCAGCTTCTGCCCTTGTCCTTCCAGAGGCTGGGTGTTTGGAAGGTTCTGTCAAAGAAGCCTTGGTGCATTGCTGCAGTGCATCTTGTGGATGGTACACAACTGATGCTAGGGTGTGCCAGTGGGGGAGGGAGTGAATCTTTATGATGATCAAAAGGTGATCAAGCGGGCTGCTTTGTCCTGGATGGTGCCGAGCTTCTTGAGTGTTGTTGGAGCTGCAATCATCCAGGCAAGTGGAGAGTATTCTATCACACTCCTGATTTGTGCGTTGCAGATGGTGGACAAGATTTAGGAAGCCAGGCAGTGAGCCACTTATTGCAGAATATTCAATGTTCAACCTTCTCTGGTAGCCACAGAATTTACGTAGTTGTTCCAATTTAGTTTCTAGTCAATGGTGATGCCACCACCCACCTCCCCATAAGGATGTTGACCTGGTAGATTCAGTGATAGTAATGTCATTGAATGTGAAGGGGAGGTGGTAAGGCTTCCTCTTGTTGGAGATGTTCATTGCCAGGCACTTGTGTGGTGTGAATATTGCTTGCTGCTTCTCAGCCCAAGCCTCGACAGCCTCCTCATTCCCCTACCCTCTCCCCACCCCATGCAGTTACACAGTTTTACGGTGAGTAATTTGGCGCCTTTGTGCCATTTTATCCGTCATGTGATCAATAAACTTCCACTTGCTTCCATGTTGTCAATGCCCTGGCATTTGAAATTTTTGGGAATGTGATGATACTGTTGGAGATTATTGAGTGGGTCATTGTTTCATTCTGATGTGCAGCAGCACTTTGCGCAGGAACTGGGAGAGTGAGAGTAAAACCCCTTAGCTGAATTTCCTCTAGCCCAAGGTCACTGATGGAAACTCCTGTAAAACTCAGTGATCTGGGAAGATTTTTTCATGCATGTCAGTGTCCTTGTCTCTGTCTTTTCCACCAATTTTGCTCCTTTCTCTACTTTCACTTAATGATGACTTTTGAGCACATTTGATTTGTATGTAAGTGGTTTGTGTTCACACTCTGCAGTATTTTATGTTTGCGTACACCTGGATTTCAGGCCTGCTTTTTAGTAGGACAGCCTGTGCTGAGTGTAGAAAATGATGGTGGCTTCGGTGTGAATTAACTGTAGAAGAGGTGAGGGGAAGGCTTGTTTTCCTTTTTAAAATAGATGGTACAAGACTTATAGCAGAGAGCTAGAAAGGCACTGCACTCAGGAGGGCTGGCCTTAATAATTAGCCTCTGTCATGATGTAAAGGATCTTTTTTCAGAGTGGGTAAGGGGAAACTGCTGAGGCGACAGCTGTTAAGATCAGAGTAATTTTCCGCATCATCTCTCATAAGGCCTTTGAGGGCATATTATGAGCCTACATAGTGTGCCAGCACTGGGTAATAATCATATGGCAAACTGACAGACTGTGGGGGGATAATAAATGACTGACTGGCAAGCATTTATGAAGCCTACAGGGCGCTAAAAGGATCCTCGTTTTTATTTTGGTTTCTTAAGCAGGAAACTGGCCAGTTTCTTTCCTTTTTTTTGTTTTCTGCAAAAATTGATGGCCAGTTTTGCACAGAAATCATGAATTTGAATTCCATGGGGCTTGAGCTCATCCAGAACTCTAACTGTATCCTAACCTGTATCAAATCCTGTTCACCTATCACCCCTGCGCTATCTGAGCAACCTTGGTTCCCGGTCATCCAATGTCTGGATTTTAAAATTCTCATCTGTCCATTCAAATTCCTTTATCTGTGTAACCTCATCCAGCCCAAAACCCTCCAATAACTCTGTGTTCCCGTCCAACCCCCACTTTCTATATTCTGTCCATTGGCAGCCTTACCTTCAACTGCTAAGCCCTGAACTCTGGAGCACCTCCCTGTGCTGCTCTGCCTCTGTTCTCCTTTAAGGCAGTCCTTAAAACCTCTCCACCTCCTCAGCTTTCTCTCCTCATTTAAGATGCTGTTTAAAACCTACCTCTTTGACCAAGCTTTTAGTCACCTGACTTAATATGGCTTTATGAGGCTTAGATGTAAAGTTTTGTCTGATAATACTCCTGTGAAGTGCCTTGGGACCTTTTACAATGTTAAAGTTGTTATGTAAATGCTAAGTTGTTGTTTGCTGTTGTGTATTTAGCCTACTGAAGTCTATCTTTGCTCTAGATTTCTCCCAGTCACACAGCTCAAGAGCAAATCTCCCTATTCATATATTATGAAAATGTCATGTCTTCTTAATGGATGGACTTTTTATTCTGATTCCTTTTGGCTCAGCTCCTAGCACCCCTGCCTCTGAGTCAGAAGGTTAAGGCTGACACTCCAGTGCACTACTAAGAGAGTGCTACACTGTCAGAGTTTTGGATGAGATGTGAAACCAATGCCCTGTCTGCCACCTCAGATGGATGTAAAAGATCCCATGCACTACCTCAAAGATCAGGGGCGTTATCCCTGTGGTGACCAATATTTATCCCTTAACTAACATCACAAAGAAAACATTATCTAGTCACCATCACATTGCTGTTTGTGGGAGCTTGCCACCAAGTTTCCTACATTACAACAGTGACTTACACTTCAAAAATATTTAAGTGGCTGTAAAATGCCTTGAAATGTCCAGTGGTTAAAGGCACTATATAAATGAAACTCCTTCTTTCTTTACTCTGCACCAGCTTTGGCTGTTGGATGCTACAGTAAAGGAACAAATAGAAAATACTAAAACAAAAACAAAAACAGAATTACCTAGAAAAACTCAGCAGGTCTGGCAGCATCGGCAGAGAAGAAAAGAGTTGACGTTTCGAGTCCTCATGACCCTTCGACAGAACTTGAGTTCGAGTCCAAGAAAGAGTTGAAATATAAGCTGGTTTAAGGTGTGTGTGTGGGGGGCGGAGAGAGAGAGAGAGAGGTGGAGTGGTCTCCTCTACATTGGAGAGACCAAACGTAAACTGGGCGACCGCTTTGCAGAACAACTGCGGTCTGTCCGCAAGAATGACCCAAACCTCCCTGTCGCTTGCCATTTTAACACTCCACCCTGCTCTCTTGCCCACATGTCTGTCCTTGGCTTGCTGCATTGTTCCAGTGAAGCCCAACGCAAACTGGAGGAACAACACCTCATCTTCCGACTAGGCACTTTACAGCCATCCGGACTGAATATTGAATTCAACAACTTTAGGTCGTGAGCTCCCTCCCCCATCCCCACCCCCTTTCTGTTTCCCCCTTCCTTTTCTCTTTTTTTTCCAATAAATTATATAGATTTTCCTTTTCCCACCTATTTCCATTATTAAAAAAAAATATTTATTTATTTTTTTTTACATCTTTTATGCTCTCCCCACCCCCACTAGAGCTATACCTTGGGTGCCCTACCATCCATTCTTAATTAGCACATTCGTTTAGATAATATCACCAACTTTAACTTTAACACCTATGTGTTCTTTTGTATTATTGTTGTTGACATCTTTTGACGATCTGCTTCTATCACTGCTTGTTTGTCCCTACAACCACACCCCCACTCCACTTCTCTCTCTCTCTCCCTCTCCGCCCCCCTCACACACACCTTAAACCAGCTTATATTTCAACTCTTTCTTGGACTCGAACTCAAGTTCTGTCGAAGGGTCATGAGGACTCGAAATGTCAACTCTTTTCTTCTCCGCCGATGCTGCCAGACCTGCTGAGTTTTTCCAGGTAATTCTGTTTTTGTTTTTGTTTTGGATTTCCAGCATCCGCAGTTTTTTTGTTTTTATATAAATAGAAAATACTGCTGATTGTGCAGTAGGTCAGTGGTGACATTCTCACCTCTTGGGCCAAAAGGCTGTGGGTTTGTAGCTGCACCTCCGAGATGCGAGCATATGATGCAGTGCAGTGCAGCGAGTGATACACTGTCAGACCTTTGCATTTAGATGTTAAACTGAGACATGATCTGTCGTCCAGTAGATGTAGGATACCTGGATTTTGAAAAGGCATTTGATAACTCATGGGCCAGAATTTTCCCTCGTAGGGTGGGTTCGGCGGGAGTGGGCGTGGGCGGCCAGGAAGCCAACCACCACCCGTGATCGACTCTGCCGCGATTTCACACAGTTGGGCCAATTAATGTCCACCCTCCATGGATTGCGAGCGGCAGTGCTGAGCACTGCCTGTGCAGGTGGGGGTGTGGAGGAAGGAGAGTGGGCCTTGCGCGCAATTCGCGCATGCGCGTGATAGAGCACTTCAATCTCCCTGATGCACGGAACTGCCTCAGGAAGATTGAAGTGTTTTTTAAGAAAATTAGTAAAGACAAAAATTTAATAAAACATGTCCCCTCATGTGACTGTATCACATGAGATGGGACATGTTTTTAATTTCAAAATTAAGTTTTTATTTAATGGGTATTAGCTTTAGGAAACCTCATCCTGCTCATGGATGAGGTTTCCTAAAAACTGTAAAGGCCACTTGTCCTTTTCGCCTGCCCACCAACCATTAGGTTAGCTGGGCAGTGTAAATTTCAAGTTAATTAACTTGTTAATGGCATTAATAGGCTTTTCATTATTGGCAGGTGCTCAGCCAATTCTGGTGCGCCCACCGAATGAAACATCGCGCGTCATTTCACGCTCGGGTGTGTCACGCACGTGCTCACACACCCAGCATAATATTCTGGCCATGAAGTTGATGATAAGTTATTAGCATGGATAGAGGATTGGTTAATGGATATAGAACATAGAGTGAGCATAAACAGAGCTTTTTCAAGCTGGCTGGCAGTGAACTTTGGGGTACTGTAAGGATCAGTGCTGGTGCCTCAGCTACTTACAACCATATTAATGACTTAGATGACGAGATAGAGAGTAATGTATCTAAATTTACTGTTGTTACCAAACTAGGTGGGAAGGTAAGCTGTGGGGAGGACAGAGAGAGGGCTGCAAAGAGATTTAGACAGGTTAGGTGAGTGGGCAACAAGATGGCAGATGGAGTATACTATGGGGAAATGTGAAGTTATTCACTTTGGCCGTAAGAATAGAAAAGCAGAATATTTTTTAAAAGGTGTGAAACTTTAAAGTGTTGATGTTCAAAGAGACTTGGTGTGCTCTTGTTGGTCTTTATTGCAAAGGGATTGAAGTACAAGAATAAAGAAATCTTACTCGAATTGTACAGGGTTTTGGTGAGACCACACCTGGATTGCAGCTGGAATACTGTGTGCAGTTTTGGTCCCCACATTTAAGAAAGGATATACTTGAACTGCAGGCAGCTCAGTGAAGATTCACTAAATTGGTCCTTGGGATGAGGAGGTTGTCCTATGATGAAACGTGCTACAGAAACACAAGTTCTCACTTTTCCTTTCATGTTGCACCATTGTTGCCAGGAAACGGTTAGTGCAGCCAACTAGAAACCAATAGGGATGAACCACTTGGGTTCACCAAATCTAGCAGCCCAGAAGACTTAGTAAAAGGAGATTTCCTGGCCACTGAAGTGTTTTACAGTTGGATTGCAGCTGGCTGTGGAACACCAGCTCTTCAGGAACCAGGCAGCACTTTGTGCAGGTCTCACACAGAACAGAAGTGCCTATGGAGCATCTGAGAGACTTTTGGCCGGGACTATGACCTGGACTGTTCTATTGACATATCCCACCCTTTCAATGTATTTCAGGTGCTGACTACATGTTTCCGGCAATTTCCATTTTCATGTGAGAGATTCCACGTACATTGCCCTGTTTTGCTTTTATCTTTATGGTTTATTGTAAAAGGACCTGTAGTCAATTTTATTTACTGTTAAGTACTATTAACTGCAGGTGATCTCACAGCAATGAAGTTATTTATCTTCTGAAGGTAAATATGATAAAAGGAAGAGTTAGCAATCGTTTCCTGTCAGAGCTTTTCCCCGCTGTGCACTACTTTCACAAATGCTCAGGACATCCTGTTTATTGGTTAATACCTTTCAACCTTTCTCTGCCTGGTTGTCCAGTTTTCCTGACGTCTAGGTGCAAAAAAGAACTTGAATTTATAAAGTGCCTTTCAGGACCTCAGGACTTTCCAGCTGGCTGTGCACTTTTGAAGTGTAGTCACTGCTGTAATGTAGAAAATGTGCAGCATAGGAAGCTATCACAAGCAGCACTAAAATGATGACCAGATCAACTGTTTTTCTATGAAGGGTCACGAGGACTCGAAACGTCAACTCTTTTCTTCTCCACCGTGCTGCCAGACCTGCTGAGTTTTTCCAGGTAATTCTGTTTTTGTTTTGGATTTCCAGCATCCACAGTTTTTTGTTTTTATCTCTGTGTTTTTCTGTGATGTTGATCGAGGGTTAAATATTGGCCAGAACACTGGGAATAACTCCCCTGCTCGTCATCAAAATAGTGTTGTGAGATCTCTTACATCCACCTGAAAGGGCAGACTGGGCCTCGGTTTAATGTCTCATCCAAAAGACAGCACCTCTGTCAGTCCTGCATACCCTCAATAGTGCACTGGCATCACTCTAGATAATGTGCTTAAGTCTCTGCAGCAGGACTTGAGCCCACAATCGTTTGACTCTTACAGTCAAGAGTGCTACTGCTGAACCAAAGTTTAAGTAAGTCAATGTAACATGATGTTACCAACCCTCCAGCTCCACTATGGCATGAGTACCTGGTTGAGATTCAGTTTGCCAGTCTTTCCGCTCTTTTGCTAACCAATAGAATATGCAGTTCAGAGCAGGGGCAGAAAACTATCATCTTTTAAAATAAGCTTGTAATAAGAGTTTGATATAATGGATTATAGAGATTTAATTCATGGCTGGTACCAGAAGTTACTCTGAGTTACAGCTTTGATCTTTAAACCCTGGTAAATAAACATTTTATACTCCTCTTTATCATGTATGATACCGGGTGCTCTTTGTTTTGGTAATTTTACATTTTTATATAAAATCAGCTCTGTATTTGCATTAGGCAACACAGCAGGTCCAATTGAGGGGAGTTTGAATCTTAAGTAAGCTGCACTCTCTAAACTGAAAAAGAATGGTTTGGATTGCAGATGTTTAAAGGTGATTCAAACACAAAAACAAATGCTGGTCTTAACCTCAATTGCAGACTTCCTTTGCAAGTACTTATCTTCTCACATAGCTGTACTAATATTTCAGTGACCTTTTGACTTTGGAGATTAATAACACTGAAAATTGTAAAATGACTGGGTTCCACTTCAGCACATGATCGTGGCATCAGTTTTTGTCAATTCAGTTTCATCAACTCATTTGACTACAGCAGAAGCAGTTCTCAAGTGCCGGTTATCAACATAATGAAAGTGTTTCTGTTGAGGTGGGTGTTGGAAGTTCTGCGGTCTGTTTGAACGGTTCTCATCAGTCATTAAGAGTTGTGTAAATTTACACAGTGTAGCAGGAAAGATTGAATCATTCTTAAGTGAAGCTGTGGTCATGTGGGCTCAGCTGCCGGTTTTTGCATAACGTCATTTGGCTTTGCACACCTGAGAGAGGCTGTCTCTCTCTCTCTCTCTTTCTCTCACACACACCACACACACACTGTGTGCCTTCCTCCAGCATTTTCTGCTCGGTTACAATGCAGTGCTTTCTCCCTCTGGAAGCGGAGACAGGTAGGAACCCTATTCTGGGGGCTGGAAGGCTACATTTGCCTCCAGCTACCAAACAGTGTCATGTCAGCTTGTCTCACTAGCATTCTTTACTTTCATTGCTTCACCACCGTCGATATCTTCCTGGGAGAGTTTAAGCTGCAGTTGTTATGTTTTAAGAAATACTTCCCCAGCATTTTTTCATGATTAGCTGAAGCACAAAGACCTGAAAGTACCCAGATCTGATTCTTGGTCCATGATCTCAGCTTGGAGGGTAGTGAGGGTGGTGCAGTTGGCCTCAGTGCCCTTGGCTGAGGAAGAGGTGGGAATATGTGAAATTAGCTGACACTAGTGCTGCTAATTGCTATCTAATTAGTAGTGTAAGAAAGTGTGTGTGTGTGTCTGTGTGTAGTGAAGGTGGTGGTAACTGATGTTGGGGATGTTGGTCAGGGGGGAAGTCATTGGACATTCGATATGGAGCTTAAGATTATGTTTGGGTTGTGAGATCCCCTCATGGTTATATGGCCTGTCTCTACATGCACTGAAGGAGGTCCACTTCCCTTAATAAGAAAGCGGTAGCCTGTTCCTGTGGAAATACATTTCAGTGTTCATCAGGGCTTTGTGGGGCTCTGTGAAGTGCACAATGTGCCATACCTCCACAGTGCAGCTTAGTGACCAAAGGTGCTTTGGGATGAACAATGTTCTAAGTCATTGTGGGGGGTGGGGCTGGGGGGAGCGGTACAGGGTTTGAAGGGCACAGCTGAGAAGGCAAACCCCCATCCTATGCCCCTTGCTGCAAGCCATAGTCTTTCAGTGTGGTTGTGCAAATATATCTCAACATCTTTCCAAGTGACTTTGAGTTATTGCACAATGAGGAGATTAGTGTTCATTCAAAGTTTTGCAATCTATAAAGCAATAGCTCACAGAACCAGGTTTGATGTGAATTGGCAGGATTCCTGGAGCTGAGAATTTCTGTCACAAAAAAATATGAATTGCAGGAAGGTCTTTTTGCTGCTTTTCACTTGTCAGACCTGGTTCCAACCTAAGTTTGGTTAAACTGGTTGAGTTTTGGATCAGTGCCTGTTGAGGATTATGGTGAAGCAGACAAAGTCAGGTAGTATGAGTTAACAATGCAATCATGTTTGTTTTCTATTTTGTTTCTTGCAGGGGGATTTGCTGCATTTTCCTCCTGTTTCCCAGGCCTATGTGAGGGCAAGCCCACCACTATCCTGCCAATGAGCATCTCTCAGCCGTGCCTACCTGTCGCCAACATCGGTCCTACTCGAATCCTCCCACATTTGTACTTGGGGTCGCAGAAAGACGTGCTAAATAAGGTACATTTACATTTTTAACAACAGGGACAAATGGGACTTTCAGGCAAGTCATCTGCAAATTCTGAAATTACCACCCTATACTTCTCAATCCTCCTCGAAGACACTCCTTAAATCTGATCTCTTTGACCAAGTTTTTGGTCACTTGTCCTAATATCTGCCTATGTGTCACCATGTAAAATTTTGTCTGCTAATGTGCCTGTGAACGGGCCTTGAGAATCTTACAAAACAGCAGGAGACCATTTGGCCCAATGGGCCTGTGTCAGCTCTTTGTAAGAGCTATCCAATTGGTCCTATTCCTGTTTTCTCATGATGGCAGTTGGAGATAAAGGCAAAATACCGTGGATGCTGGGAACCTGAAACAAAAACAAAAAATGCTGGAAAATCTCAGCAGGTCTGACAGCATCAAAAAGAAGCCTAAAGAAGAGTCATATGGACTCAAAACGTTAACTCTGTCTTTCTCTCTACAGATGCTGTCAGACCTGCTGAATTTTTCCAGCATTTGTTGTTTTTGTTTTTGTTATGTCAGCAGGAAAGTTGATCAGAATCAGTGCCATGTACTATTGTCAATGTAAATTGACTGAATTCCGTGCTCTGTGACCCCAGGGTTAGTACAGAGGTCATGCTACATCCTCTGCAGATCTGATTTCAGCCAACATTCAGTTTGCTTCAGGCTGTTTTTCAGTAAGAGTGGGTGTAAATCACCTCAGCAGCTCTTTTTAGTCCCTGATAACCTTGTTTTAACACACCATACAATGATTTATCTTCCTTTTGTATACTTGGAAATGATTTAACTGCCTGATAATTATGGCCATCACTTTGCCAGTACCTGGTCATTAATTCGCTTGTGCACCCATGCAGTGTGTCACTGGTCATTATGGCTTTTTCACACCTTAGACTTTATGCTGGAGATTGTTTCCTGCCCATGTGCACCCACAGAGTGTGAAAGAGTATGCTGATACTAGCTCCAAATTGAGGTATAAACCTGGCCAATTCGCATATTTCTATGGAATGTAGGTCGTCAAATGTAGGTTTGCCTGTGTGATTTCACTGAATTTCAGGAGGCAAGCCGAGGTACTTTTCCCACTTTGAGGGAGAATAGTGTTGCCAATTGTGGTTGAATGACTTCCTGGAGGTTTCATCACATGGCCTCCAACCGCCTCACCCAGTTAAATGTTTTTTTTTATCCTTCTCCAATATTTTGGATTAAAAAAAAGGAAACACGTACACTTTCCTTTAATACCCTATGGTTTTTTTTCCCAGGTTGCATGCAGTTATGACCAGGAAATTAATCCTTAATTTCTGGAGGCTCCAGGGCAATCTGGGATAGTTGACAGCCCTAAGAGAGGGAGAAGATCATGGTGGACCTAGTGATTTATTAATCGAGGCAGTTTAATGTCCACTTGTAGAATTAGAGTTAACAGAGGTTTAGGGGTAAGCTATGGTGCATGCTGTGGGGAGAGCTTGCAGGGGGAATGGCAGAGGGAAAACAAATATGTTACAAAACCTAAAGAAGCATCTGATTTTAAATGCAAACTACGAATGCTGGAAATCAGTGATAAAAATGAAAAAAGATGACAATCAGCAAGCCAGTCAGCATCTGCAAAGGGAAGAAGGTATTTTGGGGGCAGGGACGTTTCCTCAGGACAAGCAACAAGGAGGCTGGGTGTTTTACTATAAAATTCCAATTTTGGGATTGCACAAAATCAAGTCATTCTCTGACTAGAGGAATTACGACTCAGTGGGTTTGCAATGGAGTGGAGTGGGAGTGGCAATTCATTCAGCTTTTAAACTGACAGGCTGGTTTCAGTGATGGCCACCAAGTAACTTTCACAAGCACAAAAGCACAGCAGCCTTGTTCTTAGTTGCTACATTTAAGGAAAAAATATTGGTCAGAATCTACATTTTAGAAAAGTGGCAGAATTTAACTTGAAGCAGCTTTCACTCTGCCGCATTACAGAGGGCCTATAGCACAGGAATAGGCCATAAGACTTAGCTGGCTATATTATACTCCACACACTAATTATCTCTTCCCATCCTGCTCACCCACCTTCTACCACTCTATTCCCTCCCTCCTCATGGATGCATCGAGTTTCCTTTATCCGTTTCAGTCACTCCATGTGGCAGCGTGTTCCACAGCCTCAGCCTTCTTTGAATTTAAAGAAATTCTTCCTAGATTCTGTATTTGATCAGACCATGTGTGTGTATATATGTGAGAGCAGACCAGTATCTCAGATACACATACAGGGCTTTTAGATGCCTCACCCCTCTGGTTTTTCCCTAGTGCAGAGATTGGGTAATGACATTCAAAAGATTACTTATAAAATATTGTTGCCAGAAGAATTCTAGAAATGGGATTTGGGAAATATGTTTTGATATAATATGTGTATATTAATATGTAATCATTTTTCTGTTGCAGGACTTAATGGTACAGAATGGAATCACATATGTACTTAATGCCAGCAACTCTTGCCCCAAGCCTGACTTCATCTCAGAGAGTCACTTCATGCGCATTCCAGTCAACGATAACTACTGTGAGAAGCTTCTGCCCTGGTTGGATGAATCTGTTGTTTTCATCGGTAATATATGTGGCGTGCTTTTAACATAAGTTAGGTGCCGTAAAGGGTTGTGGCAGTGGTGAGTCCTCCAAAGCCCAGCACAATGCAGAGGAAAGTACCCTAATGTGAATCACTGCCTTTATAAAATGTGGGAGTGAAAATAGAACAATAAATTGTGTGTGTATATACAATCAGCTCATGGTGTTCACACATTCCTAAATGCCTGTTCCAGTCTCCAGTGGTGGTGCACCTACTGACCTACTGATTCTGTTCCCATGTGACAGGTAGCTCCGAAGCTGGGAATCAACAGAGTAGTATTAGTGTAGCTGCAATCTACTGCCTTGGCTTTTCTCTAAGGCTTCAATTCCGGTGCTGTGAGAGAAGTGCGTTATGGAATGATTTGCCTTTTGATTCAGGCTGTTTCTAGTTCCACGTGGTATAGGATAGAATAATCATATCGCATGTTGGAAGGACACTGACACATTTCACTCAAACAGTTTTCTGCTTCTCCCTAGACAAAGCAAAGGTCTCCAACTGCCGAGTGCTTGTTCACTGTTTGGCTGGGATCTCTCGATCGGCTACAGTCGCCATTGCCTACATTATGAAGACTATGGGCCTGTCCTCAGATGATGCTTACAGGTAAATTTAATACCAGACCTGAGCTGGAATCAGTCAAGTGATTTTGACCTCTGCCATGTTGCATTCATTACATGCTTCTTTTTCCTCCCCACCCCAACCCCCCATCCTTTGGTGGTGTTTGAGAGAAGCTTTTCAGCTCATTCCAACCACTGCACTATATGAGCCCACCAAAATGGTGTTCAGTTACAAGCCATTCAATCTGACTGCAGGAGAGGCAATTGCATTGGTAGAGGAATTTACCCTTACAACTTGCTCATTGCAGTTTAGATGAAACAGCTTGACAAAATAAAATGCACAACACAACCAACTGTGTTTATGAGTGTAAATAGGGCCTGGCTGTGGCACATGATCCTACTGGTGAGATTGTATTGCCAGTATCAAGGCTGTTTTCAACAGCACTGACTCCATGTGTGTCTATGTCAAGCTGTTTTTATATTGTGTAAAGAACTTGTATTTTTCTTTCTTCTTTCATGGAATTTGGGTGTCACTGGCAAGGCCAGCATTTAAATTTGTGAATTGCTAGGTCATTTCAAAGGGCAGTTAAGAATCAACCACATTCCTGTGGGTCTGGAGTCACATGTAGGCCAGACCAGGTAAGGATGGCAGATTTCCTTCTCTAAAGGGCATTAGTGAATCAGATGGATTTTTACAACAATCAATGACTGTTGGAAGGGTCACCATTACTGAGACTAGCTTTATATTCTAAATTTATTAATTGAATTTAAATTCTACCAGTTGCGATGGGATTTGAACCCATGGCCCTCAGAATGTTAGCCTGTGCCTCTAGGATTACTAGTCTAGTTACATTACCAGTATGCCACTATCTCTCTACAAACTATTCCATTTGAATTGATTCTTCACACCTGGGTTTTGTTCAGTTTGTTACAACTTGACAGTAAACTTACAGGGATGTCTTATATCCAATATTTACTTTCAGGCTGTGACTGTTAGTGCAATACTTGTATGTAGGAAGCTTAAGTCCAGTGCAATATAAAAACAGCTAGAGAGAGAAGTTTTAAATGTATGAGAGTGTAAAACATTTGATAATGAATCAACGCTCCATTTAATATCTCTCAGTTTATATTGCCTTTGAAGTCACTTTACACTATAGCGCAAAACCAAAGTTACCCACAGACCAGGTTGGCTACAGCACTAATGCCTGTTCTCCAGTGTTAAGTAAGATACAGCAGTTTAGATTGAGTGTGAGAGATGAGGCTGGTTGTACCGTTGGTGTATGTGAGTGCTAGTTCTGACTAGCTGCTCACTTTGCTGTTGTATTGGTGAGGAGGAAGTGCTACAGCACTACACTACAAATGTACATACAGCCCAGATTACATGGCCATATGTCATAATTGCTACCTTTCGGCAACCCCCCCCCCCCCCCCCCCCCCCCCCCCCCCCCCACCCCCCCCAACCTTTCCAGTGACTATCTTACGATAGATCTAGGAGAAGTGGGAGAAGGTGGAGGCAAAAAATTTACTTGGTGATGCCTTCTGCCACGTGCTCAGTCAATCACCTGTATGTGGGAGGGTGTATGTTAGCCATGAGCAAATGAGGGAAAAGCAGCTTCGGGGGCCCTTCCTGCCATTGGCACTGTAGGAACACTAGGTGTAGGAGCATCCCATCAGCTTACGGTGTTCGGTGTTCAGAGGCTGGTTGTGGGGCCTTTGGGCACAAAGATACTTGGGCCCCACACTTTGACCACAGCAGTATCCCATTATCCAGAAAGAATGTATTCAATGGAACAAAGATGTCTTTTAGCAGGTTGTAGTCATCTTCTCCAGGCTTCTGCTGAAGCTGCAAGTCTCTTCCCCCACAGGACTGGCGCAGCACATTGGCAGGGAATACAGTGCCCACCTCTTTGCCCTGAGCCAGACCTGCAACTGAGGCATCTCTGGCGTGGGCCTCTCTGTGGCAGGGATACACCCAAATCAAAAGGAGGGAAATCCTCAATTATTGACTAAATTACTATAAATTTTTAGTGATAGCCAAGTGTTCTTCAATTGCAGGGAACAGGATGGGAGAAGTTACTTTGAAATGTTTCATTGCACGCACAGAAGTGATTAGAAGTACAAGGAAAAGATTATTCAATGAATGGGAGCTAGCTGTGTCACTTATTGTTGCCGATTATTCTGAAGGCTCTGGATGATAGCTTTGCTCAGTCCAGTTTCTATGCTAAACACACTAATGCTTGACTGGAAACAGCAACTTAGTATCCTTGTGTTCTTGTTAAAGGTTTGTCAAGGATCGAAGGCCATCGATATCTCCTAATTTCAACTTCATGGGGCAGCTGCTGGAGTATGAGAAGAGCCTAAAGCTTCTGAAGGTCTGGTCCCTCAGCTCCCTGAAGCCCCAGGCAGATAGACTGGAGGAGGATGTCGACAAAGAGGTGACTGACGTCTGCAGGGGCATCTTGGAAAGGACGTGTCCTGTCTTCCCTACTTCTGAGACTACAGGACAAGCTGCACAGAAGGATGCAAACCAGCAGTGTGGTGATTCAGAGAGCAGTGGAAATGATTGTAAGAATGCGTCACACATCACCTTGCAGCAGGGCCTCAATGGCCTACATCTATCCACGGAGCGGATTCAGGACACTAACCGCCTCAAGCGCTCTTTCTCACTGGACGTCAAGTCTTCCTACTCGCCAAGTGCCAGCTTCAATTCCAGCAAGGCCACCACACCAATGGATTCTGATGACATCCCAAAGCTTTGCAAACTCGAGGTCAAAATGGCCAGCCCCGGCTTTGAGCAGTACTCTCCAAGCCTGGACAGCCCAGATAAGCCCACAGGGTCAGACTTCGGTGCCGAATCGAAAGCTCGGCAGAGGCGGAAGCCAAAGCACATTGGCAGTCTCTCAAACTCGTCCAGCTCACCCGTGCATCCCTTAAGTTTAAACTTAAACAGGACCGGCATGCCCTGCCCAATCCACAAGGTCAACAATGTGGAGGACAACCTGAAACAGGCGCTGCTGCTGAATATTCCTAGCGCCCAGCAGCTTCCTTTGGGGAATAACAGCATTAACCGGTGGGGGAAGCATTCAGAACTGGTACAATCCCCGGCTTCAACAAGCCCCTCCGTCAACACTCCGTGGTACTTTAGCACAGACTCCCAATCCAGTCACATGACAGGAAGCACCAACCTCTTCAGTGGTGGTGCCCCCTCGTACTCCTCCTTTGGCTGCAATACTGCACCAAACGGCTGTGAACAGTACGGGGGGGTCCGGCTGCGCGAGAAGCAGCCTGAACCGAGGGACACTAGACGGAGCTGGCATGAGGAGGGAGCCATTGAGAAACAGTTCAAGAGGCGGAGCTGCCAGATGGAGTTTGAGGACGGCATGTCAGAGAGCAGGTCAAGGGAAGACCTGGGGAAAATAGGGAAACAGTCCAGCTTTTCTGGCAGTATGGAGATCATTGAGGTGTCGTGACACCGTTGGGATTGGGCTATTTTCACTGGGTGAAAGGGAGGAACTGTGGTTATTTATCGTCTGAAAAGTAGACAATGTGGAAGCTGTGGACTTCATTTTTTAAAAAAAATCTAAAGCGCAGTAAATGTTTTTCTCTCTTATGATACAGGAAGTGGGTTGACTCTTCACTTGAGACTTGTCTTGAACATTTTTAGAAAGCTAATTTATTTCTCCACACACATTCTGGCAATGGTGAAAGATGAGGGAACTGGCCACCCCATTTAAAGTTGTACAGTGCGGTATTTAAGTACTTCAAGCAATACTCAAAGAAAGTCTGGTTTTATCTTATTAATTATATATTTTTTGTGTTTTATGTTTCCTTTGTTTTTGCATCATACCCTGGTCTGCACAGGACTGCTACCTGAGAAGGCCATTTATTGCACTTTGTCCTTCCTTGTATGTGACTGAGCCAGTTGAAATGTAGACTGCTACACTAAAGGCTGGAAAAGTACCTTCTATGAGATAATCTGTATGAACTGATTGTGAATGGATGCAGACGTTAATATAATGTAAATAGTGGTGTATCTATTATTATGGCTGATTTAAATGTTTTTGAATAGTTTAAAGATATCCTGGCTGCTTGATGCAAATACCTCAGGTTTGAATAAACATAATAATTAAAAAAGGCTTTTTCTTTCCCCCCTCCACACCTGCCGCCCCCCCCCCCCCCCACCCCCTTTATGAAATGTATTCGAGCTGCAACAACAGTACAAAAAGAAAACAAAAAAAAAATCATCTCAGGTTGATTTATGGGGATTCTTGTGATTTCGGGTAGGGGAATGCGTCTTCGAGAGCCTCAAAGCGCTCATTCTCACTGGGCATCGAGTCTGCTTAATTGCCGAATGCCAGTTGCGCATGCCCATTGGTGGAAATGCAGCAAGGTCACAGTGACACATGCCAATCACCATGCATCGGAGGGCCATGCTGCAGGCCTCCCAACAGCAATGCTGTCCCTTTGAGAGCTGCATATTATATTTTTTTCTTCTCTCTGCCACGTTGCTTGTCCCCCACCTACCTAACTACCTTGGCATCTGGATGAGGAAGAGCTTATTGTGAACACACAATGAAACAGATCATTTCTGGTCCAGTCTGGTTGCAGGAGGGAGCTGTGGACTCTTCAGTGTGATTTGTTTCTAACTGAGCAATGCTGGTCAGATGCTTGGTGACTGCATTGCTGATGGATTAAAGACTTCACTCAGAGAAAAACTTTGTGGTATTTTTATCTGGCTTGGCCGCCTCGCTGCAAAATAAAAAGCATAAAAGATATTTATATTTCAGATTTTACTGCTTTGAAAACTGTTAGCTGTCTTTTCATTTTAAATTTGCTCTCAGGATGGTGGCATCACTGACAAGGCCGGCATCCATAGTTCACTCCTGAGGAGGGATGGTCAGCCACCTTCTTGAACTGCTGCATTGTAGCAGTTTTGATACAGCCAAGTGGTTTACCAGACAGCTTCAGAGGGCAGTTAAGAGACAGCCACATTGTGTAGGACTGGAGTTAGGTCTGACCAGGCAAAAAAAGGCAGGTTCCTTCTCTAAAGGACATTAAGTAAACCAAGTAGATTTATACAGCAGCTACGTGGTCACTTTTTAATGTCTCAGTTTTTAATTTCCAGTTTTTTTTACAACTGAGTTCCATTTGTCAAACAACCAAGATGGAATTTGTACTCAAGTTCTCCGAAACTTCCTCCCTCAACATCTCTGCCTCACCGCCTCCCCTTTTGTCCTCAAAACCTGTCAAAGACCTTTATCTTTGATGGTGCCTTTGTGTCTTCTGAGTTCTCTCTTTCCCTGTCTACCTGTGGCTCTGTTCCCTCTTTTCGCCCACTGCCCAGTAATGTTCGCAGAGACATTGGTTGAGTAACAATGCCATGGCAGGCCTGTTGGCTAATTAAACAATCGGGAAAATGATTGCCAGTTTTTGGCTTGTTATTGTGGGGGGATGGGGTTGTATTGTAACTTAATCCTCCTTTCATTGGCATGGTTTGAGCAGTGGATTTTTCCACAGATGCTGCTAGTGTTACCTCAACTGTCATCCCGCCAGGTAGTTTCGATCAAGTTGTGAAGGGACTTTCTCCTATCCAAAGAATTTTCCACACATCCTCCAAGTTCCCCACAGGGAAACCTGTGCAGGGATATCAGACAAATCTGGGAACTGAACTCTGCCGTTCCCATGTAGGACATTTTTGCTCTAGCAGTTTGCCAATGACTGCAGTTTTGATTTTTAAAGCGATTTCACAATACTGCCTGCAATCAGAGGGAATGCAATTGCAGTTCATGAGCACCACCATTTTTTTGCTGACTTAATGTTGCAATATTAACTTAAAAGGTTTATTTAGAAAAGTGGTGGGAATGGGGGGAAGGTACGATGGTACCATGGTACTGTGAAGTGGGCACAGACACAGGCCCAAGTCCTATTCTGCTTAGCTCTCAATTTGAGTGGCACTAAGTGGTAAAATAACCTAGAGAAGTGACGGTGTCTCCTTGCATGGAGGAAGAGTCACACCTGAGTAGCCTCAGGCACTTCCTGCTGGCCAGCTGTAGGAATACAGAGTGCACTCCTAGGAGCAGAATTTTCACCTGTTTTCTCAGGCAACCAGGCAAGGAAGACAGGGAGAAATACCGTCATTAAATATGCCGAAAGAAAAGGATTCTTAACACCCCTTTGGTTGACACATCTAGCAGGAGTCAATACAAGTTTCCTACAGTTAAAAACCATAGATAAGGTAATCAGATTTGAGTTAGTAAGAGGTTTTCTGATAACACACTGCAGTAATTGAGTCAATGGGCTTAGTGTGGAACATGTTAACATTGTACTACTGATGTTTGGCTCCCTTATTGAATCAAATATGCGACATCACTAGTGATGACACAACTCTTTAATCCCATTAAATTAGGGTATCATCACACATCTGGGTGCTGTTGAGTAAACAGTGAAACATGCCTTGTTTTATCCACCTGACTTTACAATTATTTTCTTTTTGCTTCTTATCAGAAATAATGGCACCAACCCAAGAAAAGTCTTAAAAGAAAACACTGATTTCTGTGCCACTTTTTGTTGATTTACTGAAGGTATTTGGGGCAAGTAGGAAAGTGAGTAGGCCATTCAGCCCCTCAAACCTATTCCAGCATTCAATTAGATCCTGGCTGCTCTCAGTTCAATTTTGTTTAATTTTACCAATGGGTTGTAAGTTGTTTGTTTTCTAAGTTTCCAGGGCTAATGTTTTGCAATTTTCACCACCCCTCCCCCACCACCCTCCCCCCAACTCCCCACCCCACTTCACTTGGTGTGCAAATAACAAAGTGCAAAATGTCCCGAACTCTCCTGCAATTCTGGGATCAGGTCAGGTGATTGGGTCCAAAACAGGCATGCTCCCTTGCCGGGATATCAGGCCCAGAATCAGGGTGGGAAACCAGTTTGTACTGTAGGCCTGACAGGCTACTGGCTATGGAGCCTTTTGACTACTATCCAAAATCAGAAATTAGAAGGCATCCAGCACTGCAGATATTTATTGCAAAAAGAAGTTGTTAACCTGTTGCTAGGCTCCTTCTAGCTGCCTGGCCCTTGTCATACTCAATCGCAGGTAAATGTGGCTGTGGCACTGGTCAGCAATGATTTAACTGAGTGGTGGAATAGGCTTGAGGAGCTGAATGGCCTACTCCTGTTCCTATATTCTAATCTTAGCATGCCCAAGGCTTACTTCTTCCAAGGCTCATGCTAATGGAAACCCATTGGCATTGGAGGAGGAAAATAAGCTGGAACGTATCATTGCATCATTGTCTCTTCAGATATTTGAAAGCCTAGAAATCCCTGGGCAATGCAAAATGGGCAAGGACCACAGTAGCATGAACTCAGTTCCATTTCTTTTCTCTGTTTTGTATCCGGGAACTGAATGATCTCTAGTTCAAAGCAGAAGATAATCATCCCTATTCTCTCAAAGTACTCTTTTATCTGCACGTACAGCATTAAAGGACAGTTATCCTAATTTTTTAAAATATTGACAGAACTCAAAATGCTAGCTTGAAAGTGTGAATAGGGAATTTGCTCAGTGAATTGATGATGAGGCATATTTTATCATTAATAAAAGTATAAGGGAGGAGTTTGGAAGAATATTTTCACTTAAAGGTTCAGTAGAATATGGAATTTGTCATCACAAGTGAATAACGAAGGAGACAATCACAGTGGTTAAGAAAGAATTGGATAAACCCATGAAAAAGAAAAATATTAAATGGCTTAGACATGTTAGGTGGGATGAGATTGGGTATCTGTGATGGCGAATTAGGTGCTGCTGATCCCTTTTCATGCTGAAAGTTGTATGATGATGTTTTGCAGGGGAGTGGGGGGGGGGGGGGGGGGGGGGGGGGGGGGGGTGGGGGGTGGGTAGGAACCACATGTCATTGTTTTGTCATAGTGACCCAACATCCTGATAACATGATAGTATGTTTGAGCACAGATAATAAGAAGGGAAATCATTTTCTTTTAAAGGAGCTGCAGCTCCTTTACTTTTGAGATTGTGTATCTTTATTGCCGATCTAGGCAGCGTGCAGCCTTTTATAAATAATAACATAAGAATGATCCTGAGAGATTCTCTCTCTCCATTTGATATTTATTTTTTTGCCTACGTGAGTTCTGCTTTGGAGTAAAACATTCATGGAGTTCTGGATTGGAACACTCAGTTCCAGTCAATGACTTTCAAACCATCAATGTAAAGCCATTTCTCTGTGCAGTTTTCTGCCCTCTTCACCTTGGCCATCCTCGTCCATCTAGGAAGTGAGAAGTATTGTTGAAAAGGGTGTCAGTCAAATTCGTCGATCAAATTATTTGCCATGACGGAGTTGCTTTTAGAAATGTTAAAAACTCCTCTTGTTATTGGGGAACAAAGTAACAGACGTTATATTGCTGTCCTCAATTTGAAGCCTTGGCCTCTCCCACTCAACCCGCTCCACTCCAGTTTAGAAATACCCTGAACACTTGTGTGTCCTTTCAACATTTTCTTCCAACCATTACTGGCTTGACTTTGAGAAGTACTTGGAATTTCCTGTCGTAATAACCTATGACAAGAGATACAAATCAGAAAAACAAATAGTGTAGATTAAATATTTATTATAATGACATTTGATGCTTTTCCTTTGATTGTCCCTTTTTATTTCAATCTTGTTTCAACCCAAGCTTTTTATTATATCCTTTTTTCAGTCTGTGTGTATTGTAGCCTTTATCCTGTGTGATTGATGCATCATTTTTGCTGGTCTTTTACATTGTGAAGTATTTGATATTGTTACCAAGTGTAATGAAGAAACTCCAATTTCTGTTACTAGCTCTATTTATTGAATGCTGTATTATGGTGCTTTTTTGTATTTGAACGGTGGTGTAATAAATAAATGGATAGACATTTTAACTTTGGGTCCTTTTATCTCTAATACGTCAGTCTCTGGATAACTATCTCTGCTGGGATCTATTCAAAGGCAATAGCTAGGAGCAGAATAGTTCAGCTGCTTGCTGAGGGGCTGGGCTTTCTTTTATTCTAATAATCTTGTTCTTCCACTTTTGAGCTCTAGGGGCTAATGTCATCAGTTTAACTTCTGGGATTTAGGGATTTATGTTGTAATTATAATCTTTTGGGGATTCAGGAGCTATTGTAGTACCAGTGTGATGGAGGGATGGGGCATGGTTTTTTTAGATCTCTTTTCTCTGATTGTGATTGAATGGTGCATTGTGTTAGAATACGGGGCCTTATACCTTCTGGTTGATTTACATCCAGGTAAGATGAAATCTTTTTCAGACTCGTGATTACAACTGCTGTAATGCAAAGTTTTAACACAGTTGCTATGAAATAATAACATAATCTTTAAATTTAACACTAAATATTTTAAGGCCATAACAGCAGATCTTACACAGTTTTCAGCTATCTAAAGACATAGGGCATTATTCGACATCTTTTCTATCTGCATTTGTATATGCAGGTTGTTTCTTTTTAACACTTGTCCCAAGGTTAATTTATTTTCAAAGTCTTACCTTCTGTAGTTGCAACTATTACTATCCTTATTTTTCTATGCCGTACCCGATAGCAGAGTAATATGTCAGAAGGAAGCAATATAAAATAAGAGGTACAATTCTTAAGGGGGTGCAGAAGCAGAGGGACCTGGGTGTATATGTGCACAGATCATTGAAGGTGGCAGGACAGGTGGAGTGAGCAGTTAATAAAGCATAGGCTTTATCAATAGGGACACAGAGTACAAGAGCATGGAGGTTATGCTGAGTTTATATAAGACACTAGTTGGACCTCAGCTGGAGTTTTGTGTACGGTTCTGGGCACCACACTCTAGGAAGGCTGTGAACACATTGAAGAGAGTGCAGATGAGGTTTACAAGAATGGTTCCAGGGATGAGAAACTTCAGTTATGAAGACAGATTGGAGAGGTTGGGACTGTTCTCCTTGGAGAGAAGAAGGATGAGAGGAAATAAAAGCAAAATACTGTGGATGCTGGAAATCTGAAACCAAAACAGAAAATACTGGAAAAACTGTTAGACCTGCTGAGTTTTTCCGGCATTTTCTGTTTTTGTTTACGGCTAAGAGGAGATTTGATAGAGGTGTTCAAAATCATGAGGGGGCTGGATAGAGTAGATAGGGAGAAACTGTTCCTGCTCATAAAAGGATTGAGAATGAGAGGGCACAGATTTAAAATGATTTTGTAAAAGATGCAAATGTGACATGAGAAAAAACTTTTTCACTCAGTGTGTGGGTCAAGTCTAGAATGCACTGTCTGGAAGTATGGTGGACGCAGGTTCAATCGAGGCATTCAAGAGGGCATTGGATGATTATTTGAATAGAAGCAATGTGCAGGGTTACGGGGAAAAGGCAAAAGAATAGCACTCAGTCACAATGCTCATTTGGAGAGCTGGTGTAGACATGATGGGCTGAATGGCCTCCTTCTGCATTGTAACAATTCTGTGATTTTGTGAAGCCATTCTGCCTGTTCCAGCTCTTTGAAAGAGCTATTTCCAAAAATGCTGGTTTAATGCCTTACTAAGGAAAACTTAACAGTCTAACTCTCCTTTATATACTGGAAATCATATTTTTGAAAAATGTGATCATGTAGTAACTTTAAAAATATAATGTTTTAATTGCCTGGCACAAACAATTCTAATAGGCTTTCACTAAATAACAGCAATGGTGAGAAGAAGCCAAGAATGTCAGTAGCACAGACCTCCATAAATTATATAATTAAAAGCTTGAAAAGATGGGAGGATATTTCCATTTGTGTGATTTCAATTGAAATACACAAATCATTCAAACTGCGATCCCAGGTTTGCTGATGTCACCTGATCTTTTTACTGTCTTGTAACTCCCTTCTTATTGAATGCGGTTCAGCAGATCATTTTCATCAATTAAAAAGTAACAAAGGGACAGGAACACTCCAGTACTTATCAAAATAAACAAATTCATTGTGACTGGTGATCTCTCCCAGGCTGTGCAATAAGATCACAACAATTTTTGGATTAGGAAGATTCCATTAAGCTCATCAAGTATGTTCCTTTCTGATTAATCCACCCTCACTATATTCTATAATCTCCTCTCACTAGAAAGAAAGGACTTGAATCGATTATAGAGCCTCTCAGAACCAAAGGACCTCTCATAATGTTTTATAGCCAGTGAAGTATTTTTGAAGTGTAGTCACTTGCTGTAATGAAGGAAACATGGCAACCAAAATGCACACAGCAATATTCTACAAACAGCATTGAATTAAATGACCAGGATATTTGTTTTATAGATGTTGTTTGAAGGGGAAACATTTATCAGTATTCCAGGAGAACTCCCCTGCTTTTCTTCAAGTAGTGCTGTGAGATCCTTTACATTCACCTGAGAGGACAGTCAGGATATTAGTTTAGTGTCACCTCTGACAGAGCAGCACTCCCTCAGTACAGCACTGGTGTCAGCATAGATTATGTGCATAATTTCAGGAGTGAGGATGTGAACCTGCAACCTGCTGACCCGGAGTTTAAGTATTACCACTGTGACAAGATTGACACCTAAATATTTCAACATAGAACAGCTCAATCACATTTCTTCCCTTTAGCCAAGAAAGCGATCTCATTCAGGCAAAATGTGCACTTTAGACAAATGGACCAATTTACAGGCCTGAATGTCCATTCATTCTGTAAACCCAGTCCTTTAGGTGGATACAAAAGATCCCTTGGTACTATTATCGAAGGAGAGCAGGGGAGGATTCCCTTGTATCCTGGCCACAACAACCAACATTATTAAACAATGGATTATCTGGTCATTGTCTTATTGAGGTTTGTGGGACCTTGTTGCACATAGTTTGATTGCCATGCTTCTTACAACAGTAGAAAACAATACTTCATTGCCTGTGAAATGCTTTGGGACACACTGAGATTGTGAAAGGTGCTCTATGAAGGTAAGCTCACTCTTTCTTTATTTTTCTTCTAATATATCTTTAGTCAGCAGCATCGAAGAGCAATATTAATCAATTATTTGTTGATGCATCTTGAACTAAATCTGTTTCGAGGATGGAAGTTACTTGTTGCTATATGTTTGTGGTTGAAAGCATGATAAATCCTAATTGTAGGTTTGCAGGATGAATCAAGCTGGCTGATGACACCATTACCTATTACTCACGTCTGGGTGGACCATAATGCCTCTTAATTTGCAAAAAAGAACCTGTGAGCCCCAGGCCACAAAGAATTCATTATCTCCCTGTGAATGTCCTACCACTCTCTTCACACCGGCTTAAAAACACACTGACGGACATGAGCAATGTAGCATTGGCTGCCATGTCCAACATGAGGTCATTCAACTCAGTTCAAGGTTGTGCCTCTGTCGGACTGAATCATGTCCTGATACAAGTCCAAAATACGAGGGAAGGGTTACAGCAGCAGTGAGTGCTGTGTGCACAATGTTGGAAAACAGTGAAACACTAGTTGTAATCAGCAGAATGCTATACCAGAAACATGCTCTGCTATTTAAAAGAGAGGTTTTAAACCAGTTTGTACACTGGTAATGAACAGAATAATGTCAAGGCCAGTGAGACCTGACTGACTTCACAGTTGGTGAATATTTGGTCATGTTCTATCAAGATCACGCAACTGATTGTTAGCATGATCCCCAATGAAACAACATTTATTTTGGTTTCCATTCTGTTTCCTTCAAGATGGCTACATACAATAGTTGCTGTGTAGTGAGAATAATTTCAAAATGGTCAGAAGTAATTCCTCGATTTATTTTAATCAACTCCAGAAGTTAACATTTTTTTAAACCCATGAGACAAGGATGACATTGGTTGCAATGTGATGTCATGTGCATTTAGTATCAGTTATGTTTCAGTTGTGGCTCCCTTGCTTCTGAGTCAACAAGGTTATGGGTTCAAGTCTAACTGAGAGACTTGAAAATGTAATCTAGGCTAAGAGAGCGGCAGTGAGGAAGGTGCTGTCTTTCAGATGAGATGTTAAATCAAGGCTACACTGCCCTCTCAGATGTGTATAAAATATCCCATGGTGCTATTTTGAAGGACAGGAAAGGAGTTTTCCCGGGTGTCTTGGCCAATATTTATCCCTCAATCAAAACACTAAAGCACATTATCTGATCAAGTATCTCATTGCTGTTTATGGGACCTTGCTGTGCACAAATTGGTTGCTGTGTTTCCTACATTACGACAGTGACTCCACTTCAGAAGTACTTCATTGTAAAATGCCTTTTGGCATCTTGAGGTCATGAAAAGTGCTTTATAAATTGAAGGCCTGCAGGAACTGGAGTCCATTATCTAACAAAAAATGACCATTTTTGAAAGCTCAAGGTGAACTTTTTCCCACTAACTTTAGGAAACAAAATCTGTCCCCTTGTCATATCTGTAACTCCAAAAAAGTGCCTTTGATGAGGATGTTTTATGTGGACATTTGAGTCTTTTGGTGTTGCAGTGGGAGGGGAGAGACCCATGGTCAGAAGTTTTCACTTCAACTCTTCTGGTGGAAGTTGGGAGCATACATTGGTGAACTTAGTTTTCTGTCCACTTCTTTTAATAGTCAGGCAATTGCAGGGAGAGGTGCCAAACTTCCTCATAACATGCTCCTGGTTGATGCTACGGGCACTAAAGAACAAAATCCAAAACTGGACCTGATTGCTCGAGTGTGATATTAAATTGAGAAGTTTAAGGTTTTGCTGCCTCCCTCTGGTTACCTGGAAACTAAAGTAGGACAAAATTATAAAACAGCAACACGGAAATGTGGAAAAGAGGGTATAGGCACAAAATGTACCATAGTTGAATCATTTTGTACAAAGAGTGCTAGATGTGTGAAATAGTCTCCCAGGAAAAACAATTAAAGGTGTTCCCTTTAAACCTTTAAAAAAAGAACAGCCTTTCATGTGGGAATGGTGTTCCCACCATGGTATGAAGTAGGAAATTCCAGAATCTTGCCAAAGTGACAATGCAAGAAAAGTTATTTATTATATGCAAGTCAGGATGGTGCCTGACAAAAAGAAACTTAGAGGTGATGGGGCTCCGAAAAGGTTTCTGCCCTTGTCCTACTCAGTGGTAGTGATCACAGGACTAAGAGTTACTGCACTGCATCCTAGTACACCATATCAGAATGCCAGTGGTAGAGGAAGTGGATAGTGAGCTCAGTGGCAGGAACACTGATCAAATGGACTCCTTATCCTAGATGGTGTCAAGCTTCCTAAAGGTTGCAGTGGCTGCATTCATCTAAGTGAATGGTGAACATTCCATCATATCACTGACTTGAACTTTGTTGCTAGTGGAGAGGTATTGAGGCCCTCTTCACAGCGTTGATGTGGCTGGCCCAGTTCAACTTAGTAATGTCAAGGATGTTGATAGTGGGGGTCTTGGCTGGTGGTGCTCTTTAAAGTCAGAGGGAAGTGGTTGGTGCTTTTCATGTTGGAAATGGCAATTGCTTGGCACTTACTTGCTGCAAATGTTACTTGCCACTTGTCAGCCACTAGTATTGGCTGATGTGGCTGCTTCATTTTTTGGGGATTTAGGAATGGAGCTGAACACTGTAGAGTTGTCAGTGAATGCCATGTGACATATGAATATTATTAATGAAGGACTTAGAGATGGTATCCAGGTATGCTTTACCGAAGAACTTCTGGGACTGCGATAATTGGCATCCAGCAATCTTGATCATCTTCCTTTGCTTCAGGTATGACTCTTGTATTAAAGGGTTTTCTTTTTTGACCACAACTGACCTCAGTTTTGCCAAGTTTCCAAGTCCTACTTAGTTGAATGCAGTCTTGATGTTGAAGGCGGCTATTCTTACCTCTCAGCTAGCATTCAGCTCTTGTATCTGTGCCAGGATCAATACAAAAACTCTGAAGCTGAGTCATTCCTGGGGAACTTGAAATTAGTCTCAATGAGCAGGTTTTTGGTGTGTATGTGTCACTTGATGGCAGAATTGATGACTTGTTTCATTATTTTCCTGGTAATTGGTTGTAGACTGATAGAGTGATGATTGGTTGGATTAGATTTGCCTGCTTTTTATGGATAGGGCAATTTTCCAGTGCAGTGTTATTTGATAGCTCTGGTGGGCAGGTCTTCAGCATTGCTGCTGGAATCTTGTCAGGGCTCATATTGTGAATACGAAAACTTTATTATGCTATTTGTTTAAGAGAATAGAAACTCTCCCATTATTTTCTGCCCAGTTACTATTTCTCAATCATGTATTTCTTGTGGATGAGCTGATTTTGCTCTTTAGTATCGAACAATGATTTATTTTTGAAGGACTGTCTACTTCCTTGTACCCCCGACAACACTGCAACAGACAGTGGTAGCACTCTCACCTTGAGGTTGGGGGTTCAAGACTGTTGTCAGTGCAAAATCTAAGTTGACACTAGGCAATTGACAGCAGTACTATTGGAGGTGCCATTTTTCGAATGGGATGATAAACCAAAGCCCTGTCTGCCCTCTCAGGTGGATGTAAATGATCCCATAGCACTATTTTAAGAGCAGGGAGTTCTCCCAGGTATTCTGGCCAACATTATCTCTCAACTAGCAACAATTAAAGCAACTTATTTGGTTATTATCTCATTGTCATGTATGGGGCCTTAGTATGTGCAAACTGGCTGCTATGTTTCTTACATTATAAATAGCTACATTTCAAAAAGAATCTAATTGGTTGTAAAATGCTTTGGTGCATCCCAAGATTATGAAAGGCACATTTTTCTTTCAATTGAGGTTACAAATTCAGTAGAATGGGAGAGAATCAAACTTGCAACTCCATAGGCCTTCCCTATGGGATGGTGGTTATAGCTGCACCAGAAAGGTCCCATGTATGCATCCTTGATTTGTAAGTGAGTTGACGGATCTTAACTGGGGCAACGGTGGAACATGCCCTAATTCAGCACAGTGCCCCAGATATATAAAGTGGAAAAGTTAGCAGTGTTCCTGCATCTGATCACAATCCAACCAACTTTGTAGGAAGAGAGCAAGCGTGGACATTGTACGAGAGCACAATTGGACTTGGCAGTTATGTCCTAAGTTAAATAGTCTGTTGACAGCTACTGTCTAAGGCCACATATGAACAATGGCTACTGGGTTAGATATTAAAGGCTGTCATTGGAGTTGTACTCCAGCATGATTTACCATTTTCAGTGGAGGACAGATAAAGAGGAAAAAAGAATTAGTTTCCCCCCATTTGAGGGTATACCGGACTGCATTGTTCTATTTATAATTCCCTTTTGATTGGGGTTTAATGATAAAGGAAGATAGGATTGAGAAAAGGCCATTTCAGGTCATCAAACTCAGTCTGTAAACAAGTCATATGTTTGCACTATCCTTCCCTAATCTTCCATGAACTCATTTTTAAATTTATTTTTTTAATGAGATTTCTCCATCATCACCACATTGTTTTATTTATGTTTTAAACCAGCAATTCCAGTACTCGCCTCAAACTGAGTAGAACTTCTGTCATGTTCCTGGCATTATTCCATGGTCCTTCATCACTTACATTTGCCTTCTGTTCTTAGTCTGTCAGGCCTGACTACTTTCCTTTTTCCCAAGGGCATTGGGATAACCTCAGCAGGGACTGACGTGTCCAAATGCTGTTCATCTCTCTCAAGATGTTTCCAGAACGGCAATGTTAAGTTTGTTTTTCTTCATGCTTTTCAACATTTTTGAGTGTTTTCATGGAGTTGGGCTGGAAAATTCCACCCATTGATTTATTCTAACAAGGCTGTTTAAGCAGTGTACCTCCACGCTTAGTATTAATACCTTACCTTAATGACACATCTAAATGTTTATAATTTGATCCTTTGTACTCTTGAAATAGGGACCATGAGTAAACAGAAGAGCAGTGCTTTAAATGAAACAGAAACAGGATGAAATTTTAGTAGCTTACAGAGAATGGTATTGCAGCAGACAATCAAGAAGCAAATCGGTTGAATTTTTAGTAATTAGGGTGGAAAAGTAATAACTGAAAGTTCTGAATGGCTGACAACGTGTAGGGTTCATGGACCGTGTGCATGTTACTGCACAATGTACTCCTAACCATGGTCAATATCGGGCTGACAACACCATTGAACAGATAGTGGTTATGTGGCTCTACTCCATGACTGAATATGTTAAATATATCACATTTAGAGGCCTGTGCTATGATCCATTATAAAAGGTGAGTCACTTTACTTCCAGACTCATAACTACAAGTAATGATCTGGCTTTTTATATCGTTGCTCAAATTTATTCATTATTTGACAATTTCTTCTTCTCACCCATCACCTCATACAACTTCCATAAGGTTCTGTGGACAACACAATTTTGGTCAAGTCAGGCTCTGCTGGGAGCATCACAGTGTGTTTGAACTGGGAGGGGAGCTGTCCTATCCTGAGGCCCTCACACAATCATGCTTCCCTCAAAGGTGACTGCATAGTAATCAGGAGCAGGAACTCTGGCTGATTTCTTTGTACTTCCAAAGAAGGCAACTGTTGTACTCCTACCATTCAGACTGGGAATCAATCCTGGGTGTTTCCTGGTCAGTATAACTTAATTACACACTGGATAAATAGCCAGAGCTAGCGGGGAACCCTTTCAGTTATTACTTTCCAGTAAAAAGTTAAGTCAACACTTTGTCATGACATCAATGCATACAGACATATGTTTGTGTGAGGTGACCAAATGGGGGTGGGGCGGGGTGGGGGGGGGGGGGCGTTGGTGGGGAAATCACATTGGAATAAAGATGTTGCTCATTCCTGAACACTTGAATGGTCAGGCAGTTGCTGTGGAGTTGGCAGAAGGAATGAAAATTCGTAACGGTGTGGGATAAGGAAATGGCAGAAAGACTCAATGAATGTGCTGCCAAGATTCAGGAAATCTGATGAGTAAGAAGGCAGCAATAACCCTTTCTGTGAATTACTGAACTCTGGGTCCAGTACTGCATCAATTATTTATTGATAAGACTTTGCTTGCATTCACCATATTAGTACTGTACTGCTGAGTACATCCTGTCTATCACCAATGTGCTAAGTCAAACAGAGCCAGAGTAAATAATTAACAAGAAGCAATGCAGTAAAGGAACATGTCTCTGCATTCTGAATATTAGACACAAGGTAATGGTTCAAGAGGGTAAAGCCTTTTGGTTCACTTGTCACAAATCTATTCAAAGAAAAGTTACCAGAAAAATACAGCAGACACAAATATTAAAGTTGCATTTCTGACTTGCATGAAATTTCTAAGGGCTGTTAGAAAACCTGAAACTCAAAAAATTGCCCATCTTGAGAATATAAGACAGTGGTAGTCAGCCTTTGAACTCTCTCTGTTCAATCCACTGAAGAAGGTAAAGGGTCCACAGGTAAAACCTCAAACTGAAATTTCAGCTTTTCTTATAGTTAAAGCTTATACAGGCCCTACATGTACTTATAAACTATATGACAGAACATTGCGAAAGTCTCCAGTTCGATCAGCTTGTGTTGCTAAGGAATGGAATACACTATCACAGGATGTGAAAAATTATAAGAATTCAACAAGAAAAGGCCACAATATACCCACAATTGACACATTTACCACCCATTTATACAATCTGTTTCCGAACAAAAGTAATGTCAAATTACTGGGTTTGACAAAATATTGTTTTAATATTGTACATAGGAGTCAAGATTCAAGCGTAGTCTTCATTTGAAGTGGAGTTGGAGGTGTTGGGGAGGTAATCAGACAGGGGTGCATAGATATAATTCAAGTTCATTTTAAAATGATACATTGGGCAGTAATTTCTGAGCTCCAGGGCAGTGAGTCTGGGCTTGCCCAGAAGTGCGCTGGGGAACCACCTCCAGAAGTAAGGATTGCACAGCAATTTCCTGGGAAGTTGAAACTTCCGATGGCAATTGCCTTGCACTGGGAACCATCTGAAAAGGTGATTTAATTTGCAAACTTTGGATGGATCTGACTGTCTTATAGCAATAGTTCCCCAGAAACAGTTTGAAAAATTAAAACAACTTCAAGCCCTGGGTAACTATAGCACTGACCCACCCCGACCCACACCGTCAACCCCCCCACCCCCCCAGCAATGGGACTCACCCCACACTCCTGACCTCCCCACCCGACTACCCCCCAACCCTCACTGAATTCTCATGGGACTACCCCCTCCGATCCCCACTGCAATCCCTACACCCACAACACCCCACTAACTACACTCCTCCCCCACCCACCCCCTCTCCAGGCTCGACACAACTGGACCCGACCTGACTCACCCCCCAGGCCTGACCTGACTCCCTACTCTCCCCGCAAACCACCCCAGGCCAGGCCCTCACCCCTCGGCCCTCCCTCCTCCCTGGGATCCAACCCCCACAAACCCTACCTTGTATACTCCCTGCGCTTGTCAAAGACTATTAAACTTGGTTGGATCTTTAAACTTACTTGCCTTTCCTTGCTGCCTCTGTTAAGCGCTTGTTTTTGAAGGAGTCCACACTGTTTTTATTTGGTTGTACCAGGTGCAGCAATCCTGGGTGAGCTTCTGCCAGGACTTGAAGTCGATATCAAAACTGCTAAGTGAAGTCTTCAGAGTATCCTTGTAGCTCTTCCTTTGACTGCCATGAGAGCACACTCTATGCACACTCTACATTCAATCTCTCCATAGAAGGTTCACTTTGGTGTGTGTCAGGCATTCTGCCCACGTGACCAACCCAACCCAGTTGTGACTGTCTCGACATGATGTGGATGCTTGGCATGCCAATGCAGATAAGCACCTCAGTATCTGGTATTTCATCCTGCTATCTGATCTTCAGATGCTTCTGAAGGCAGTTCAAGTGAAAGTGGTTAAGCTTCTCAGCAAGATGCTGGTACACAGTCCAAGTCTTGCATGTGTAGAGCAGAGACAACAGGACTATTGCTCCATAGACTCTCAGTTCTCTAGGCTGACTTACTCTTCTTCATTCCCAGTCTGATGTGCGAAGCCTGTTGAAGGCTACACTTGCTTTGGCAATTCTTGCACATATTTCATTGTCAATGTAGACAGCATGAGAGATTGTGCTGCTCAGATGAGTAAGCTTATCCATTGCGGACAGGTTCCGGTCATGGACTGAAACCTTGGGTTCAAACTAGGGTTTTCTGGAGCAGGCTGGTACATTACTTCAGTTTTCTTCATGTTGATTGTAAGGCTAAAGTTGTTGCATGCATATCCAGCTCTGAAGCGGCAACTAGTACACAGTTATCAGTAGGAAATCGCAAAGTATTCATTTGGAGATCTCAGTCTTTGCCTGGAGTTGTCTCAGATTGAGCAGCTTCCCGTCTGTGCGGTATCTGATTTCGATGCCAGGATCACCATCATGGAAGGCATTGGAGATCATGCAAGAGAAAAACATGCTGAAGAGGCTTGGTGCTAGCACACAGCCCTGTTTAACTCCATTAGCGACTGGGAATGGGTCAGAAGACTCACCATCATCTGGGACACACATGAGCATGTCATCATGGAACTGTTGAAACATTGTGATGAACTTCTCAGGGCAGCCGAATTTCTCCATTACTTCCAAAGGCTTCATGTCTGTCTGTGTCAAAGATCTTGGACAGGTCAACAAACCAGATGTAGAAATACATGTTCTGTTCTTGGCATATTTCCTGCAGCTGTCTTATTGCAAACATCATATCAGCGGTGAACCTCAACCTTTTCTCAAACTGCTCTGACTCTTTGGCAGAAGATCCTGGTTGAAATGTTGCAATAAGTGGTTCAGAAGGATTCTGGAGATGATTTTGTCAGTGATGGAGGAATGAGATTCCTCTATGATTGTCACAAGGTTGGTGAGTTACTTTCTGTTTGTACAGGTGGACAATGGAGCCATCTTTGTATTCTTGCGTGATGGTTCCTTGTTCCTACCGAGGGTGAAAGCATTCAGTGAGCTTCTTGACCATGCCTTCCTGTTTCTACTTAATCTAATGCCAACCTACACTTGTGCAATAATGAAAAAGCAAAAGGTACTGTAATATATAAAAAACTACCTCCTCAAACTTATCATCGGATCTGCAACTGGCTGAACTCTGTGTAATTTCAGGGTCCTAACTGCACCCTTGCTTAATAGGAGCAAACGAGTTGCTCTGCAGTGCATTCTAAGGAGCTGGGAGCTGTAAAACTGAGGAGTTAGTGACTGCGATAAACAGAAGCATGTCATTAGTGTGTTACATATTTACAAAGACAGTTTTTAAAAATTATAAATGTAGCCATAATTTAAGGACCTATAGCAAAAAACAGGTGAGTTGGATGTAAGAAACATCAGGACAGAGGAGGAGGCAGGTGGGTATAAAGATGGAGGGAGTAGGATCAGGGCCCTGGAGAGGAGGGTGCACATAGTGCTAATAACCTGGGGCCACGTTTTTAAGGGGCCTGGGCTTGGGCAGCCCTACCCCCTCTCTCAAGTGGCTGCCTCATGCCTCAATGTGCTTGCTCTCCGCTCCGGGACAAAGTCCTGTAGTATAAGGGGTTATTGAATTGAGAGCTCAAGTCCGCATGGCCATTTGTTTTTACAGCCAGGATGTATTCTGGGTGATGTGTAATCTGCCCTTGGCCATACTCTCACCCTCCCCTGCAGGCACAGACCCAATGAGGACTACAGAAGTCAAGATGGCAGAGAGAGCCGGCGAGGCCAGGAGAAACAGAGGTTGCAGCAACAGTGAGACCCGGGCAGCTGGGGTGCTAGGCAGGGCAGGGAGGAAATATCTCTTGCCACCTTCACAGCTGTCCCAAGCTCCTCCAGGGGTGAGTGAAAGACCATAGCCAGACACAGGCTATGTAGTTTAGAGCGCCCTCATGTAAGGATATCAAAGTAATCGAAATGGGGCATTGTAGGTGCACCAGGATTTTATGAAGGACAAGGAGACAGAGTTAGGAAGAGAAGCTTGAGAAGTTTGGACTTTTCACCAAAGCTGCAAAGGGTGTGTGTGTGTGGGAGAATGAGTGTGTGAGTGAGTGTGAGTGAGTGAGTGTGTGTGAGTGTGAGTAGGTGAGACAGTGTGTGTGAGAGAGAGAACGAGTGAGTGTGTGAGAGAATGAGTGTGTGAGTGAGTGTGAGTGAGTGTGTGTGAGTGTGAGTAGGTGAGACAGTGTGTGTGAGAGAACGAGTGAGTGTGTGAGAGAATGAGTGTGTGAGTGAGTGTGTGTGTGTGTGTGTGTGTGAGAGAATGAGTGGGCTGAATTTTGCCGTCAGTGAGCAGGGGGCGAGGCCTGCTTGCCGACGCGTAAAATAACACGGGATGAGCTCGGGCAGGACCCCCAACACCATCCCACCCCATTTAAATTTTCAGGAAGGCGGGCCCGCAGCAAAATCAGCAGTGTGCCCGCCGATCTGTCAATGGCCAATTATACAATTAAAGGATCTGCCCATCCAACCTTAAGGTTAGCGGGCAGGCCAGGAGCCCCAGCGGGCAATAGAAAAAACATGAAACCGCATCCACTTGCGGAATGAGGTTTCATGTAGGGATTTAAAAAGTTTAATAAAGTTTTAGTGTAATTTATGAACATGTCCCATCTCATGTGACGTTGTCACATGAAGGGGACATTTTAAGGATTTTTTTTTCTCTATTTTTAACGTTTTTAAAACTGTTAGCAGCACTTAGCCTCAAGGAGATGTGCACTCTTTCATGCGCATGCGCGAAAGAGCGCACTTTTGCTTTTGGGGAATCCCCCCCCTCCACCTGCAGAGGGAGCGCATAAAATGGCGGCAGGGCCTGCTTCTCCGGCAGGGATCGGATCCCCCACCCTGGAGAATGGGTTGGGCCCGCCCACCCGGCAGGCAGAAAATTCTGCCCAGTGTGTGTGTGAGGGAATGAGTGTGTGAGAGTGAGAGTGTGTGTGTGAATGTGTGTGTGAGATTGTGAGTGAGTGAGAGTGAGTGAGTGTGTGTGAGACTATGAAGGTGTGTGACTTTGTGAGAAAGTGAGTGAGCGTGTATGTGTGAATGTGAGTGTGTGTGTGCGTGTGAGTGTATGTGAATGAGAGTGAGCGTATGTGGAAAGCGTGCGTGTGTGGGAGAGAGTGAGTGAGCGTGTGTCTGAGTGAATGTGTGTATGTGAGAGTAAGTGAATGAGTGACTGAGTGTGAGTGAGAATAAATGAATGTGTGTGTGATTGTGTGTGTGAGTGTGTGTGTGTGAGAGAATGAGTGAGTGGTATGTGTTTGAGAGTGGGTGAGTATGTGTCAGGGTGAGTGAGTGTGTGTGTGAGATTGGGACTGAGTGGGACACACACAGACACACTGCTCGCTGTGGGTACACATATATACACCCTCCCAGCCGCAACCCACCCCCCTTCCCAGAAACCTATCCACACACCGGGCCGGGTGAGGAGGAAAACCCAGGCTGAAAGTGATGGAGGAATGAGATTCCTCTATGATTGTCACAAGGTTGCTTCTGGCCCCCACTTTCATATGAATTCTGCAGAGGCCAGCTTGGTGTGTGCGCCACCGGTAGCAAACGCAAGGTCAATGTTAGTTAAATCCAACTCTTTAGCTTGGCCCTGGTCCCCTCCCTATTCCCTGGTGAGCAGGACTTGGGGCCTAGTCTGTCTCTCTCTAGCTTTGTTTCTTAGCCAAAAAGGCAAAAAAAGTTTTATTAGCTAACTCTGCTGCTTGGCACTTTTTAATTGTCATTTATAAGAATTACTCATTTTTGAAATTATCAGTTTATTGCTCTGACTTTGATGTTCATAGATTAACTTTTCTTTTGAATTTCATGTTTAATGTTGTGCCAAACCAGATCTCAGGCAGCTACTGCTGGTTTTCTTGCTGAAGAGGAATGAGGGGCTCACAAGAGTCTGTTTGCTTTTTGGAGGGCTTCATCAGAGCTAGTGCAGATCGTGGACCTGAGGCTTTGACTCTGTTTCACTTTCCAGAGATGCTGCCAGGCCTGCTGAGTATTTCCAGCATTTTCTGTTTATATTTCAGATTTCCAGCACCTGCAGTACTTTGCTCTCCTATTACATGCTCCATGCTGGGTATTAGTAAGAGTGGTAAGTTTCATTTTAAAATGAGGAAGTATTTATCACTCAAAGCAAAGTGTCATTTTTCTGTCAACAAAGCCCATTTGCGTAGATAGAAATAGCACATTATTGCAGGTGAATTGAGTTGGTGCTAATTTACTGGAAGGTGTTACCATTTTTTTACTTGGAAGTGAGACCAGGAGTCATGGGCCAATATGTGTCACTGTTAGTTCAAGATATCTCATTTGTACATAGGATTGTTGTCTGTGGTGCTAGAGATTCAAGTCTTTTGGATGTTACTGTCCGGATATTGATAGGGCCAGGTTCAAAGAAACAGAGCACGTTGCATAATATGAATGATCAAGTTGTGTGCAATTGTCTGACAAAGCCGCAGTTGTAAAGTGTATTATACTGAAATCTAAGCCATCGATGCGCTTTAAAAATAGAGTACAAAAGCCAAGAAGTTTTGTCAAACCTATATAAAATAGGTCGCCCCCCCCACTGTGACTATGATTCCCACTTCTGGGCACCTGAAGAATGTGGGGGGGATTGGGGGGGGGGGGTTAAAGGTGGGGGTGTGGGATAAGGGGCATAAAACAGGAGAAGCACCAGGGCCCATGATTTCTCTCCCTGGCCCTGGATAGGTTAATAGGATGGGAGGGGTAACCAGTAAAAAGGTTAGAGAGAAATGGGAGAAGAGGGATACCTGTGCAGGATGTGACATGAGCTCTGACCTTTGGCGCAGCTGAAGTATGTAAAGGGTGAAGGATAGAAGACTAGTAAACAGAATGTTGGAGAAAATAATTCCTATCGTGACAAAAGTATGGATATGACAAGGGGGTTGAGGCAGATAATATTGCAGAATTGGAAAATAAATGATCTGGCTCATTGTTTGGGTATTGAATCAGCTCTGGAACAAACAGGATGCCCATATAATGTGGAGTTTTTCAGCCTGAGGTGGAGGAGGCACATTTACGTGTGTGAGAAATGATGGCTTCATTCTTCCCAATGTTCAGTTGGGGGAAGTTTTGACTCATCAATGTCAGGCAGCCAGTCTGACAGCACAGAGGTCATCAAAGGGCTGAGGGAAGTGGTGGAGATCGGGTGAAGCTGGGTGTCATCGGAGTACATGTAGAAGTTGACCCAATGCATATGGTCAATGATGCTATCAAAGTACCACTATAAATAAGAAACAGGCCAAGAATAGATCCAGAGATGAGTGCACAAGGGGTGGGAAGAACAACTATTGTTGATTGGGTGTATTTGAATAGGTATACAGGGTTTCGCCCTGTCACTGGATAACAGAAGAGGCAGTAGAGAAGGATGGCTTGGTCAATAATACCAAATGCTGCAAAGAAATCAAGGAAGGATAGCACACCACAGTCATAGTGGATGACAAGCAATTGTTGACAGGCTGTTTTATCACATTTGAATTTAATGCAATCCTGTCCTGACATCCATACCATGTGCACTGGCAATAAGGGGTTACTGTGTAGGAGGCTGGTGATCAGGATTTTACCAGCTGATTTTACCCTCACCCAAAGGCATTAAAGGCAATTATCACACCACCATCATCCAGCCTGATCACCAGACTCAAAACTAGACTTTCTGGGTCTTTTCAGCTACTCACTACAGTAAATTAAATGATTCTATGACCTTTCCAGAAAGCTGCAGTTAAGGAAAGCAAAATATGGCAAAAGAGCATCAACAAGCTAGCACCTATTCTCTTTTCCCACCATCCCTTCAAGTCAAGGTCCCCACAGGAGCACAAAATCATCTGATTTACCCCAATGAGCTATTGGCAGAACCCAAAATAACATTCTTAAAACATTACACTAAGAGCCTGACCATAACCTTTCACATTCAGAACAATTGCCTGTGTTCCACAGATCAGAAGATAATGGTCCTTTCAATCAGCGAGAACATTAGAACACAGGAATGAGAGTAGGCAGTTCACCCCTTCGAGCTGGTTCCACTATTCAGTTTGATTATGGCTGATCCGTACCTCAACTCCATTTACCAGTTCGTGTTCTACAATACCTCGATATACTTACACATAACAATCTATCAATCTCAGAACTGAAATCTACCTTATTAACTTCCTGAGTCATTTTAAACAGCTTTACTTGATCATTATTGCACCTTCCAAACTCCAGGAAACATAAGCCAAATTTATGCAACCATTTCTCATAATTTACCCCTTTAAGCCCATTATAATGTTGATGAATCTGTGCGATAGCTCCTTTGTCTGAACTTGACCAAATCTTTTAATTATACTTCATAAAAAGGTTAGACCTATACAAGCTATAGGACCCTGACATTCTGAATAAAGTAAGTCAATCTCAAATTAGGATTCTGCATCTGACTGACACTTGTAGCTGGATTTGAGTTTGCAGATTTTTCCAAACTGTCAGTCAATGGTTTTCAATCAGCCCGTTCCTGAGAAACTGAATTTCCTGTTGCAGATATCCTCGGAGACCGGATTCAGTCAGAAAATGGCCCAAACAGGTGTTGCTGTCAAACGAAACAATTTGAACATCTGGGCAATAAACAGAACATGATAACATACAATGAGTTTGTTGTATCACCTTGGGCACGTACGTTACAGCAAAGACTCTACCAGTTAGTGCCAATTGGGTTGGCTTTAGGATGTGGACCGTTCTATAAATTGAGCTTGCTCGCTAATTCTTGACTGCATGACAGTGCCTCTTTACATTACGTTATACAGTTAAAAGTCAGGAATGGCCAAAAGTATTTTTTAATCAAGTTTGTTCTCCTAACATGAATATCAATGTTACAAACTAACATGGTAAGATGAAGGGGGGATTTTAAACCCCAAGGTTGGGTGGGTTGGGAGCAAGTATATAAATAAAGTTACAAATTCTCAAACCAGGCCCCAACTAATTTAATTGGGTGATCACTTTTAGGAGTTGGGTCGGATATTAAAAATCTTTTAAGCGAGCTGCGCGCTTTCATTTAAATCTGCGGGAAACCCGGAAGGTAAATCGAGACAAGAAGAGCCGGATCTGTGCCGTAAGTACCTTTATTGCATGTCTTTGGACCAGCAGGAGGCCCTCCAAGCATACTTGCACACAATCTGAACCTCACAAGTGGCTGACACCCATGATGTCTGGTTCAACCCGATGTTAAATTTGGCAGACGTATAGAAACCTTTACATTCCCTCTCCCCCTGCTGCCACCCAACCACCATCCCCCACCCTATTCTCTGCCTGGTTCCAAGAAAATATTGGCATCCAAATCTCTTGCACATTACGGTGTAAGAATGATCAGGCCCCTTGGTCTTTTGTGTAAACAGCGAAGATCATGCTACCCAATGCTAGATCCAGGTATGATAAGCTAATTGCTACAAAGAATGCCAGAACTACTAATGTAACCGTGAATGTTGTTGGGCCTGTCTCGAACTTGGCAACACTTGTCTAGTTATCTAGACAAGAGTTCACATGCCCCCTGGATTTTATGGATCTTAGGCTCTGATGGATTCTGTTGATTAGAAATTAATAGGATAATTTATAGGGCATTAAACTATTGAAAACTGAGCAGCCACGAGGAATAGGATTCATTTTCTTCCTGTTAAACAAATCAAATTTACTGCCGAGTGAGCATTAATCAATTGCAGGTCAGATACAGTATGGATTAGATGTAGGGTAAAACATCTATATCTGTTATCATGGGTTCGTCTTTAGATTCGCTAGTTTCTTGTTCTGAAAGAGATTGCGCTGGAGAATCATAGAATTGTTACGATGTAGAAGGGGGCCATTTGGTCCATTGTTTCTGCACTGGCTCTCTGAGCATTTTAACATAGTACATATCTCCTGCCTTTTCCCCATAGTCCTGCACATTGTTTCTATTTAAATAATCATCTAATGCCCTCTTGAATGCCTCAATTGAACCTGCCTCCACCACACTTCCAGGCAGTGCATTCCAAACCCTAACTACTCGCTGTGTGAAAAGGAAGTAATGGTCTTTATTCAAAATGCATTTATTTACGTGCTAACTATTTACAAAGATTAAATAAGATTAACATACAGCTAGAGCTGCCCTTGAGATTATACTCAGGCATCCTCTCTCAGTGAACATTGCTGTGACAGCTTCTTTTGCACATGCTCAGCATGCTCTTATTGAGTTAACCCTTTATGCTATACTATCCTAACAATATTTCTCAACCCCAAGAAAGACTGCCCCCCACTCCCCATTACACGAATAACAGTGAACATTATTGATATATTACACCTCTGATGTATGTGGTCACTTCCTGTCTATAAAGCCTTTTATCTGGTCATCACTTTTTGACATGTTCATATAAACATTTTCCTATCATAAATTGCTGTCAGCATTTCTCATGGAAACTGTAAATGTAAAATTTTCTACTGGTTTTAGAGCTAGCATGGTTGAAATCACTTCAAAAATTGGAGATGTCTTACTCCTTAGCAACATTGGAGATGCAACACACCATTTATTTATCTGAACGCAGAATCACTGGCTGTATAGATACCAGTGGGCTCCATGTCTGAAGGTATTGGGAATTAGCAGCTGCTATAGGCCACTTGTCTTGTTCCTGGTTGCAACTGAAGAAGTTCCAACGGGTTGTACAGTACCTCGCATTTGCTCCCCTTTTTGATCAAAAGGAAGGCTTAAGTACACAACCTGCATCAATCTGTAATGTACAACTTCATCATGTTAGATAGGCGAAGGTATTTCCTAAAGCTCCTTTTTTGAAGAGCGGAAAGAGGAGCAATTAAAATGTGAAAAGGTTTCTGCTGAATTTACAAAAATTATAGTGGGGAGGAGACAGGGAGGCTGGTAACAGCATTTTCGACCCTGAGCTGTGTTTGTCATTTTGGCGAATGCAGTATGAATGGAAGGAGAGAGAATTCACTAGGGGGAAGCTACAGTATTTTTTGCTCAGAGCCAGTGAGTTTGTGTCACACTATGAACTACTGACAATATGCAACTGCATACTGATATTTACTTTTCATACTATGGATGCAGACATCACAGGCCAGGTTGTCATTTATTGCCCTTGAGAAGATATTGCTGAATCATCTCGAACTGTAATGCATGTGGTGAAGATTGAGGGAATCTGTGTCTTTAAATTCAATTTGTTTTTTTTTGAGGCAGACCCTAACAAAAACAGAAACTGAACTGAGAAGGGAACAGAAAGGGAAACAGAGCAGGTAAACATTGAAAGGAAACTGACCCTCTCAGTTTCTAAGGAAACAAAAACAGCTTTAGAAACCAACATTTCTGGCAAACTGAACCTGTTATGAAAGGGCACAGGTCAGTAGCAGTTGATGAGTCCAGTGGTGCAGAACATGCAAGACTGAAGAAGAGAGTCCAGATCCAGAAGCTAAAAAACAAGTTGCTGCAGCTGTTTCTGTTACTGGAAGGTAACATTAGTGGGTCTACCCCAATCAGACTGAGTTCTGCAAACCTGTGCCATTTGTGGTGAAGACTTGGGTTGGTTATGTGCTGCTATTGACGAGCTCCCAGAAGGATTGAAGCTAAAATCCTTTGTGAGGAAGACAGAGTTTTGAAGGACTTAGTGATTGAGTGTAATCACTAAATTCTGAGTGGACTGCAGAATCAATTCGTAAAGTCTGTCTTAGTTGTATCTACCTTTAACATTAATTCATGTTTAACTCACATTAATTCTGGATGTTAGAGAATAGGAGAGATAATATTTAATGAATGCTTCATTGACTCCTGTATAGTAAAAGTTTTTCTGTTTCAAACCATGGAATATTGTGGATTCATTGTTAGTAAATGGGATTTCATATTTCTTTTTTGTCGAAAAAAAAGTACTGATCTCTACCGAGGACGTAACAATGTGTTCCCACAGTGCTGTTAGGTAAGGTGGAGTTTCAGGGTTTTGATTTTGTAATGATGAAGGAATGTGAAATACACCCAAGTCAGGATGGGGTGTGACTAAAGCAAGAATTTGGAGATGCTGGCATTCCCATGCACCTTTGCCCTTATTCTTCCTGCCCCAGTTGCTATTTTTTATACAAATTAATGAGATGCTCTGGAGCAAAGATATTATCGCTGCATTTCTCCCACGCATGTAACATTTTTTTGATTGAATAAAATGCAATTTGTTCTGCTATTGGATCAATCATGTAAAATCATATGCCTTTTGTTCAACTCATTTAAATTTTAGAACAGTAGAACAAAGTGCTGTGCATACTTTCACTATGCTTGCTGAGAACCTAATCTGCATGTACTATTATAGTGATCATATCAAAAGGCTTTGATACCATCTAGTGACTTTATTTGGTACTACATAAGTTGCATAATTTGTCTGTTAATTTAATTTTTCTAATAATACTAACTTGAATTTAGACAGCACTTAAAAAATATTCCCAAATGCTTTGCAGAAGCATAATCAGGCAAAAATATTACATGGATCAAAGATGTAGGCCATTCACCCCATTGTGTTGGCTCTTTCAGACAGCTATCCAATAAGTCTCAATCCACTTCTCTTTCACCATAGCTCAGCAATTTCTTTTCTAGTATACATCAAATTCTCTTTGAAAGCTATTATTGATTTGATTTCACCATAGTTTCAGGCAGTACTTTGCAGAGATGTGTTTTAATTAAGGTATTAAAGAATGAGAGGGAAGCAGAAAAGTTTAAGCAGGAAATTCCATAGTATAGAGGTAAGGCAGGTGAAGGCACATCTGCCAACATTGGAGTAAAATGAGGGGAAGGATGCATAAAAGAGGCTAGAGTTAGAGGAAGACGGGGTTGTCAGGGTATGGTAGGTCTACAGGAGGTTGGAGATAATAAAGATAAAAAGTTACAAGTGCCAAAGCTAGAAATCTAAATTCAACAGCCCATTCACTATCTGAAAAAATAATACAGGTTAGCAGTTTGGGTCAAAAACTTTTGTTAGAACTGAAAATCTCTAAGACCAACCAAAAATATTAGTTGGGAGTGGGGGGTGAGGAAGAGGGCAAGGTCATCACTGAATCCAATGTTTGCCTGTTCTAATAGCTAGCTTATTCACTTGTAACATTTCCCTGCTTTTCTCACATCTGTTTTGGCCACTTTTTTTAAAGAAGCTCATCAGTCTACCTTTGAGTGCAGATGATCAGTCTCTGAGTCATAAAGGTGTTTCAACTGACCCCTGCTGAAAAATTGAACAAATAAATATCTCTGGTCAATTTGCTCAACCTCTATCCTCAGGGAAGTCATAATGATGTGTATCTGACTCTTGGTCCTAGTTATTTCCCAATCCAGATAACATGATCATTCCATGGCTGCTATCTTCCAAGGGTGCCACAACTTTGATTCTCTATGTTGTCAGGAACATTACGATTATTAAGTTGCTACGACCTTTGGCCTGCAAGCAGTACTGTAAGGAAAATTGTAATCTCTTTAAAATGTCTGTGGAATCTGTAATTGTTTTTAGCATCAATTGTAAAGGGATCAATTGTATTTTCTTGAATAAGAAGAAATACTGGTCAATGTGACCTGGAAGCAATACCATAAGAAGGAAGATATTTTTTGAAGGATGGGATTGTAACTGGCAAGGCCAGCATTTGTTGCTCATCCCTAATTGCCCTTGAGAAGGTGGTGGCGAGCCAGCATCTTGAACCATTGCAGTCCATCTGGCACATGTACATCCACAGTCCTTTAGGAAGGGAGCTCCAGGATTTTGTCCCAGCAACAGTGAAGGAGCGATGATATAGTTCCAAGTCACAATGGTGTGTAGTTTGTAAGTGGTGGTGTTCCCATGGATCTGCTGTCCTTGTCCTTCCAGGTGGTACAGGTTTGTTGGCTTGGAAGGTACTATTGAAGGAATAAAAACAAAAAACTGCGGATGCTGGAAATCCAAAACAAAAACAGAATTACCTGGAAAAGCTCAGCAGGTCTGGCAGCATCGGCGGAGAAGAAAAGAGTTGACGTTTCGAGTCCTCATGACCTTTCGACAGAACTGTCGAAGGGTCATGAGGACTCGAAAAGTCAACACTATTGAAGGAACCTTGCTGAGTTGCTGCAGTGCATCTTGTATTTGGTACACACTGCTGCTACTGTGTGTTGGTGGTGGAGGGAGTGAATGTTTAAGGTGGTAGATGGGGTGCCATTCAAGCAAGCTGCTTTGTCCTGGATGGTGTTGATAAACAAACATCTAAAACACATAAGAAGCACATAACCTTTAGTTGTCAGCAGTACTAGCGTTCAATAAACACAGTCAATTGTAGCATATATAGGAAGAAAGTAATTAAAGTAAATTAACTAAATAACATAAGTTACAATGGCGGGACAGGTGTGAGATGTGGGAGCTTTTGGATGCCAAGGCAAGCCATGACAAGCCATGACAAACACACCTGCAGGAAGTGTAAGCAGCTTGAGGAATTCCGGATCAGGATTATTGATCTGGAAGCTGAAATGCAGACACTGCGCAACATGAGGGAGGGGGAGAAATACCTGGATACTTTGTTCCAGAAGACAGTCATACCTCTTAGAAGAGAGTTATCTGTTTTGGTCAACAGTGAGGGACAGGAAGATGTGGCTGTGAGTGAGGCAGGTGATGGGACCGAGATAGCAGTGGTGGAACAGCCTCAGACGTTGCAATTGTCAAACAGATTTGAGGTGCTCACAACCTGTGTGAATGAGAGCGAGGTCTGAAAGGTGGATGAGTTGACTGGCCATGGCACTGTGGTATAGGAAGCCATTCAAACAGGGGGAGCAAAAAGGAATGTAGTGCTAGTTGGGGATAGTATAGTGAGGGGGATTGACACTGTTCTCTGTAGCAAAGAGTGAGAGGCAAGACAGCTATGTTGCCTGCCCGGTGCCAGGGTTTCGGGACATCTGCTCAGGGCTGAAGAGGAACTTGCATTGGGAAGGGGAGGATCCAGTTGTTGTGGTCCATGTAGGTACCAATGACATTGGAAAGAGGTTCTGCAAAGTCAGTATGATAAGCTAGGTACCAAACTAAGAAGCAGAACCTTAAAGGTAATCTCTGGATTATTACCCGAGCCATGTGCAAATTAGCAAATAAGATTAGAGAGACAAATGTGTGGCTCAAAGGCTGGTGTGGGAGAAATGGGTTCTGGTTTGTGGGGCACTGGCATCAGTACTGGAGAAAGTGGGGCTGTGATGTTGGGATGGTTTACACCTGAACAATGCTGGGATAAGTGTCCTCGCAAATCACATAACTAGGGAAGTAGAGAGAGCTTTAAACTAAACAAGGGGGTGAGGGATCAAGCTTGGGTAGAGATAGCAATTCAAGGTGTAGAGTCAAGACAGGAGAGCAAAATAGTAATATGAGAAATGAGAGTCAGAGAATGGCAGGAAGGGACAGAGAGAAAAGACCTCAGAATACATCAACAGTCAAGACTAGATGTTACAAAGGTAACAAAAGCACAAAATGAAGGCTATCTGAATGCTCGTAGCATTCATAACAAAGTAAATAATGCACATTGAAGTAAATAAATATTATCTGATAGCAATTATGGAGGCGTGGTTGCAGGACAACAAAGATTGGGTCCTTAATATTGAGGGGTACATGACATTCAAGAATAGGAAGCTAGGCAAAGGTGGAGGGGTAGCACTGTTAATCAAAGAGAGTATTGGTGCAATAGCTAGAGATGACCTTGGTTCAGGAGATCAGGCTGTAGAATTGGTTTGGGTGGAGATAAGGAATGGCAGGGGAAAAAATTCACTAGTGGGAGTGGTCTACAGGCCCCCTAATAGTAACCACAGTGTAGGACAAAGTATTGAAGGGAAAATATTGTGTGCTTGTGATAAAGGGACAGCAATAATCATGGGTAATGTTAATCTACACATAAGCTGGAAAAATCAGATTGGCAGTAGTAGCCTGGCTGAGGAGTTCTTAGAATGCTTTCGATATAGTTTCTTAGAGCAGCATGTTCTGCAACCAACCAGGGAGCAGGTTATATTAGACTTGGTATTGTGGAATGTGACAGGATTAATTAACGACCTCAGAGTAAAGGCACCTCTAGGTTGCAGAGACCACAATATGATTGAATTTTATATCCAGTTTGAAAGGGAGAAGGATGGGTCTAAGCCTAGTATCTTAAATTTAAATAAGGGCAACTATGTGGGGATGAAAGCCGAGCTAGCTGAAGTAAACCGGGAAACTAGACCAGAGGATAGATCAATAGAGAATCAATGGCAAACATTTAAGGGATATTTCAGAGTATTCAGAATAAGTTCATTCCTATTATAAAGAAAAATTCTAAGGGGAGGACCTACCATACTTTATTAACTAAAGATGTTAAGGAAACCATCAAACTTAAGGAAAAAGCATACCACTCCGCAAAGATGAGTGGCAGGACAGATGATTGGACAGGATATAAGAACAGCGGAGAATGACTAAAAGGTAAATCAGGAGAAAGAAATTAGAGTGAGAGGAAGCTATCTAGAAATTGTGAAAATAGATAGCAAGAGTTTCTACAGGTATTTAATAAAGAAAAGTGAGTGAGTGTTGGTCCTCCAGAAAGTGACAGTGGGGAGTTAATAGTAGATAATTAGGAAATGGTGGAAGAAATGAACAAATATTTTGCTTCTGTGTTCACTATAGAGGATACAAAAAACATTCCAGTAATAGCTGCAAATCAGAAGGTGAAAGGGAGAGAGAGGAACTAGGTGAAATTGAAATCACTAGGGAAATGGTACCGAGCAAATGGATGGAACTGCAAGTCTCTGAATCCCGATGGACTACATCCTAGGGTCTCAAAGAAGTGGCTAATGAGGTAGTTGATGCGCTGGTGTTAATTTTCCAAAATTCACTAGATTCTGGAAAGGCCCTATCAGACTGGAAAGTATTCAAGAAGGGAGGGAGGCAGAAAACAGGAAACTATAGGCCAGTTAGCTTGAAGTCTGTTTTGGGAAAATTTTTAGACTCGATCATTAAGGAGGTTATAACTGGGCACTTAGGAGAGCTCAAGGCAATCAGAAAGAGTCAGCATGATTTTGTGAAGGGAAAATCATGTTTAACTAATTTGTTGGAGTTTTTTTGAAGGAGCGGATAAAGGGAAACCTGTAGACGTACTGTATTTGGATTTCCAGAAGGCATTTGATAAGGTGCCACATCAAAGGTTATTACAGAAAATAAAAGTGCATGGTGTAGGGGGTAACATATTAGCATGGATAGAAGATTGGTTGGCTGGCAAAAAGCAGAGGACGCATAAGTGGGTCTTTTTTGGATTGGCAGGATGTGACGAATAGAGTCCCAAAGGGGTCTGTGCTGGGGCCTCAGCTTTTTATGATTTACATCAATGACAGATGAGAGGGGTGAAGACATGGGTAACAAAATTTGCAGATGACACAAAGATAGGTAGGAAAGTATGTTGTGAAGAGGACATGAGGTTGCAGATGGATATAGATAGGTTGATTGAGTAGGCAAAAATCTGGCAAATGGAGTTTGTGGGGAAATGTGAAGCTGTTTACTTTAGCAGGAAGAACAAAAAAGCACAGTATTACTTAAATGGAGAATGGCTGTATAATTCTGAGGTGCAGAGGGATCTTTGTGTTCTGGTACGTGAGTTACAAAAAGTTAGTATGCAGGTCCAGTAATAAAGAAGAATGTGCAACTTTGGAACTATCTGCCTTATTGTGAGAGGAATTGAACATAAAAGTAAGGGTGTTATGCTTCAGTTATACGGAGCATTGGTGAAACTGCACCTTGAATAGTGTGCAATTTTAGTCTCCTTATTTAAGGAAGGATGTAAATGCATTGGCGGCAGTTCAAAGGAAGTTTACTAGATAGATATCTTGAGGTTGTCTTATGGAGGAAAGGTTGGACAGCCTGGGCTCTTTTCCACTGGAGTTTAGAAGAGCGAGGGTGATTTTACTGAAGTATACAAGATCCTGAATGGCCTTGACAAGGTAGATGTCAAAAGGATGTTTCCTCTTGTGGGTGAGTCCAGAACTAGGGGGCACTGTTTTAAAGTTAGGGGTTGCCCTTTTAAGAGAGATGAGGAGAAATCTTTTCTCTCTGGGGAATGTGCAACTTTGGAACTATCAGCCTTTGGGTGGTGCTGGAAGCAGGGTCATTGAATATTTTTAAGGGAGAGGTAGATTGATTCCCTTGCCTAACAAGAAACTAAGATTATCGGGTTAGATGGCAATGTGGAAATTGAAACACAAGATCATCAGCCATGATCTTACTGAATGGCGGAGTAGGCTCGAGCGGCCGAACGGTCTACTTCTGTTCCAATTTCTTATGTTGCCACAGTGTTTATATGGCTAGTCCAGTCAGTCCAGTTTCTGGTCCATGGTAATGGTTAAGATCTAGAAGCAGTGTGGGCAGAGATATAGGGGAGCTGTGGCTGGGGAAGAACAGAGAAGACACATTTACCAGGAGCTGTGCCTGTAATATACTTAGAAACGACAGAAAGCTGAAGACAGGGTTAGAGCAGAGATTGTGAATTGGAACATTCTTCAGTTTTGCCAGGGCTGACTAGATCGTATAACAAGGTTAATTAAAGGAATAAGGATAAAGGAGTCTCTGGGGAATCTGTGCCATCAAGACGGTCATGAACCCAGCTAAGGAGGTTTTGGCAGGAGTGTGCTGTTTGGGTGATGACTATCTCCAGGGAACTTAGGTAGATTGGGGCTACCATTGCAGGTGACTCGAGGACTAAATCCATTGAGTGATAAAAACGAGAGGTCCTACGTTCTGGAGGCCGAGATGTGATGACAGAGATTGCATGTGGTGCCACATTCGTGTGGAGAGTGATACAAATGCTTGGAATCTTGTGAGATCGTCTTTCTTGATCTGATATTCCATGTGTAATTTATTGTTCCTACTAATTTGCCTGTTAACTCATGTTTAATTTACATGGATTCTGATACGTGTTAAAGTAAAAGCTACAAAAAGTGAAATCTTGTTGGTAATTTCTTCATTTGGGGGTCATTTGGTAAATTTGGTTATTTTGGTTTAATGTTCTCCAATGGGGTTCGTAACAAATTCAAGATGTGACTGTTTTGGTGTAGTGACTCATGAGGCGGTCATCTATAACATTCATTAGCTCAAAATCTGAATAATTGAGGTATCCCCAATTTATATTTCACTGTGTAAGATCCATCTTGTCCTAACATTTTAATGGCATGACAAGTGTAAAATATATGCAACTATTTCTTGATTTTTGGTTTATCTTAGCACAGCAACAGGGAAAAGCTCATTATAATATTTTCTATTCTAAACAGGAAATACATTTACACCTTTATCACCAACACAAGCCCAGATGGTTTTTGTCTTTTATTTTTCTACAGTGAAGTGACAAGCTACAAATAACAGAGTCAGAAACAACATGCTGTACCTTAAATTAGAAACCATCCTTCGGATACAACCAGGCTTGCAAGGAAAACACAAAACCTCCCAGTTCAATATAAACAAACGCAGTGATTAAATATTGCTTGGCTTTACAAGATATTTACAGGGGTGTGTACAGTAAATTAAGGTAGACTCTCACTTTTCAATTACATCAGCAAATCATTCAGTACAACCATAAATGTACCTGTAGATTGCAGATAGAACATCTATAGAAATAAGGGGATTCTGTACTTCTAAAAATATATACATTTATTTATAGCAGAAGAACAACTTTCAATTTCGGTACTTGCTGCAGGGGATAGTTCCTGAAGCAGGATAAGATACTGTCGATGGTTACTGCAGAGTATCTACAAAGGCATCAAATTCTTCCATATTCTTCTCATAGATTGCTAGTTTCTCAGGCAAGGAATCCTGGGGCAAAGAGATAAAACAAAAAGAAAAAGAACTGCTCTTCATTCTTTATTAAAGTTTAGTAAAATACTTTGGCTACATATAGTTCAATTGGAAGAACTTTCAACTCTGATACAGAAGCGTGTGTTTAAGCTCCACGCCTCAGTTTTGACATATAATCTAGGCTAGCATTTCAGAGGAAGAGCTACAGTGCTGGAATCATGTTCCACAGATGATGTTAAACTAAGACCTCATCTGCCTGTCCCTATGATTCAGGTGGACGTTAAAAATTTCATGGCGCTTTCGAAGTCCTATCTTATCAATATTCCATTGCAGCTTCTTTTGGTCCGTGGCATTTCCCAATTAACCATGTTGCACCATCTCAAAGTCTGTTCATGCCCTTAATTGTTATTTATTTTTTTAAATTGGCTTTCTACATTAAAAAGAAATAACGCAAATATCAAGGTAAAGGCTGAATGATTCCTCTCCTGTTCCTTCTGGAAAATGTACCTTAAAATAGTCAGTCACAATTTAAGAATTCTTGATTGTGACTGACTATTCAAAGGTACATTTTCCTGAAGGAACCCAAGAGGAAGTAGTTCAGCATTTACCTTTACATTTATGAGATTTATTTCTTCTTTTTAATATAGAAAGCCGACTTAAGAAAAATACAGAACATGAACAAACTTTGATGCAGCCTCACATGCATCAGCAGATGTCTGATATCACAGTCATTTGTCCTTTCTTACATGAGCTCAGACACGAGCATCAACAAATTATATGATTGCTATGGGGAGGGTTGCTCCTATCCTCATCAATAGGGACACACGCAGCAAGGAGTTGCTCTTTGTTCCCTTTCACAGGCGATGTGCTTGGAGAGACCACATTACTTCTCTGCCTGCCTCCTCTTCCTTCCTCCTCCCCTGCCCCACTTTTCCTTTTAAAAGGGACCTCCCCTGAACTACCCCTGTCCTGCCTCAGTTCAGTTGTGCTTTTCGATAGTCACTCTCTTACTGGCTGAATTGAATTTATCAGTACAGACAGGTTATTACATTTAGTCCCAGATCCAAGCAGCTCAGCACATCAGGTAGTGTGATCACCTGCTTCCCCTTAGGGTCAAGTTCCAGGTATGCCAGTCACTCACATCTACTCATGACAGTAAATGGTCACATTCAACTTGGCGATTCAAAAATGTGCCTACTGATAGTAAGCCAATTAACTTTATGTAGGAAACGTGGGGCAGGGGAGGAGGAAGGAAGAGGAGGCAGGCAGAGAAGTAATGTGGTCTCTCCAAGCGCATCGCCTCTAAAGTGACCTCATGGTGAACTCTACTGCCTAAACCATTTTGCTGTCCTATCTTAAGAGAACTGCGTGGAGGAGGAGGAAATAAAAAGCAAAATTAGAAAGTTAAAGCAACATTGCAACATGGAACATTTATATTAAACTACGAGTAATCTGAAAACTTGACTTTGCTGGAGTTCTGAATTCTGAAGAGTCATATTGGACTTGAAACATTAAATCTGTTTCTCTCCCCACAGATTTGGTCAGACCTGAGTTTTTCCAGCAACTTCTGTTTTAATTTTATGACTTTACAAAAGAACAGACTGATGTAAAACATTGCATCATTAAAATACCAATAGTTTTACATCCTTGGGCAGGTCAGCCATTTTAGTTCTATGCTCTAAGTCAACAATACTTGCTACCTCTTCTCCAACAGGTGAGAGAATTACAATTGCAGATATGATACAATGAGAGGATTTGCTCGCATATCCACAGTTCATTAAACTATAGAAGCCAAAATGACAAGTGGCCAAACTAAGTAAGTGTCCTGTCATTAGGATTTTGCACTATATATGCAATTTTTATATATTCATAATTTAAAAAAAAGTCTGTAAATATTTTCTTACCAGATCCTCAGCCATTGACTGAGCACTGATGTCTATAGAGAGGCTGCTCAGTTGAGGAGGATTCTGAAATTCCCTATAAAAGGTGCCCAGGTCCATAGGTAGAAAATCATCCTTGGAAAAGGCTGGCTTCTAAACCCAGATGGGAAGAAAAAAAATGTTACATTTAGCTTGATAATTTATCTTAAGCAAGTTAAATCTAAAAGGATATGGACATAAACTGGCTACTTAACTTCATTGGAGAATACAGCACCAGAAGTCACAAGTGTTAAATGAGAAATTATTGGTAATATACAGCAGGGTTGATAAACTTTTGAAATATACATACAGATTAACATTTAAGGTTACTCTTTGATTATAGCAGATCTGATGTAGAGTCTTCTGTGATATAAATGCAGCTCAAAATGTTCAAAACAGGAAAGTGTGTGTAAAAACCGATGTTAATTAGTGATAGTCTGCGTACAGTGTTTATTTGTCTTGCTTTTTTGAGGTAGCTTATAGACAATACTGAATATAGAAAGCATTTACTTTTCTAATGGGCTCTCTGCTTTGATGATGTTTCCAACATTAAGGAGTTAATTGCGTTATAAGATTATATGATTTTTAAAAAATTCTTTCATGGGAGTGTGAGAGCGTTACAGGCAAGGCCAGCATATGTTGTCCAACCCTAAATGCCCTGGAGAAGGTGGTGGTGAGTCGCCTTCTGGAACCACTGCAGTCTATCTGGTGTAGGTAGACCCACACTGTTAGGAAGAGAGTTCCAAGATTTTTGACCCAGTGACAGTGAAAGGGTGGCGATACAGTTCAAGTAAGGATGATGTGTTGCTTGGAGGGGAACTTGCAGTTGGTACTGCCTTTGTCCTTCTAGGTGGTAGAGGTAGCAAGTTGGAAATGTTTTGTGACATTATTGCATGCAAACTTTCAGCCTGTGAATTGAGTAAGTTCTTAACCCTTCTGTGGTATTCAGTAAGGAAAGAGTTCACATTTCAAGTTGCACATCTTTAGTGATTCGATTGCGTGGTCATTGCGAAGAACCTATTTGATCTTCAAAGTTTTTTGTTTGGACTTCAAATAAACAATAGGAGTCTAACATCCTTTAGGTTTTAACTTCTCTGCGCCACCTTGTCCTGTGAGCAGCATATCATCAGAGGCTCATCAAAATATACTGGCGTCAAGAGTTTTAGGTATAAAACCAGAAGGAGTTTACAAATTTCTGGTATTATGAAAATGGGAGGTACACAAAATAATTCTGAGAACCAAAAATATCTTGATAATATAATGGCAGATGGAATCCAATGTCAACAGATGTGAAATTTTGGTTAAAAAATAAAAACAATTATAAGAAGTTTCACTAGTGGAATAATAGGTGCAATGGAAGAATAGGCATTTGCATTTAGGTTCACAAGATATTAAAAGAAGCATCTCAAGTGGAGAGATCAATGAAAAAAAATGACATATTAGGTTTTACGGAAAGAAAATAATATATAATTGAGAGGTAATGGTGAAGTTATATAAACGCTTACTGTATTATCTATAGTTTTGGATTCTAAACTGTCGAAACGATGTTAAAACAATAGAGAGAGTAAAGCACAGATTTGCTAGGGTGCCGCCTGGTAAAAGAAAACCCCAAAAAAGGCTTGAAAAATAGGTTGCGTTTTAAGCAGAACAGAGGAGATTTAAGAACATAAGAACTAGGAGCAGGAGTAGGCAATTCAGCCCCTCGAGCCTACCCCGCCATTCAATTCGATCTTGGCTGATCTCATTTCAGCCTCAACTCCAATTTCCTTCCCTCCTTCCAGAACCTTTTAACCCGTTACTAATTAAAAATCTGTCTATCTCCTCCTTAAATTTATTCAGTGTCCCCGCATCCACTGCAGTCTGAGGTAATGAATTCCACAGATTCACAACCCTTTGAGAAAAGTAATTCCTCCTCATCTCTGATTTAAATCTACCACCCCTTAGCCTAAAACTATGGCCTCTCATTCTAGAATTCCCCAGAAGGGGAAACATCTGCTCAACATCTACTTTGTCTATCCCCCTTAGCATCTTACATACCCCAATTAGATCTCCTCTCATCCTTGTAAATTCTAGCAAGTATAGGCCTAAACTGCTCAATCTCTCCTCATAAAATAAGCCCCGTATCTCTGGAATCAATCTAGTGAACCTCCTCTGAACTGCGTCCAATGCAACCACATCCTTCCTTAAGTAAGGGGACCAAAACTGTGCATAGTACTCCAGGTATTGTCTCACCAATGCCTTGTACAGTTGCAACAACACTTCCCTATTTTTATACTCTATTCCTTTAGCAATAAATGCCAAAACTCCATTTGCCTTCCTTATTACCTGCTGTACCTGCATACTAGCTTTCAGCGATTCATGCACAAGGACACCCAGGTCCCTCTGCACTGAAGCATTCTGAAGTTTCTCTCCATTTAAATAATAAGTTGCCTTTTTATTCTTCCGACCAGAATGGATAATCTCATACTTATCCACGTTAAACTCCATCTGCCAAATTTTGGCCCATTCACCTAACCTGTCCATATCTATTTGTAAGTTTCTTATTTCTTCATTGCAACTTGCTTTCCCATCTATTTTGGTATCATCTGCAAATTTAGCTATAGTACCTTCTATCTCTGGATCCAAGTCATCAATATAGATTGTAAATAGTTGGGGCCCAAGAACTGAACCCTGTGGTACCCTACTAGTTACAGCTTGCCATCCAGAAAAAGGCCCAGTTATCCCAGCTCTGCTTTCTGTTGGTTAGCCAATCCTCTATCCAAGCTAATATATTGCCCCTAACTCCGTGTGATCTGATCTTGTGTATTAATCTTATGTGCGACACCTTATCAAAGGCCTTCTGGAAGTCCAGATATACTACATCTACAGGATCCCCATTATCCACTTTGCTTGTCACATCTTCAAAGAACCCTAGCAAATTAGTCAAACAGGATTTACTCTTCATAAAACCATGCTGATTCTGAGTCAGTAAGGGTGAATCAATAGAGGTGTTAAAGATTATGAAGAGATGGGAAAATAAACACAAAGAAACTCTTCTGATACTGAAGATCCAGAACAAGGAAACATAAATATAGATTACAATGTAGAATATTTATGATTTAAAAGAAAGAAACTTTTTGTCCCCCCCCACAGGGGGTTGTAAGGTCATGGAATATATTACTAGAGCCTATGACTGAAGCAGAGGCACTCGCGCCCCTGTGATCAGAACCCTGATCACGATTTGCCCTCCCCCACCCACCACTAAACCTACTTGCTCTCAGCCCAGCTCAGCTTTGGCTTTATGCTGCAGGATTTCCTGCCTGCAAAGTGGTCAACCTGACAATCAGTTTGAGTGTGGGCGGGAGACCGGCGGAAAAATTGCAAAGATATCCTGTAGTTTTCAAATTGCAGAACGCTTCAGAAGTCCCTACCTTTCCTAATCAAAACAGCATCATCCAACACCCCAGTCCCTCCCTGCCACCGAGCTAATATTCAGCCCAATGTTACACAAACTGTTCTAATAGAATTAAAAGGTATCCTTTAAATCAAATATTACGCTGCTGGTCTCTGGCTGTATCTTTCTGTTCAAGTATTTATCTCAATTGTATTCTAGGTGTTAGTTTAGATGTAGTAAGTGTGACAGAATGGTATTTATTTTGCAGAGTGGACAGGGAACATGGAAGACATCCCATAATAAAAGGGAAAACAAAATGCTGCAGACGCTGTAGATCTGCAAAAAAAACAGAACGTCCTGGAATAACAGGACAAAACAAAAGCAATAATTGCTGAGTTCTGAAGAAGAGTCAAATTGGATTTGAGACGTTGACTCTGTTACTTTCTCCATGGGTGCTGCCAGACCTGCTGAGTTTTCCAGCATTTCCTGTTTTTGTTTCATGATAAAAAGGTACTGGTTAAATGTGTGGAACATGCACTGTTTGCATAAAGGCTCAAGCTTTAGCTCACAGGGGACTCAATCTGCTTAAAACACTTCCTGTGATGTGTTTGTGTTGCTGGAAGACAGGATAACTTCTAACAGGATAACTTCTATTGGGACTCGAACTCAAGTTCTGTCGGAGGGTCATGAGGACTCGAAACGTCAACTCTTTTCTTCTCCGCCGATGCTGCCAGACCTGCTGAGTTTTTCCAGGTAATTCTGTTTTTGTTTTTAACTTCTAACAGGTTCTGCTCAAAATTTTAACCCGGTTTTTCTCTTCCGGTATTTCTGTTTTTCCAGATTTTATGCCTCACTTTTTGGTGGTAAAGATTTAAAATTAATATACTCTGGTAAGTCTCAAATTTCTTACCCCTCTCTGAGCAGGAAAAGTGTGGAACAGGCTCCAAGCAATATCAAGAAAGAAAGAAAAAATTATATAATGGGCAGAATTTTTCGTTCAATGGGCGGGCAGCGCCCGATCTGCTCGAGCGTGAAATGATGCATGTTGATGTCGACCAAGCGTGCTGATATCAACACACAATCACAGAATCGGCAGCATGCCCACTGACAATTGAAAGGCCTGTTAAAGCCATTAAATAATCAATTAAGTTCAATTTTTCGCTGCCCGTCCAGCCTAATGGTTGGTAGGCAGGAGAAAAGGCCAAGTGGCCTTTGCATTTTTTTGGAAGCCTCATCCACAGGCAGGATGAGGTTTCCAGAAACAAATAAAAATAAAAGTTTTAAAATTTAACTAATAACATGTCCCTGCTCATTTGACAGAGTCACATTGAGGGGACATGTTTTATTTTCTTTTTTAAAAATGCTTCATCTCACTACCGGAGCCTATGACTGAAGCAGAGGCACTCACACCCCTGTGATCAAAACCCTGACTACGATCTGCTCTAAGTTCCATGAAGTTCGCGCTCGGCCTGCTCGCCCTCCCACAGTGCTGATTGGCTCACCAGCGTGAAATCATGGTCTGGTCCCGGTCGCAGGTGGTGGTCGGCTTCCTGACTGCCCCCGCTGAGCCCATCTGCCAACGGCAAAATTCATGTCTTTCATGGCCTCAGGATGTCCCAAGTGCTTTACCAGACAATGAGGTGCTTTCTGACCATAGTCACTGTTGTAATGTAGGAAACGCAGTAGCAACTTTGCGCACAGCAAGATCGCACAGACAACAATGCGATAAGGATCAAATAATCTCTTTTTGTGTTTAATATTAGGGCTAGAACAACAAGGATAACTCCCCTGCTCTTCTTCGAAATAACATGGGATCTTTTACTACCACTTTAGAGCAGACAGGGCCTCAGTTTCAATTCTTGTCTGAAAGACAGCCCCTCAGACAGTGTAACATTCCCTCAGCACTGTGTTGGAGTGCTAGCATAGATTTTTGTGCTGAAGTCTCTACAGTAACACTTGGATCCCATGACCTTCTGACCCAGAGATGGGAATGCTATCAACTGAGATAAGGCTGAAACTATCAGTTCAAAGAGAGGAGTTGATTAATATTTTGTTGGGAATTGGGATAGTTATGGACAAATACAATCAAAGGTTCCATGGGGCACAATGATTCCAGCACTTCTGGGGTTATGGGGGAGGGTCTTGCTGCCTTTAGCTCAATCTCAATCAACCTCCTCAGGCTACACTTGGAGATGTAGAACCTGAGTGTTCTGTTCAACCCAGAGCCGCGCTTTCTTCCCCATGTCTGATCTATTGCTGACACAGTTTTTTTCACCTGGGAACTCGCGTCCAGCATGAGCCTAGCTTTCTGTTAGCAAAAAGCCAATTCCTGTCTCTATTAATAAATGTCTCGACTGCTCCAGTGTCATCAGAGGCATAGTTACATCCACAATGTCTCATTTCCTCATGGCCGATAGTTCCACATCCTCATCCTTCCAATTCTTGCCAAGTTCCACTGGGACCCTGTTTTCCAGGAACATCCTTTAATATCTTTGTTCTTATTTACAATCCCCCCAGCTCCATGGCTTCGTCTCAATCAAACTCGTTGGACTTCTTCAGTTGTCCCACATATTTTACCTTCTCCTGACATTAGAATACTCCTCGTTCCCCATTTCATCTGCTCTGTTATCACTTGTTATTCTTTGGGCTGCTAATTCTCTGTCCTCTTCCTAAATCCTTCTCTGTATTGCCATCTTTCTGTTGGCTTTCATAGCTTTCTAAAAAAACCCTTTATGACTGCTTTTGTCCTCCCAATTTTCTATACCAATTTATTCCCTCTCTTTCGTATTTTCTTAATGTGAGGAATGTTATGACATTGTAAGATGTGGAGACCAGATACAGCTTCTTTATGGTGATCTTGGCACATCTTGAGAGTCAGGGAGCATTTCTGCAAAAGTTTCCTTCAGAAGGTTAACTAGAATGTATAGTCCATACATGGTAGATTTACAAGGTCCGTGAAAAGAGCAAGCTTGTGGTGTTGGACAGCTCATGCTTTAAGTTCTTAATCTCTTTCAGGTTTATCAATCTGATCAGGAGTATATTACAAGAGATATCAAATATCTGTGTAGCTCAAATAGTACTTTCACCACAGTGCATCATGGAGTGTTGGGATGTGATAGGATTTTAGCTTGTAATTCTCACTAAGACAAGTTCCAATCTTAGTCACGCTAACAGCGAAAGATGGCAATTGGTGAATGAACATTCTCCAGGATGGTGGGCATTGAAAATTTATTCAAAAGTTCATTAAATAGATGGAAACATTACGCCATCAGTAAAGCATCGATCTGATCAACTTTTGTATGTGTGCTATGATTGAATATCCACAGTGCCGGTACCTTCCTACTTTCCAATTTTTAAAAAATTCACTTTCCACATGCCTCTTAATCCCAAGGCATCGATTTCTTGCTAGGGCACGGTTCCATGAATACAGGATGCTCACCAGCAGTGATGATCATTTACTTGTTATTTATTCAACCCCACAGGGAACCACAGCTAAATCTGGTTCTTGGTTGACTGTCACGGTTGCACAATTCTAGGTATTCAGGAGCCGGAACTACAGCTTATTTTCCACCCTCAACACAAGAGGTATATTGAAGTGCCCCTACCACAATGCCACTTGCAATCTACAAACTTATTGCAGACCAGAAAATCAAACTGGAGATCCTCCTAGCTGTCTGGTTTCACCACCCACTGGATAAACCATTGGGAGAACAGCCAATCCTTTTCCAGTTGATTTATTGCCTTCTTACCGATGGTGTGGGATCAGTGAAAAAATATATGGAACCACAAGCATCAAAACAAAAATAAGAAAAATGGTTTTATTGGATCAAGCACGATGGGCCAAATGGCTTCCGTTTTTGTTGTATGATTCTGTGATCTCCAAGTGCTCAAAATCTAACACCTGTAGAAAAGTTCATTTAATTTTACAACTTGGGATACGTTACTTGTTACATCAAATGAATTATTACCAACAGTTCCCCAAAATGCTATAAATAAATGACTTACGAGTTCCACCATAACAAATTCATCTTGTGTGAGGCCGCTGCTCCCACTGGACTGGTCTGAATGAAGACTAGCATGCAGAGATGATTCTGGGGTAGGGGAATCAGGTGGATTTACCTGAATTAATAATACAGAAAGGCACCATCAACTCAGATATAATGGATTACTAATCAGTAGCATTTAGACAAATTGTTTAACAAATAAAAAGAACCTGGATGGCAGCCAGATGGGACACTAAGATGCTGCAACAGAGTGACAACACATGGATGTGTGGTTATAATCTGGCAAACAGTGAATTCTAGATTTCAAATCAGGTTTTCAGGAGATAATGGACAGCAAAGGTAGGGGAAACGAGAGCCTGCTTTCACACATCTCCAACCAGCAAGAGACACTGCACCATGAGAAGAGGTCTGGGAACAGCTTGTATGCTCTTACAGTAATAATTGTCACACTGAAACATTTCTTGCATTTAATTGTAAACTTACGAGGTAGTAAAACATGCCAGTAAGACAAGACAATATAACATCACCAGCTTGAGGCAGCTGGAGAGGAAGCAATGCTTGTTTTGGTGACTTGAAGTTTTTATACATAGGTCAGAAAGTAAAAAAATAATTGGGGAAAAGAGAGTCAGAAAGAATTAATCATAATTTTGGTAGGTTGATAAAATCCACCTGTATGTTAACGAATGATTCTAAGTCCTAGTAGTGAATCAAAGATTTGCACGTTTTACCCACCAGCCGCAATGGCGGCTTTTCACACTGTATTGTCCCAAAGCCACCACATTAATTATGCATTCCCGGGATACATGCTGTTTCGATGGCAGGCGGGCTCTGATTCACGTGTGCCCTCACATATATCCTGGGATGCTCTCCTTCCCCAGTACAACCCTCGTCCTGCAGCCTCTCCCCTTGCCTGAGGCCACTTCTCCCACTTCCCCAAGCAAACCCTAGCCCTACAGCCATCGAAAAGCCACCCACATATGGCTGATCTGGTAGGGAGGGACCTGCACATCAGCCCCCCAAAAAGTGATGTGGTGCTGTCTGTGAATCCTGGCGCTGATGACTGCAAGTGCTGACTGAAGCAAGGGAGGCAAACAAACCTTGAAGTCCCGAGCGAAGTACAGCCTGCCAAGTGCATGCCTTATATATGCTCTTGTGAAACACGTTGGAGTGTTTTCCCACTAACGTGAGTGGTCGATCCAGCCAGAGGGGATTATTCTGGCGGGCTAGCCTAATAATGATACGCTGATGTATTGCAATGTGGTTCCCGACGTCCATTGGCAGGTTAAGCAGACAATCACAAACTGGTTTCACACCATTGTGAAACAGATTGCGCCATATTGTCCGCTCATGCCACCGAGCACACCTGACTCTAGCAGGCATCGGAAATCCCGGCTTATTATTAGAATCTGCAATGTATGGTTCCTTAGTAATCGAGGAGTAATCACATTCCCAAGAACCAGAACTAAAGCCTTTGCTCACTGGTTTGTTCAGGCAATGCCAACAGGGAAGATGGTGGCTTAATGGCAATGTCATTGGACTAGTAAAGAGGTCCAAGCTAATGCCCTGGGGACATGGGTTCAAATCCCTCCATGATAATTCAATTAATAATTCTGGAAAGTTACTCTCAGTAATCTGTTATCATCGTTTTTCTTGGCCAGGATTGATACAGACTGCTGGAGGCAAGGCTGTTGGTAAACTTTATCTTTTATTGAACCTTCTACTAACTATGTACAATACAAGGCTTGGCATGAGGCTTTCAGCAAACTCTGTTGTCATGTGATCTTATATCACTGATGTAGATCGTCTATTTCCATATTTAACATTAACCCTTTACATTACATCGCTCCCCAAGTCTCTGACCCTATTAAATACATTATTTGCATTATCCGACAAGTAAAGGTGACCATGAAACTATCATCGATTGCCACAAAAATCCATCAGGTTCACTAGCTTCCTTTAGGGAAGGAAATCTACCATCTTTACTTGGTCTGGCCTAAACGTGACTCACAACAATGTGGTTGACTCTTAGCTGCCCTCTGAAATTGCCTAGGATGCCACTCAGTTCAAGAGCAATTAGGGATGGGCACCAAGTGGTGGCCTTGCTTGCGACTCCCACATCCCATGAAAGGACAAATTTTAAAAAACTAGTTAACTGGTTTCATGTTCTAGATGATATTTTTTCCACTGTAAAAAATTACACAGTAGACACCAAAGTTGCTACAATGCAGCTTTAAATTCCTTCTGAAATTCACAAAATTCTTATAGGGCATGACAGAGTAGATAGGTTGTTTCCCCAGGCTAGTGAATCTAGAACCAGAGCGCACAGTCTCAGAATAAGGGGACAAGCCATTTAAGATTGAGGTGAGGAGAAATTTCTTCACTTGCAGGGTGGTAAATATTTGGAATTGTCTACTCAAGAGGACAATGGAAGCTCAATCATTGAGCATGTTCAAGACAGAAATTTATAGATTTCTGGTCACTAACAACATCAAGGAATATGGGGATAGTGCAGGAAAGTGGTATTGAGGTAGATGATGAGCCATGATCAAATTGCATGGTGGAATAGACTCAACAGGCCGAATGGCCTACTCCTGCTCCTATGTTCTAGTTTCCCAAGATGGACCATTAACTTTCTCAGGCAGACTCACCATGACATCAATGTCTTCAGATTCAACAATTTTTGGTGCAAAAACAGCAAATGGTAAATCCATATTGGTAGCAATGACCTGTATAAAATTGGACCCAGAACGGGGTTTGTTAGAAGAACAGATGTGGCAATTTAATGCAGGAAAATAACAAAAATATCAAATGAATACTATAATTTACATTTTTATCAATTTCAAACATCAACTGGGCTGCTCGACCGTGAGATAAATTACTCAACAAAGCTTTGTGCCAACATGGTGAAGCAATAATTGGTTGCACCAGGATACGATGACAATAATGGAAATATGGCTTAAAACTGGTGAGGACTGGGTGCCTAATATTCAAGGATATAAAGTTTTCAGAAAAGATAGGGAAGTGGGGTGGCAGTACTGATTAGGGAAGACTTTGTAATGTTGGAAAGAGGTGATGTCCTTGAGGGAGCAAGGACAAAATCTGTTTGGGTAGAATTAAGAAGCAAAAAGGGAACGATCACGCTACTAGGGGTATTCTATAGGCCTCCAAATAGTAAGAGATAGACAGACGAACATATCTGCAGGGAAATCACAGAGAAATGTAAGAACCATAGATGGGGTCATACTGGGGGACTTTAATTACCCAAATATCAACTGGGATAGTGTTAGAGTAAAGGCTAAGTAGGGGAGGAATTTTTGAAATGAGGAGAACTTCCTTGATCAGTAGGTTTTTGATCCAACTAGAAAGGAGGCATTGCTGGATCCAATACCGGGAAATAAGGTTGGCCAAGTGGACTAAGTATCTGTGGAAGAACACTTTGATAATAGTGATGATCATATCATGGGGTTTGGACGAGTAATACAGGAGATCAAGAAGCATTCTGAAGTGGAACGTTCAAATTGGAAGAGGGCTAATTTTAATGGCATGAGAAGGGATCTCACCAGAATAAAGTGGAACTAAAGACTGACAGGAAAAATTGTAACAGAACAACGTGTGAGCTTTAAGGAGGAGATGCTTCAGGCTGAGTACATTCCAACAAGGGTGAATATGATGCATGAGAAGTAAATTCTTCAAGCGTGAACCAGGTCAAATACCGTAGGTTGAGAGGGGGAGTGAAAAGGAAAATAAGACTTGCAAAGAGCGAATAGAATAGAAAGACAGTCAACAATAAAAAAAGGAAACCAAAAACCTTCTACCGGCATGTAATAGTAAGCGAGTCTTAAGAGATGGAGTGGCTCCTATTAGGGACAATGTGGATGACTTATGCTTCGAGGAGCAGAGCAAGGCTACAGTGCTGAATGAGTACTTGGTATTTATGGAGGAAGAAGAATCTGACAAAATATTGGTAGAAGCGGAGATGGTAAAGGTAATGGACGGGGTGAAAATTGAGTGCTCAGGAGATATTGGAAAGGCTTAAAGTGGGCAGTCACCTGGTCCAGATGACTTGAATTCTAGGTTGCTAAAGGAAGTGGAGGTTGAAATAGTAGAAGGGCTTGCCATAATCTTCCAATCTTCCCTAGATATAGGGGAAGGTACCAGAGAACTGGAGAGCAATAAATAAAATACAATGGCAGATAAGGTCATAGATAAGCTGGCAGAAAGGGGCAGACAAATGTCAGATGGGATTTAATGCATTTTAGTAGATGGGACTGGGAGAGGCAATATAGACTCAGTGACACAGTTTTAAAGACTGCAGAGACAGAGGGACCTGGGGCTGCATGTGCATAGATTTTTCAAGATGGAAGAAGATATTGAGAGTGGTTATGGGAAATGGGATCATAAATAAAAGCACTGAATCACAAGTAAGTTACATGCTGAACATTTATAAAGCTCCGGTTTGGTCATAACTAGAGTATTGCAACCAGTTTTGGTCACCACACTTTAGGAAGGATGTGAGGGCCTTTGAGAAGTTGCAAATTACTAGAGTGGTTCCAGGGAACCATTTTAGCAGCAAAATTAGGTTGGAGAGGGTGGGTTTGTTCTCTTTGGAGCAAAGGAGATTAAGGGGAGATTTAATAGAGCTGTACTAGATTATTACAGGTTTGGATAAAGTAGACAAGGAAAACCAATTCCCAATAGTTTAAGGTACAAGGTCTAGGGAACACATTTGAGGTTTTGGGCAAAAGATGTAGCGAGAATGCAAGGAAGAATTTTTATTTTTTTACACAGTGATTGGTAATTACCTGGAACTCTCTGCTCATGAGAAAATAAAGATGATCAATGATTTCAAAAGGAAACTGGATGGGCATTTGAAGGAAATAAACTGCCAGGACCATGGGGTTAGAAAGGGGAAATGGGACCGACTGGAACTGCTCTATGGAGAACTGGCACAGGCTTGATGGACTGAATGTCCTCCTCCTGCGCTGTAATGACTCTAAATGCAATTTCCCTATACTCAGCATCCTCAGTACAAACATTACTGCAATCAGTCAATCTGAGCAGATAAGCAACTTCTTTAAGAATGTTACAAAATCAAATCTATTGGTAATGAACGTTGCTATCAGAGCAGATAAAAAGACAGTGGAACTGGGTTGTAAAAACAGGTTCTTGTAATACCACACAAAGGCTTCTAAATAAAGTTGAGTCCTGTGCAATTAATGGGCAGATTTTGGGTTGGATAAAGTATTAGTCACATTCTTGAATTCAGAAGCTAGTGATTAAATGGTATTGTTTCTGCCTGGGGACGGTCACTTGTGCCATAGCAGTAAAATGCTCAAAGTCACAAATGACACCCTATGTAACTGTGGCAAACCATTCCTCCTCGTCCTCTTGACCTGTTAGCAGCCTTTGATATGGCTGGTCACACCATCTTCTTCCAGCACCTCTCCTCCATTGGCCAATTGCGTGGGATGGACCTTAGATAACCCAGTTCAATTCTTATCTGTCTCGTTGTAGCCACTTGTGATGGCTTCTCTTCCTGTTCCTAAGCCATTACCTCTGGAGTCCCCCAAGGATCTATCCTTGGTCCTATCCTATTTCCCACCTACATGCAACCCCCCCACCCCTTCAGTGACATCATCCAAAAAAACATCATGTTCCACATGTACCCTGTTCCTACCAAAGCGCTACCTCATCACCACCTCCACTGTCTTGGATTTGTCACACCACCTGTCTAACATCCAATACTGAATGGGCAGAAATTTTCTCAATCAAGTCTTGGAAAGACTAAGGTCATTTTTTCGAGCCCCGCCACAAACTCTGTCTCCCAGCCACTGACTCTATCCCTCTATGTGGTCACTTTGAGATTGAACCAGACCATTTGCATCCTCAAGTTCCAGGATGAGCTTCCAACCACATTATCTGCTCCATCACCAAAATCGCCTACTTCATTCTCTGTAACTTCACCTTTTTCCAACCCTATCTCAGCTCATTTGCTTCTGAAACTCTCACCCATGCCTTTTGTTGTCTCTAAAGTGGACTATTCCGATGCTCTCCTGAGCAGCCTCCTATTTTGCACTTTCCATAAACTTGAGATCATGCAAGATTCTGCTGCTTGGATCTTAATCATACTAAGTCCCATTCACTCATCATCCCTTGTTTGTTGGCTTACACTGGCTCCTGATCCAGCAACAATTCAATTTTAAAATTCTCATCCTTGTTTTCAAATCCTTCCATGGCCTTGCCCCACCCTATCTCTTTAAAATACCTCCAGTCCTTTGAAAGCTATGGGCTCCTCCAATTCTGGCCTCTTGCATATTCCTGATTTTAATTGCTGTACTATTAGTGGCCATGCCATCAGCTGCCAACCAAACTCTGAAATTCCCTCTCTAAACCTCTTTGCCTCACTGCCCCTCTCTCCTCCTCTTGGATGCTCCTTAAAAGCTACCTCATTGACCAGGCTACCAGTCCTAATATCTCATTATGTGGCTCAGTTTCAAATTTTGTTTTATAATATTTCTCTGAAGTTCTCTGGGACATTTATTACTCACGTGAAAATATTGAGTTTTGTTGTACTGGTGTCCCACAGGGAATAGTGTTAGGACAATTTCCTTTGCTTCATCAATGATCAGAATTAAGGTGTTGGGGGAACTGTAGGCATGTTGGCAGATGATATAAAGATGTGTGTGGGTGGTCCTTAGATAAGAAATACAGAATGGAGAGAAATGTAATGGGGTAATGGGCCTGTCTGTATCTGACCGATAGCGTAACATGGATAAATGTAGCGTAGTGCACGTGGGCAGGCAGTAATGCCAAACATGTGTACATCTTGATTGGAGAAGAATGTGGATGTTATTTACATTTCACTGAAGGTCCATAGCCAGTGCTGTGAGGCTACTGCAAAAGCTGATCAAATGTTAGGATATATTATCAGGACAATTAAATATAAAACAAGAAACGTAATTTGTCGCCATGCAAGGTCTTGATCAGGCCGAGAAAAGTTTCATTGCAGGATCACTGGATTGGTAACCTTGTTACCATGATGGGCTTAGAGAATTGGAGCTTTAAACTTTAGAAAAGGTAAACTGAGGTCAAATGGATAAGTCATTTGAGCTAGATAAGTTAGAGAGCTAGGAGATGTGGCACAAGCTTCACAAGTACAGAATTGTAGGAGGTACTTTTGTTCGCAGAAAGTCACTGACCTGAAAGAAGCTGCCAGCAAATGCAATGGTGTAAATTTACTGCAACCATTCAAATAGGAGCTAGACGAGTTGCTGAATGTGGCCAACATAACCTAACACAGAAGGCAGATAGATAATGTGGGGTGGAGTTGGGGGGAGGTGATGGATATGTTCCAGTCAATGTAGTCTCTTGCAGTTGGTTTGATTGCCTTTGGAGACTAGAGGAATTAATCAGAATTCCTTTCCCTTAAGTTAACTTGGATGGTGGTGGGGGGGCATGATGTGCATAAGTTACAACCTTGACATTAAGGACTATGCTTGATGGACCAGCTAGTATTTTTCTGCAGCATTATGTTTTTATGTAACATAAACACCAGAGATCACTCAAAGATGAAACTTCCACCACAATACAATATACTTGTGTAGAAAGAGTGAAGAGTTGGAAGAAAGTGACCCAAATAGCATAATGAGTATTATTGAACTGCAAATTTGAAATGAAGTCATGGGAAGCTCAAATGAATTCTCTTGTTAAGTAATTTAGCCTTTTTTTCATAAAATTTAAGCCCATAGGACTTATTCTTAATATGGAGAAAAATTTGATAATCTGGTGTTCAGAGGAGACAAATCTATTCTATTGGATATGCAATGCATAGAGTCATACCTGATTGGCTGGTTTATTAACAAATGCTCCCACTTTCCTGGTAAAGGTGGTCTCCAGTACATCTTGTGGTGTTGCGCTCTTCCCTTCACTGCTCTTTGATAACAATTCCGCTTCACTACTTTAAAAGCAAAAAGAGGGAAAACTGATCAGATGGACGTGTCAAAAGTGTTTGTAAATAGTATAATTGATTTTCTCTTGTGCTCATCTAGATAAAAAATTTCAGTATAGGTGAATGGAACTCCCTCGTCAAACCAGAACAGGTGTTGAACAGATTGAATGCAGTATAAAAGCCTCTCACTGCTTTGAAAACAAGTTCCTTGTTCTAAAAAAAAGCATCAGTCTTCCATTGGTCTCATTACGTTTGACAAATATCCAATTTCTAGGTTGTTCTTCCGTGGAGACTTAAACCCAGAGAGTGAGATTGAGGCTACATGCACTTATTTCATTAAAACCTTTACCTTTAGCACAGAGGGAGAGGACAGACTTTACTTTCAGACTTTATTTGATCTGGGTTCAAGAGAATGTCAGAGTGATGGTGCTATGACCCTCAGTCAGATGTAACCACTTCAATAAAGGACCAAGGGTTCTTTGTAAGATATCACATAACAATTTGGAGAAAAATACTTTTAAACACATTCCATGCACATAACCCGAAAGGTTGATCAGGCAACCTCCATGACTCTAAATCAGCCACTCTGGCAAGATTGATTTCACTTTAATTTGTTGAAATAGTTAAACACTAAAAGCAGTTTTGCTGTTTATGCAATGGCACCAAAATATTTCTAGTAAATTCATTTAGAATTATTTTCATCGTAGACCATTTATAAATAAATTATGTAAGATGAGGAATAAATCTGTTATGTCAGGTCTGTAGGTCAAGTGTGCAGCTCGACACCTGTGGTAAACTGTTATTGTGTTTCACATTGGTTTGATATAAATCATCTTAAATTTTGTATCATTACTTTATGGGACTGATCCGGCAGTAGAGTTAGCTGAAGGTCCTGTTAGCTAACCGAAATTGAGGGGCAGCCAGATTGAAATGAAATTTCCCTAGTTTGGTGCTCATTATACTTTATACTGATCCAGGCCCAAGGATTTGCTGCTAAGCTTCAGCCAGGTCTTCACAACTTTACAAATTTGATTTCAGTTATGCAGAATTCTACAATTGCCCCCTAAATCAATCAGACTACTAATTCTAAACGTACCTGCTAGAAGGAGTTGCTGCCACATGTTGATTCATATCTGTCGAATTACAGGGAGGCACCCTATCACCATCAGCCTGGGTACCAGGAGCAGGATGTAGAGGTAAAACAGGTATACCTCCTTCTTTGCTAGGAACTATCATCTAGGATAAAAATAGGCAAGATTCATAAACAAATCAGTAACTATGGAAGCTCTAACTAAATTCCAGCTGCAAGTGACCAATGTATTGTTTAAGCATTAGAGTGGAGCACAGTGCTGTTGTGGTAATATAGAAAAACAAATGAGGAATACTCAAACATTTAGTTGTATGCCAAGTTTGAATTCTTGCCCTGAATACTGTATTCCGCTAGTGCTAACATGCAGGATGGTCATGGTGTGTTGGTACACCTCGGATTTAAGTTCACATCGAGGGTCTCCATTTTAGCTGCACAGTTTGGGGAAGCAATAGGCAGATATTAAGCACAGGGAGGGAGGGAGGAAGAGCAGGAAAACTGCATTCTTCAATTAATGGACAATGGAATCCCAGTTGATGCAGGAATGCCTCATCTTCTCACTTACTAAGCAGGAGCACAAAGAGATCTAAAGAGGAGAAAATAACATTCATGAGGAGGCGGCGCAGACTTCAAACATATAGCTTCAATATTAAACTCCCATGTTGGCGGGAGAAGGGTGGGGTTTGAAATGTGCACAATTCAACCAGAACATTTTTATAGTGGCAAGTATTGGAGAGTTCAAGTATCCCACTGTGGAGGGGTGGCTTGCTTATTAACATATTTAAATTAGGCTCCTACAGTAAAACTGGGAGCCCGATTTGAAATTAACTTCTGCTGCACAATTTTCCTGGCTGTCAGGAAACTTGGCAGTGAAACTGCGGCGGGAGCTGCCTGCTTCCCAAGCTAAGTGGCTGATTTAGTACTCCTTACAGGTCAGCCAAGAACTGTAATATACCAATTTTGAGTACAGTTAACTCAGGAACTATACTCAAAACCTTCAACTCTATCCAACTGGGGTGTTGGTTCTTCCAGTTTCTTTCTGGTGACTATATATTTTTTTAAGGACCATAACAATTACTCCACTTTTGCCTGACGTGGACACATGTCGAACTATTGGTTATTTCAAAATGCTTACTTCTTACATTTCATATTCAAGCCACTGTGGCAGACAAGACTTGGAGGTCAAGGAGTCATCTATGCACATATTTATCCACTCCTGCTAAAGAAAAAGTATTTTGGGAAATCTATGTGGTGAATATAACCCATTCTGTATTTAGTTATTTGACATGTGAAATCTTAATTTACATTGACAGGATGCTGTGTAGCGCAAATTGTAAATGGCCATCTCAATTAGCACACAAGTTGTACCATAGGTTTTTACTAAAACTAAACCAGTCACTGCCCTCTGCACTAGCAAGATAGGACTGTTTCAGCTCATTTCAATGAGGACACATTGTGTTACTATTCTGTGGTTTGTACATTCCTTCAATTCCAAATCGCCCAATTTATTAATTTGGTAGAACAACTCAATCATCCTTGATCCAAAACATTCATGAAGTTAGTTTAAAAGTCTAATTCTTTTCAGTCCGTTTTTCATTTACTTATATTATCACAAACTACAGAGAAGACAATATCGCCAGTGACCTGATTCACCATTGGAAGTAAATGTGAATGACATCAGCTGTCAAGGCCCCACCTCTGGAATTCCCTCTTTAAGTGTTGCCACCATCCACCTCTCTTTCCACCTTTTTCTCACTTCTTAAAACCTACCTCTATGACTAGACTTTGGTCATCTGCCCTCATCTCTATGAAACTCGGTATTAAATTTTGTTTGATGGCACTGCATGAAGTGCCTATGTTAAAAGTGCAACATAAATACAAGTTTGTTTTTGTTGTTATGAATAACTAACACAGTAGTGAAAATGCAGCTCCTCTGTTGCTCAAGTGCAAAACTTCGATGTGACTGAGCATTGTATGACACGCTGATTAAGCAGTCATGGGTTCTGTACGCAGGGAATTGAAAGCTTTATTTTCTGTGGAAGAAGAGTTTTCAAAGGGGTAGGATTACAGTGGTACTCACATTTTCTACAGAGGCAGGGGCAGCATGCAACGTGGTGAGCGGTCAACTCTCCCAATAAAAAAAACTATAACAAGGCAATCTTAGCTTCAAAATTATGAATGGTTGCTGATGATGCTTGGAGGGGTTTCAGATATTTAAAAATATTGGATTTTTATTTTGATGCAGGAGGGAGTGACACTGAAGTGAAGTCTATAGTAAAACATTTTTTTTTCTTTTTAAAAAGTAACATGTCAAAACTATGAACTGTGTCCCAGTTCAGTATATTCTCCTTGGAATAGAAGTGAGGAATGCAGTGACAAATGGGGTGAAATGGCATAGATTAGTCTTAGGGGTGCTTTAATTTCTGTTGTGGAACTGAATACTTCTGTTGATGGAATCCAATTCCTAGGGTGTGTCAGCAAGCATTTTAAAATTATTGGTGTGCAACTGAATTTAAGTTGTGCCTAGTAAGAAGCATTCAAACATCAAGACTGCTCCCTGTCTTATGACTACTTTCCATGCTCAGTTCCACCTACAGTTGAGAGTCTATTTTCCCCTTTCTAACCTTCAGCGCACGAAAGCACCGATCTGTTCTGACGTGCACATTTTTTGAGTCGTCATGTTTGGGCACTGCATAGAAACTAGATTTCAAAAAAGTGAGAGACAAAACATATCAAAGGTCAAAATGATCCGTGTGTCTGGTGGTACTTGTGCGTTTGTTGTAGCTACATGGTGGATAACACAAAACATGTTGGTATTACTAGGCTCTAAAGGTGTCAAGGGGTATGGCGTTGAGATAGAGGATTAGCCAAAATCATGCTGAATGGCGGAGCAGGCTCAAAGGTCCAAATGGCCTGCTCCTGTTCCTATTTTCTATGTTTCTCTATTAATTTATTAATAAACAATGAAACCAAATCAAGTATTGAATGTTTCTCATTTTTAATTAAGTTCATTATAATTTTTGAAACTAATAACCACTCAGTAAAAATGTTAACTGAAATTTGTTCTCTCAATGCCACTGCCAAAACATTGTGTCATAGTTTATACTGAACACATCCATACAATTATAACCAGGAATAATATTTGTTAGAATGAACTTCAGATCGTCCTTCTTGAGCTGTTGGCAACACTCCTGAACATGAATGGTTCCAGGCAACTGTGGAGATCAACTTTTGAATTCCCAGGATCCAAACTGCAACACAAGGTGGCCTAAATACTTGCTGCCATTTGTCACAATACCATATTCCCCACTACCACTGGCTGCTGAGTCACCCCTCAACTAACAGAACAATTTGACTTAAAAACAGAGAATGTCAGAGATGCACTGCAGATCAGCCAACATCTTTAAAAGCTTATATAACTGCTTTGGAGCATCCTTTCATCACTAAACTACTTTTCTCTTTCAGATCCAACACACGTGATGCATTTATACCTTCTTTCATATTTAAGCTTCTTGGCTTGAAAGCTTTCTTTATCACAGACTGCAGATTCTATCCCTCTCGACTCTCAACCATTGATTAAAGATAGCTGCTACTAAGCAAGGAGAGGAATGACAAATCTTTATCATCCCCAATAAATTGACTCTTAAATCCAAGTACACTATGAACCACATTAGCTACTAAGTGAAGAATTCATACATAAGGAGGAGCAGGAGTCAGCCGTTTGGCCCTTTGAACCTGCTGCGTCATTCAGTAAGATCATGGCTGATCTTCTATCTGAACTCTGCCTTCTCACACTATCCCCTTATCTCCCGATTTCCTTTTCATCCAAAATCCATCAATCTCTCGAATATGCTCAACAAGTAAGTATCCACAATCCTCTGGGGTAGAGAATACCCTAGTTTTAGACTTAACTAAACCACTGTTAAACACAATGTAAGATTCTTTCATAAGTACTCTTCCCAGGGGCCCCTTCACTACAAAAGTTATTAATTACCCCTGTCTAACTGCACAATACTAGATCTAAAATAGTCTGCTCCCTAGTCCCCTTGACATACTGATTGATAAAACTATCTTGATTGCGTTCCATGAATTTGCATTCCACACTATTACTGTAAATTTGGTTTACCGAGGCTACATGAAGATTAAAGTTCCCCATGATTACTGCATTACCCTTGTTACGTGCATCTTCAATTTCCTGATTTATATGTTGCCAGACATGAATAGGGTCCTATACACTATTCCACTAGTGTTTTCTGTCCCTTGTTTTTGTTAACTCCACCAAACTAATTTTATATTTTAGAACCATAGAACACTACAGCACAGAAAACAGGCCATTCGGCCCTTCTAGTCCGCTAGTCCCATTGACCTGCATCTAGTCCATAACTCTCCAGACCTCTCCCATCCATGTAGCTGTCCAATTTATTCTTAAAACTTAAGAGTGAGCCCGCATTTACTACGTCAGATGGTAGCTCGTTCCACACTCTCACCACTCTATGAGTGAAGAAGTTCCCCCTAAACCTTTCCCCTTTCACCCTAAAACCATGTCCTCTCGTGTTTATCTCTCCTAATCTAAGTGGAAAGAGTCTACTCGCATTTACTCTGTCTATACCCCTCATAATTTTGTAAACTTGTATCATATCTCCCCTCATTCTTCTACGCTCCAAGGAATAAAGTCCTAACCTGTTTAATCTTTCCCTGTAACTCAACTCCTTAAGACCCGGCAACATCCTAGTAAATCTTCTCTGCACACTCTCAATCTTACTGATATCCTTCCTGTAGTTAAGATGACCAGAACTGCACACAATACTCCAAAGTTGGCCTCACCAATGTCTGATACAACCTCACCATAACATCCCAACTCCTATACTCAATACTTTGATTTATGAAGGCCAGTATGCCAAAAGCTTTCTTTACAACCTTGTCTACCTATGACGCCACTTTCAGGGAACTATGTATCTGAACTCCCAGATCCCTTTGTTCCTCCGCACTCCTCAGTGCCCTACCATTTACTGTGTATGTCCTACCTTGGTTTGACCTTCCAAAATGTAACACCTCACACTTTTCCGCATTAAATTCCATCTGCCATTTTCTGGCCCATTTTGATTTCATTAGCTAAGATCCTTTCTCTCGACTGTTTTTAACTCATCCATTATTATAAGGTTACCCCCTCCATCCCACCCCTTTCAATTTGCCTATCTTTTATTTTCAATTTGCCTATCTTTTATTTTAGGATCAGCTGTCATTTAATGTGGAGTTACAAATATAAGACTGTTTTTACAGTGGATTAAGTACTTGAGGGGATTTAAAAGTTTTTAAATGGGTTTTCATGAATGGGAATTTTTTAAAGATATAGTAAAGGCTGAAATAGATATTTTGAACCTTATTTTATTTAATCTCAACATGGCTCCTGAGGTCTGCCATGGAGGATACTGGGTGACTTGGCATGGAGCTTGTGGGCAAAGGATGGTGGCTGGAGGGCATAGGTTGGCACAGAGATTATAAAGGGCCATTGGTTGTGGGTGGGGGCATGAGCTGGTATTAAGTTGGCACAGGGGCTATAAAGGGCAATGGGGGAGGCTAGACGGCATGTTGGCATGGGAGCATGGAGATGGCATCGGGGGTGGGTGGGGTGTGATGGAGCCTCTGTGGCTGCCTCCGATCTGTGTCCAGAGGCAGCAGGCCTGACTCCCTCCTGCACCAACGAAAAGAGAGTCTGAGGGGGCACTTTCGCCCAAGGCTGATGCAGCAAACCAGGAAATTTTCCGACTCACGCTACCTGGCCCTGTGTGTCATTCAAGGATAAACAGTTAACCATGCACATTATATACACAAAGTAACAGCACCTGAAAGGAGACAGAAAGGCAATGGGTATGAAAATCTGAAATATTGCAAATATATATAGTCCAAATGTTAAATAATTGCATAGAAGCACTGAGCATTGATCTGTATATTGCGCTTGTATGCAATCATATTCTTTTGGGCACAAGGCAGTTAAGGGATGCCATGAAAATCAGAACGATTACAATGTTCAAACTAAACTTAATTATTTCAATGTGCTGTGCTCAATAATTTGAAAGAATTATGTGGGTGCACTGGAGAGGAATCATAGCATAAACTGGTGAACACTCATTGTCTACGGTTATTGGTACTGTATTTGCAAATTGTTTTGATGCTATTAAACTAATATTAAAAGATTTACTTAAAGAGAAAGAGAAGTTAAAAACAATACTAGTATGTATCCCACGCTGCTGAATGAGGCAAGGGAGGAGATAGCAGGGGCGCCGGCAATAATTTTCAATACCTCTCTGGCCACAGGAGAGGTGCCAGAGGACTGGAGGACAGCCAATGTAGTAGCGTTATTCAAGAAGGTAGGAAGAGATAAACCAGGGAACTACAGGCCAGTCGGTCTAACCCCAGTGGTGGGGAAACTATTGGAAGCAATTCCGAGGGGCAGAATTAATCTACACTTGGAGAGGCAGGGATTAATCAAGGACAGTTAGCATGGTTTAGTTAATGGGAGGTCATGTCTGACCAATTTGATTTAATTTTTTGAAGAGGTGACCAGGTGTGTAGATGAAGGCAATGCATTTGACGTAGTCTACACTTTTTGATAAGGTCCTGCATGGAAGACTGATAATGAAGTTAAGAGCCCAGGGAATTTGGCAAATTGGATCCAGGATTGGCCGAGTGGCAGGAAGCAGAGGGTAATGGTTGAGGGGTGTTTTTGTGACTGGATGCCTGTGTCCAGTGGGGTTCCACAGGGATCAGTGTCGGGACCCTTGCTGTTTGTGGTATATATAAATGATTTAGACTTGAATGTAGGAGGGTTGATCATTAAGTTTGCGGGTGACATGAAAATTGGTGGGGTGGTAAATAATGAGGAGGATGGCCTTAGATTACAGGAGGAAATAGACAGGCTGGTCAGATGGGCTGATCAGTGGCAAATGGAATTTAATCCGGATAAGTGTGAGGTGATGCACTTAGGCAGGACAAACAAGGCACGGGAATACACGCTGAATGGTAGGACCCTGGGAAGTACCGAGGATCAGTGGGATCTTGGTGTGCAAGTCCACCGGTCCCTTAAGGTAGTAGGACAGGTAGATAAGGTGGTTTAGAAGGCATATGGGATACTTGCCTTTATTAGCCGAGGCACAGAATATAAGAGCAGGGAGGTTATGTTGGAACTGTATAAAACGCTGGTTAGGCCACAGCCAGAGTACTGCGTGCTGTTCTGGCATCCGCATTATAGGAAGGATGTAATTGTACTAGAGAGAGTGCAGAGGAGATTTATCAGGATGTTGCCTGGGCTGGAGAGTTTTAGTGCTGAGGAGAGATTGGCTAGACTGGGATTATTTTCCTTGCAGCAGAGGAGATTGATGGGGGATATGATTGAGGCGTATAAAATTGAGGGGCACAGATAGTGTAGACAGGAAGGAACTTTTCCCCTTGGTGGAGGGACCAATAACCAGGTGGCATAGATTTATGGTAAGGTGCAGGAGATTTATAGGGGATGTGAGGAATAAGTTTGTCACCCAGCGGGTGGTGGGAGTCTGGAACTCACTGCCTGAAAGGGTGGTAGAGGCAGAAACCCTCATAACATTTAAGAAATATTTGGATGTGCACTTGCGATGCCATGGCACACCAGGCTATGGGCCTAGTGCTGGAAAATGGGATTAGAATAGTTAGGTACTTGTTTGACTGGCACAGACTTGATGGGCCGAAGAGCCTTTTTCTGTGTTGTGGACCTCTATGACTCTGAGTACCATTTCATTTAAAGTTCCACTCACAGTATACAGAATATATATTTGGTTATCAAAAGAGATTTAAAAATTTAAATTCATTCCCCCAAGAAAGCTCCAATCTGTGTCTAACTTCCAGCAAGTCTGTGATATTGCTGACAGTGAACCTTACTGGAGAAACCCCATGGAAATCAATGGGGCTGTGACTTTAAATTAGTTCGAAATCCAATCTGGAGTCACTTTGTTCCTAGCTGGGTACTGTGTATTGTGGTTTTAACTGATCTATATTAGTTTCTGGGTCAGTGTGAAATCACGGTCTTACTGATTTCACTTCAGCTATTTTAGGAAACAGACACGCCTATACCTAACATGGCCAGTCTCCATGAGCGTAAGGCATCATACATTTACTCAAAGTCACTGAACTGTACCATACATTTCCCTCTGTTTATTAGTTTTTGTGTAGCAGGAGACGTGATTATAAAGATGTTTCTACTTTTCTTTTCATGCCTGCATTTTGCTAAAATGAATGGAGAAAAAATGGACTCAGTTTTTTTCAATGTACAATGGGGGAATACTTTTATCAGTGGCTATACCAAAGTTAATGCTTGACAATTTTTTTTGTTGCTGTTGGGTGTATACATTATCAAAATCACTAGCCATTGTATTCTTTTAAAATAACTTCTTTCCTCTGTAGAAGACACTAACTTCTGTGTTTATTAGTATCTTTGCACTCTCACTCTACAAAAAGATATTAAACACATAAAAAGGAGCAATAATGTAGTACAGTACAGAAGAAACAATATAGAAGAAACAGTACCATAATTTCACAAAAATAATTTCAAGGGCATCAATGTGTAAAATAAAAAAGCTTTACATGCATTGAGATAAACGTCTGTTGTACTGAGGCCATGGCAAGTTTCTCTAGCCAAGCAAGCAAATTTACAGAATCATACAACACAGGAGGCCATTCAGTCTATGTGCCAGCTCTTTGAAAGCTTTCAGATTCTCTCCACACCCTTGTTATTTCCCATCAGCAATGCAAATTCTTCCTTTTCAAGTATATGTTCAATTTCCTTTTGAAAGTCTGCTTCCATTACCCTTTCAGGCGCTGCATAATTCTCTTTCTTCTGTTTTGCTAATTATCTTAAAAGTTTTTTAAAATGGAATAGGGTCAAGACCATGTTTCCATACAAGTTTGAGTACTTGGTATTTATTTATCATCACTGGAGCAAACAGCAACATGGATCCAACATATCAAGTTTTGTTTACTGCTTTTTAATTGACACAAACAAAGAGCATTGGTCAGGGTTACATTCAATTGTGACTTTTTTCTGTTTTTGAAATTGTGGTACTTTAATATTATAAATTGTATTGGTTAAAGTAAGTCTCTGGATTGAGCAACGTTGAGTTTATTCAAGCATGAATCTTTGATTTACCTGATGTGGATGAGCAGTATTTACACCAGCAGTTAAGGCTGCTGGGCAACAGGCTAGGTCCGCTGAACCACCACCAAGAGTAGCAAAGGGCTGATAGGAAAGGCGTGAGCTGTAGAGCTGGGAGAAGGAAGAAGGGCACAGAAAATAGATACAGATACTAAATAGTAATCAGATTGGTGCAGATGTCTGGAAAAAGAGGGAAACAAAGACATGCATCATCATAAAAGTTATACTTATCGCAAAAGCCACAATAGCACTTATGAAATTTTAGAGTTTTAATTTTGATATTTTAGCTGCTATTCCAAAACTACGTATTACTTATCAAGCTTATCCATGGATTTTATCAAAAACCAGTGTAGTTTTCTCATGCCTATCGTGTCATTCCACCATGTTACCAGCCCTGGCATGACAACTGCAATTCTATCTTCCCTGCTAATCACCCATCCTCTAGTGAAGCCTTGGCTTCATCTCTCTTTAGTTGGTAGAGATAATTGTATGAACAAAATAACTTATCATAACAGACTGAGGCACCAGGAGGTTCACAAGTTCTTGAAGAAAAGCTGAGATGCAATTTTCTCTTCCTTCCAGGAAACTGTGTGACATATGTTCACCTGGCATCTAAACCCATTTCCCAGCCAAAGAGGCATTTTGCCAGAAACCTGGCTTTATTTCATTCCCATGAACAGGTTTCTACCATGCAGATGGGGAGATTGAGAAGATCTGAGTGACTATTGAGCAAAGAAGTTTCGCTGCTGGCTCAGACATCTGGTGAGTCAGAAAGACTTCTAGATGAAGAGACTGTTGTCTGTTAGTTGGGTTCTAGATGATGAATTTGGATTTCTAGCAGACATGCCGCCATCAAAAAAGCAAGTCCTGGGGCAGTCCAGATATTTGCTCAAATCAAAGATTCTGGGACTTCTGATGGTTGACTGAGAGGCTCAAATCTGATCAAGGTCATATGTTAGACTGTTTTCCAGGTTTCTTCCACTCCAGTGGGTCATCTCAATTAGAGACATATCCAAAAAGGAATCACCACCCCCCCACCCCCCCAGTTAGTTAACTAGAAACTTTGAAGCATAATAATCATCACCACTTAATACAGGAGACATTTTGATTGCAATGAAAAAAATGTTTAAGGAACTTAGCTAGTGATGTGTATTTAGTATCTTGTGATTCAGACCAATCCAGGTTGCCCCTTTGATATCTAATGCCACATTTGAGACAGAAGGAAGCATCAATGCCAAGACAGTGGATTTTGTTGAAACATTAAGTCAGAATAATAATCTTCCCCATGCTTCCTCATTAGGGAGGTGGTTGTGAACAGAAAGACTTGTGGGCAGGAACTTGAGCTAATTACTTGAGCATTTTTTTAACTAAAGCTGATAAACTCGCTGCACCAAAGAATGATATCTGGCTGAAGAGCAGCTTGCAGATCCACCATGCCCTAACATCTTTGTCAAAATAATAAAGTTTGACACCAAACAACTATAGATGAACAAGAGCAACCAAGCTCCTCTGCAGCCAAGGTGGCACATGTGATAGCTTCAATAATGTGGATGGAAAAAGAATCATTTCTGATTTTATGAGGATTAGGGAATGTAAATACCAAAAACCCAAGAATCAATCTTTTCAAAATACTTCACTTCCACACTGAAACAGTAATAGTCTATTGCTCCACATCACCTGACAAAAGCAGACAGTACGTCATGCAAATTCTCTGGTATAAGCCTGCCAAATGCACAATCACTTCTTATAGAGAGCACTCAACGATTACAAGTTCTAATTCATCCCGACAAGGTGGTTGGTGGGCGGGGGGGGGGGGGATTTGTTTATTTTACATTGTTTCTAATCAAAGAAAGAAAAACTTGCATTTATATAGCACCTTTCAGGACCACTGAACATCTCAAAGCGCTCTACAGTCAATGAAGTACTTCTGAAGTATTGTCACTGTTGTAATGTAAAAAATGCAGCAGACAGTTTATACACAGCAAGCTCCTACAAATGGCAATGTGGCCATGCCAAGATAAGCGGCTTTTGTGATGATGATTGAGAGATATATATTGGCCATATATTGGAAAACTCTTGTGCTCTTCTTCAAAACAGTGCCATGGGATCTTTTACAAGCCTTTGGGATCTTTTACAAGCCTTGGTTTAACATCTGAAAGACGTCACCTCCGACAATGCAGCACTCCCTCAGTACTGTATTGAATTGACAGTACTCATTTCTGTGCTCATGGCTGGATTGGGGATGGAACCCAGAACCTAGTGACTCAGAGGTGAGAATGCTATCAATGAAGTTGCAGTTGACACACAATACATCTATATTGCTCTATTTATTTCAAGGGACAAGACAGGCGACATAAGGAGGGAAAATACCAGTTATTATTACTAACTTCTGTTGAATAGTTAAAAAATTAAATTATTAAAACACTTTCGGGTGTCAACCTTGGCTCAATGGTAGCATTGTCTCTGATTCAGAAGGTTCAAACCCCATTCCAGAGAATTGAGCATAATCTTGGCTGTTACTGCAGCATTCCTTCAGCACTGCATGGAAATGTCAGGGGTGCCATATTTTGGATGAAATGCAAAGCTGAATCCTCATCAGCCCCTTCAGGTGAACCATAAAAGGTCACACAACAGTATCTGAAGAGAAGCAGAGGAGTTTATCAGGTGTCCTAGCCAATATTTATTCATCAACCAACATCACAAAAAACAAATGATCTGTTCATTAAACCCAGTGCCGTGTGTGGGACATTTCTCTGCACAAATTGAATGCTGCAGTCTCCCAACATTAGAATCTGCACGTCAAAAGTGCTTCATTGGCTAAAAAGCACCATCAGACAGTTAGCAGTCATTAAAGATACCAGATGAATGCAAGTACTTTCAAACATACAGCCAAAAGTTAAGAATTCTACCTTAGAAGACATTGCCTCCTTTGGATTAACAGTTGCTCTATGTTTATATGCCACCTTGGCATTTTTTTGATATTATGGGTGAAGGAAAAGGAAGAAAATTTCAGCTGGAGTCCATGTACCTGGGATAAATTAAGTCCCTACCTCCCAAGTCTCAGGAGAATCTCTACCTGAAGGTGCCAGTTGAAGTGTTAGTAACATGACACCATATGCTCTCACAGTTGCCTTCTCTTATCTCACCAGACATATGTGCAGAGCTTGACCTGCACTGAGCATATAATCAAGATGACCGTGTCCTCTTAAGTTCAGCTCCTTTGCATCATTAGTCCAGAAAGATAACTACTATATTTCTGGAGCCGGTGGTAGGAAACTAACTTAAAACCAAGAACAAATTGGGAAGAAGCAACTGAGTTCTGTTAGGTGAAAAACTCTCGCATTTTGTATTTTGAGCATAGAGAGGCCACGGTATCCATGTTTTTATTTAACAAAGATAGCGGGTGAAGAACAAAAGTCCTTCGTGCCAGCACCAAAGTTGAAGCTGAAATTGAGCAAAACTGGAAATGTGGTAAATCAGGAAGTAGTGACAGGCAACACTAAACACGTATTTTAAAAGCCTGTAGGAGGTAAAAAAAAGATAGATTAGGAAATAATAGTAGGAGAAAGTGCAGCCAGCTTTGATTTCAATATGATAAGAATGTTGAAGAAGAAAGAGAGCTTACAAGATGGCATTTTTGTAGCTTAGAATAAGAGGAAAGAACAGAAGTGTGTCAACTACAATAACGTGGTTTGAATAAAGACAGAAAGGGGTGTGCGAGAGACAGGTTGAAGAGAAAGTACTCATCAGATACTAAGTGTTTTCCTGCATTCTGTTGAGAAGCACAAGAGAAGTGCTGGAACAGCCTGCCCAGATATGGAACAATAATAAAGTATTGGACACCCTCCATCTTTATAAAAAAAAGTTAGGAATTATTTGAAAAAAAGTGTTTAGTACAAAAATATGAAATCAGGCTTCTTGCAAAATGTTTTAATAAAGGAAAATATTTCACTCCATTTAAGGCCAGAAGTCAGTGAGGCCAAGGTGAAGGACCAAGAGTGGAACCATAAATAAGAGTACTAGTACCTTCATTACCACAGTGAAAAACGTGGAGATCATTAAGATGCACTAAGTCATGGCACTATGGTAACATTGCAAGATCATGCAATCTAAAAATAGTTGAATGATGCGGAATCATCAACAAAGGGGTAGATCAAGCTAGATGGCAACAAGAAGTGATCACTGAGGAGGAAACAACAGGAACAGTGCAAAGCCGTAGAGAATCACTGAGTCAAAGATCGAAGATAAACCATCAACTCTGACAAAAATAGAGTGACTAAACGCTGTTACAAATTGGCTGCTGAGAATTATACAAAGGCAGTCTAGAGATGGCTCTGATGGCTTTGGCAAAGCTATTTGAATTGGATTGTTGCTCCATGTTCCCTTGCAACTAATTTAGAAAAACATAATCACAATGATTCTGCATGATGTGCCTAGAGAAGAAATAAAAACAAAATAGACCTAACCTTAAATAAACAGCAAATTTGAAAGTTACAGTCCTTTGCCAAGAAACCAACAGATCCTCTGCGAATATTTTAATTTTGAGGGGTTTGATTGTTTGGGGTGAGGGGGAGTTGGGGGAAAGGGTGGGAAGGATTGTTGGGGGGGGGGGGGGGGGAGCAAAGGAGAGAGGAAAAGCAAGACAGAGCAGAATACAAAAGGATGAACATTTCATGAAAGAGAACCTGGTTCTTTGGAGTTTGTGCAGGCTTTCCAGTACAGATATTCCATAGGGCACCATATTCTGATATTTACTGAGCATAAGATACACACAGGCTGGTCAGATGGGCTGATCAGTGGCAAATGGAATTTAATCCAGATAAGTGTGAGGTGATGCACTTGGGCAGGACAAACAAGGCACAGGAATACAAGATGAATGGTAGGACTCTGGGAAGTACCAAGGATCAGAGGGACCTTGGTGTGCATGTCCACCGTTCCTTTTGGTAGTGGGACAGGTAGTGACGAAGGCATATGGGATACTTGCCTATATTAGCCGAGGCATAGAATATAAGAGCAGGAAGGTTATGCTGGAACTGTATAAAACGCTGGTTCGGCCATAGCTAGCGTATTGCACATAGTTCTGGAATCCACATGATAGGAAGGATGTGATTGCACTAGAGAGTGCGGAGATTTACCAGGATGTGGCCTGGGCTGGAGAGTTTTAGTTATGAGAAGAGATTGGATAGACTGGGGTTATTTTCCCTGGAGCAGAGGAGATTGAGGGTAAAATTATGAGGGGCATAGTTAGGGTAGAAAGGAAGGAACCTTTCCCCTTGGTGGAGGGATCAATAACCAGCGGGCATAGATTTAAGGTAAGGGGCAGGAGGTTTAGAGGGGATGTGAGGAAGAATTTTTTTCACCCAGAGGGTAGTGGGAATCTAGAACTCACTGCCTGAAAGGGTAATAGAAGCAGAAACCCTCAACATTTGCTCGTGATGCCATAGCATACCAGGCTATGGGCCTAGTGCTGGGAAATGGGATTAGAATAGTTAGGTACTTGTTTGACTGGCACAGACTCGGTGGGTCGAAGGGCCTTTTTCTGTGCTGTAGACCTCCATAACTCTAAGAAATAGGAGCAGCAGTAGATCATACAGACCTTGAGCCTGCTCCACTATTCAGTAAGCTCATGGCTGATCTTTGACTTCACCTTCACTTTGCCGCCAACTCCCCGTACCCTTTAATTCTCTGAGACACCAAAAATTATTCTCTCAGTCTTAAATATACTCAATGATGGAGCATCAAAGCCCTCTGGGGTAGAGAATTCCAAAAGGCTCACCACTCTGAATGGAGAAATTTTTCCCTCATCTTAGCCCCTTATCCTGAGATTATGCCCCCTGTTCTAGATTCGCCAACCAGGGAAAGCAATCTCTCAGTGCTTACCCTCTCAACCAGCTCAGAATGTTGCATGGCTGTTTGAGATCTGGTGAACTTTTGCTGTACTGTCTTCAATTAAAGTTTTTCCTTCCTTAAAAATGGCAACCAAAACTACACAATGTTCCAGATGTGGTCTCATCAAAGACAAAAACAATTGTAGCAAGATGTCCTTATTCTTGTACTCCAATCCCCTTGCAATAAAGGCCGACATGCCATTTGCCTTCCTGACTGCTTGCTGTACCAGCATGCTAATTTTCTGGGTGTACTCGTAAGTCCCACTGAATAACATTTACAAGTTTCAGGCCTTTCCAAAACTTCCTGCTTTTTTTTATTCTTATGATTAAAGTGAATAACCTCATTCTTCGCCAAGTTATACTCCATCTGCCATTATATTGCTCACTAACCTAAGCAATCTCTTTGCTGCTTTTGTGACCTCCTCAAAACTTGCATTCCCACCTAGCTTTGTATCTTTAGCAAACTTAATTACATTACTCTGTCTCTTCACCTAAGTCATTAATATAGATTGTAAATAGCTGAGGCCCCAGCACTGATCCTTGCAACACTTCACCAGTTACAGCCTGCCAACTTAAAAATGCCTCATTTACTCCTACTTATTGCTTCCTGTCTGTTAGCCAAGCTTCTAACCATACTAATATATTACCCCCAGTTCCATGAGCTCCTTTCTTGTGCATTAACCTTTCGTGTGGCACATTATCAAATGTCTCTTGGAAATCCAAATCTCCTGGTCCCATTTATCTAGTTACTATTAGTTACATCCTCAAAAAAACTCAAATTTGCCAAACAACTTCCCTTTTGTAAAACCATGCTGATTTAGAAAATCATAATATGATCAGACAAAGTGCATTGTTCAGACTTCATTAATAATAGATTGAAATAATTTCCCGACGACGTCAGGCTAAGTTGCCTGTGGTTTCCTGTTTTCTCTTCTTCTTTTCTTGAATTAACTTAAAATATTAAATTGATTTGTTCGATGAATTTATTTTCAGCATTGTTTCTTGGTTGTGAAATAACTAGTTTGTCCATAAATTTACATGTGTGACGCAGACAAACCTCTGGATTTAAGATCCACTCTTTCATCCATTTTACATATTTTGAAGCAGTAAACATTTCTTTTTGTAAAAATATTGTCCAATGGATTACCAAATTAATAGTTTAACCATAGAAACAGTCTATTAAACCAAACAAATATATATGGAGGGCGTCATATCCTGCTCTTTTTACCTCACATTTGATCTGTTGCCAAGATTGTATTCTTCCTTCTTCTGAACATTGCTAAAATGCACCCTACTGTTCTCCCTCGTGAAAATATTCCTAAACTATGCCTTCATTGCATCAAAAATTAATTTCCCTCCTTATTGGCCTCACCTCCTTAACAATAAATAAGCTACAGTCATTCAAAAACTCTTATTCAATCTGCTCTCACAAACCCATAAATTTGGGCCCCATCATATTCCATTATCTCCCTGCTCAAGTATCTCAATTTCCAAATTCTTAATTAATAAAATCCTCACTGTCTGATTCTACATTTACAACACCATTGATGCTCAATGGTTTTCTGAACCCTGCATATCGTGTGGCCACCATTCATTAAGAACGCAGTTGGATAATTACACATACTGCAATGACTGGCTGTTCACATATGATACATCTTGACTCTCCACCATCTACAAGGCACAAGTCAGGAGAATGGTGGAACACTATTTGCCAGAATGCATGTAGTTGCAACAAAGGCCACATTATCTGGACCCCATCCGCTGGGTTAAAGATCCATTTCCTCCTGCTGGGTTCCATATGATATGAAAAGAAATCCAGAAGAACATTATTTGTTTGCCATTTTTAAAATGGACTTTCTGCTGAACCAAAAAAGATGGCTGCTACAAGTCACATGATCACAAGGTTGGCCTTTCGGTCTGAGAGCCACTACCAGGAGTTACAAGAACAACAGAATTATTTTCTCAGCTGGTGGCATTTCGCACCTCATTTTACAGAATCCTTGTAATCAGGAAACCAGCAGACACGCACATTGAAAATCATTATGCTTGCAGAGCTGTAACAGACTCATTTAATACCTGGGACTGTCCAGGCCCATTTTAAAAAGAAGCTAAAGGGACATCATTTGCATCTGATAAGCTGCACCTTGCTAGCGAAGTCACTGTGTCTGCCTAGATAATGGCTTCCCAGGGACAATATCAGCTCTGCTATCAAAGCCAGTTCCAGACACTTGATAAACATCCCTTTAGGTAGTCACTGTGGAGCAAGAAGGCCACATGACTTGAGTGACCATTCTGAAATCTTTATATGCCTTTGAGAACTGAGAAATCCCCAGTCTGGCGTTTTAACTTCAACTGGAAAGGATTGCAGCCACCTGGCTGAGCAAGCAGCCGACTACCATCTCTCAGCTCCTTCAAGCCTGTCTCTACTGGATGATTTCCTAACATTGCCTGCAGAACTGAACCAGTCTCTGTGTACTTACTTCATCTGCAGTGTCCACATCGACTGCAAAGCGAACCCTACAATTCCTGTCTTTAGCCAGCTGAACTCATACTCTTACGTGAAATTATTCCTCATTGGACTCTCACTCTGGAAACCATGTGAACTAATATTAATTTCTGTGGTCCTTGTGCTGCTAATATCTATAGTGGTAAAACTCCTTTTTCTATCTCCTCCTCCCTTTGTGTGTGTACGTGTGTGTTTTTGTGTGTGTAGTGGGAAGTTGTGAACACTTCTCCCCAGTGTTTTGAATGTGACCTTCTGACTAACCTTCTGAGTTAATCATAACACGGGTTTGCTGCGGGTTATTAGTAAATTGGATCACACAAAACCTAGGGTTTGGGAAAGCACACCACTGCATACTTTAAAAATAATTCAAAACGCCTGCTTACAGGCAGGTGGAGAGAGGAAATCAATGCAGTTTGCCTATCTCTCTCCTGTCTGTAACACTCCAGAATTGGTATTCTATGGATGCAGTGTGCGCTATCTAAAGGATGCAATGCTGTAACCAGTCAAGATTTCTTTGGTAACACCTTCCAAAGTTACAATCTTCACAACCTAGAAGGACAATGGAAGTAGGTACATGGGAACATTATCATCTCCAAGACACTCACTATTACAACTTGAATATATACCGGGTGAGTTTCTTTACACGTGGCAAGTAGTTGCAACTGGGTCTAGAACAAGAGGTCACAATCTCAGGATATGGAGTATGCCATTTAGGACTGAGATGAGGAGAAACTTCTTCACTCAGAGGGTGGTGAACCTATGGAATTTTCAACCTCAGAAGGCTGTGGAGGTCAAGTCAATGAATACATTTAAGAAGGAAATAGATAGATTTCTAGACTCTAAAGGCATCATGGGGTATGGGGAGAGAGGAGTACGGCGCTGAGATAGAGGATCAGCCACAATCATACTGAATGGTGGAGCAGGCTCGAAGGGCTGAATGACCTACTCCTGCTTCTATTTTCTATGTTTAATGCATTATTTTTCAATGTCATTGGCCTCAAGAATAGTGCAGACATTTCAAACTGATGAGTCTCATCATACATCCTATGTCTGGACATCCAGTTTTTAAACATACAGCCTTTTTCATCCTTAAATGTTTCCATTTTATTTTTCTTTCAGTATTGACTGTCTACACTGGCAACGAGGATTGAGAGAGACTAGACTCTCAACTGACACATGGGCCTGGATTTTTGGGCTCATGAAAATTCCGGGCTCGACCTGCCTGTCTCAGGAGAACGCAACTGCAAAAGTAAGATCTTCATTGCTAGAGGCAGGGGTGGGCTGAAATCGAGCCTGACCTGGGAAAGAGCTCGGAGGCAGACACACAGGCTGCTGGCCTGGGCACGGAGGTGGGATGTTTAAATGGCCAGCCTCGGTGTTGTATGACTTTGCACCAGTTAAAATTAAAACACAAAGGTCCTCTTACCCTCACAGCCCCTCATCCCATCCATACCACTTCATGCCCCCCATGCCAGGCTACACCCCCACAACCAACCCCCATGGTGCCTCATGTACCCAATGCCAAGCTATGGCTCTCCATCCTCTGTGGCCCCTCATGCCAACCTATGTTCCCTATTCACCCCATGGCTCCTCATACCCCCTATGCCAAGCTCAGATGCCACACACACCCCATGACCCCTCAGGCCCCCTATGCCAAGTTATGATGCCACCAATGCCCCATGGCCTCTCATGCCCATGCCAAGCTATGATGCCACCCACATGCCATAGCCCCTCAGGCCCTCTATGCTAAGTTATGGCACTTCCGTACCCATTTGACCACTGTACACTGTATAGAACCAATCAGCCCTATAGTGACAATAGGATGTCTAAAAAACTTTCCATTATGTTAAAAAAGTCCTTTCACTATAGCCCAATAAAAGTGTCAATCATCCAAACTCTTTAAAGGATCAATAGTACAAATTGCACTCTTAAAAGACCCTCTTGAAAATCTCTCAGCCCTGGAGCGGGATCGCAAATCCAGAAATCGGGACCTGCCTGCCATTTTTAAGGGGCTCCTGAGTCATTCCGACTTGACAAAAATCCAGGCCATGGTAGAAAATTGACTTTTCCAAAATCATTATTGCCTCCATTGTAAGCCTTCAATTTGAGCCACTGTTATCATGTCTGAAATTTTGCAAATAACCAAATATACCTCAATTTCAAGTTGTCTGAATATCTGCAGGTGCTGTCATGTCAATGAAAGGATACAATTTACTTGATAGCAATTAATTATCTTAGTGCCAGGGGAGTAAGATATTCCCACAACTATGTATGTTTAACAGCTTGCAAGCAACAGCTTATTCAGTTTAAAGCAAAGTTAAAACATAGTTTTTATTCCTTAATGTACCAAACAATATATGTTCTGGATTGGTCCAACCTATGTAAGTGGGTTAAAAAAATCTTTAATCACTGATTTACCATCAGCCTGCCATTATTAATAAAAACCTAAAAATGTGATATGTATTAATTCACAAATTGTTCCTCTTGATAGTCTTTTAATATAACATGAAAAGACTTTCAGTTCACAAAGTTAGCAGGTGTATACAAGCCAAAATTTATGAGGTATGACTAACAGACAGATGAAATACTAATTCTAATGTACAGTTAACTAGGGCAAATGACTGAGTATGGCTGTGTGTGGTGTAATCACATATTTACTTGTACACGCATTCAAAATTCTTTTGCAGAATTATAAAGGTTAACACGGGTTGCTTTCTGAATGGATATTGAAAGGTTTTTTAAGCAAATACAACCAGCAGCCAACTGCCACCTTTTCATTTTCAAAAGACCTGTTCAAATACCAACTGGGAGGTAGTACAAAAGATTGCTCTGGATACACACAGAGAAATATGTCTTTATATCAAGGCCTGAATAAGCTCGACAGCTTGTGTTGGAAGGCCTTTTAAAATTTCATTGATCTTTGCAGCCAGGATGTACACAATTTAGGCCATAGGAAATCAGGACAGATGCATTGAAACAGGGAAACGTAATTACATAAAAAGTGACTTAGAAGAAATGTAAAGTGCACAACACAAGATTTTACATTATTTTTATGGCCACCATTTCTGCCCAATGAAATTATCCCGATTCATTTTGCCCAGCTAATTAGACTGGTTGGAGATGTGCTTATGCGCTTCTGCAATTTCTTCCTACAGCTAGAATTTGAATGCTGAATGGCAGATGCCTGCATAAGTCTACCTTATTTTCCCTGCTTGCAAGTGGAGAAGTGCCTCACATTCTTATAAAGGGCATGACTAATGTGACTTCAGTCTTACTTGATTGTTTCCCTCCATGTGTCCCTTTCCCTATTTCATTGGGTGTCAGTCACAATGACTTTGTTATTCAACATGGAGATCTAATCCCTGCATCAGTGGCATTTAAACAGAGATCATCCCCTGGGATTTCAAATTCTTTTGAGCTGAAAGAGGTATGAAAATACCTTGAAAAAGTAAATTGGATTTTTTTAAAAAATACCCATTTTCATGCTATTTAAAATAACTCTTGCAAAATGGGCATTATCTTCCCCATTCAACACAAGATTACTGCTATATTCTAAACATGTTGCTTTGATGTCACTTCATATATAGACAGTGGGGAAAAAAATATTTTGTATAGGTCTTCCAAATCCTGTCTCAACTAATGTCACTAAAAATATTGGCAACAGGGCATTTCAACACTATATTTGAGATTTATCTGTCAGAGATGCAGCTCTCTCAAGTCTTAATAGCAACCAGAGAAACTTTTTTAAAATATAAAATTCACATTAATTGTGTATAATTACAATGGCGTTGGATTCTACAGATGGTAATCCATGTAATTTGGTCATGTGAGCTTTGGAATTTATTCAACTGTTGGGAGCACATTACAATGAATACATCTCTTCTCGCCTAATATACACATGCCCACTTCCCACTGAGGCTGCTGGATGGTAATCTGAAGCAAGAACCTTGGCTGATTTATGTCTCTCTAGTCTAGGGACACTGGGACAATTGTAGCCTTCCACTGCTTCCCTGACTCAGATTGGCTTAGTTCAGTTCAAGGAAGAAACCGGATTCAGTTATGCACCGCACAGGCTACTGAACTATATAGAACTAGTAAGTAAGATGCAGAAGGAAGATGGTTAATTCAACTTATCGGATAATTCAAACTTCACCGAATGCCCACAAATGACATCATAGGTGAATCGGACAAAGGCAAACTATTCTTCCTTGTCCTTCTTGACCCATCTGCAGCCTCTGACATGGCTAATCAAATCATCCTCCTCTTAACACCTCTCCACTGTCATCCAGCTGGGTGAGACTGCACTTGCCTGGTTTCATTCTTATCTATCTAGCCAGAGACACCCGCAGTGGTTTCTCTTCCCAATCCAGCACAGTTCCCTCTGGTGCCCTCCCCAAGAATCTATCTTTGTCCCCCTCCTATTTCTCATCTACTCGTTGCCCCTCAGCAACATCATCCAAAAGCATCTCAGCTTCCACATGGATTCAGAAGACATCCAGCTCTATGTCAATGCCACCTTTCTCAACTGTTTTTCTAACTTGTCAGGTTATTTGGTTTCAGTCTTTATATCAAAAATGACTGTTTATTGGTGGGCTGAAGCCACAGGATAAGTTTTTAAAAGTCTCAAGTGAGTCTCGAAATGATTGAATGTTTAAATAACTACACCTGACAATTTACAAAGCTATCAGAATGGAGATAACTATTTCCTTTTATAAAGCAAGAAAATCTGTGTGTGTGTGTGTCTTTTACAGTCACAGCACTTAACCAATTAAACACTGACTTCGTAAGCAAATTCTCTTTTAAAACATTTGTTGTGGTCAACAAAGAAATGGAAAGAAAAGGGAGATATTCTACCACTTCTTACCTGAGCGTGATAATATTTAATTGGAGGAAATTTCTGCTCTGCATGTCCAGCTGGATGTTGGACAAACAATCTAACAATTTAGAAACAGTAGAATGATTGTGCCTGCCACCAACTTCCACTCCCCAGCCACAAACTGCTTCCCTCTCTTTGGCAACTGTCTGCTGCTGAATCAGATTGTTCACAATCTTGTTGACCCCAATATGAGCTTTCAACCACACACATCCACACCATTACTAAAGATCACCTATTTCCACCTCCATAACATCACTGAACTCAGCCTTGCTTCAACTCATTGGCTGCTAATTCCACATTCAAGTCTTTGTTACCTCTAGACTTGAATATTCTAACGCACTCCTGGCTGTCTGTGTTCACTGACCTACACTGGCTCCTATTTAAGCAATATCTCAATTTGAAAATTCTCAATCAGTTTTTTCAATGCCTCCATGGCCTCTATCCTCCATCTGTAAACTCCTCCTGCCCCACAATGCTTAGAAACACTTGTGTTCCTAATTCTGGCCTCATGGGCATCCCCCAATTTTAACTACTCACCATTAATGCCTTTAGCAGCCTCTGTCCACTGTTAATCCCTCATCTAGGTCTCCTTAAAACCTGTCCTTTTTACCAAGCTTTTGGTTATCTGCTCTAATATCTCCTTATGTGGCTTGATATTGTATTTTGTCTTGTAATGCTCCTGTAAAGTGCCTTGGGACATTTTATTAGTTTAATAGTGCTATACAAATATTTGTTGTTGTTGTTGTTGTTATTTTCATAGTTTAATTCAAATTAATGCATAAATCAAAATTTTTAACCAAATAAAAGTATTTTAAATTATCAGGAATAGACCCATTACAAATTTACTGTAAAACATGGCTCATGAATCATACCATCAGAACAGTTCTTAAGATCCCTAGTATAGGGGAGCTCTATGGTATTGCTTTCTTATTTTAACTAAGCAACAGTCAGAAACATATGAAGGGAGCTAGAAAGTCTAAGGAGCACTTTTTGTTCCAAGTACTAGCAGTTTTATAATGGTGAAAAAAGTATCACAAAAAAGTATTTCACTTCTGTTTTTATAAGACTGAATGTTGTGATCTGCATGGAGACCTGCCTGGTCAGGTCTCCCGCAGATATTTTCATCTTTGCTAGCTCACTTTGTGGCATCACATGGATGGGTGCAGATCACCTTTACTTGGCTGTCTGCAAGGGTATCCAGGCTTTGGCTGGGGTGAAAGTCGAGCTGATGATGTCGGTAAACCATATTATCAACTGACAGTCATGGGTCTTCCTCAAGTTAATCAAGACACTGCAGGAAACCTCCAAGTCGGTAATATTAAAGGTTACACAAGCATAAAGATAGAATAAAACTATAAAACTGATAAAATTGGGTGGTGGGGGGTAGGCAGCATGTGGGGTTGGGGTCACCCTGCAGTTCACAAGAGGTCTTTTCATAGCAAAAATACCTTGGAATAAAAATAACTCCACCAGTATTTCTGTTCCCTTTAAGTCAGGAAAAGGGGCCAAGAAATAATTCAAGTTTTGCTGCCTGAACAATTTCTTGTTTGGCTTCAAACAAAATGTGGTCGGTTATTTGCAATTGGTTTCTGTTGTAACTCACTTGATGCGTAAAGGTCAAGCCTAGCAGGGGGACCTTCAGAGTGTCCATCACCACTGGCCTGGGAGTCTGAAAATGTGTCTTACTAACAGTAAACACACACTATACACAGACATACAAAAAAGAGAAAGAGAAAAAGAAAAAGGAAAACAGAACTTAGAGAGGAAAATAAGAGTTATGCATCGAAATCTCAACTTTGAATCGAGTTAACATTATTTGAGAAAAGACATTTCAAGACATATTTCTGAAGGCCAGACTGGTAGTCATCTAAACTGGCAATGAAAGTACCCTGGTGATAAAGCTAAGAGCTATATTGAACATACCCACAATCTTATCCATTTGATCTAATTTTGGTGGCTAATTCAAAGCTCCAACTAGCTGCTTAAGGGTTTGAGTTCCAAAGCAACGGTATCTCAGATTTTAAACTTCCAAATTTTGAATGACTGCCCTGCAATATTCTTCTTGGGGGTCTTGATTCACAGGTCTATAATTCCATGGGTACCAATCACCGAGGGTCCCCAATTCAGGTGGGAACCTAGACAGTGAGATTGCCCAGCCGAGCTCAACGCTCCTGGGTAATGGTCAGCAGCAAGAGCCTTGACCAGTTTCTTCTCCTTGCATGCGATCCAAGGCTGACTGCAGCAGCCCTTCATCAACAAAACTCAGGTCAGCTTACTGAGTAGACGCCAGGGGAGATTCTTATCTGTACAGATGAACTGCATATTGACCTTGATTTTAACCTCCCCCTCACCCACCCTAAAGGTTATGAAAGAGTTTGGCGTAGAGGAATTTAAAATATCAGGATCAAGGGACTGGACACCATTTCTGCCCCATTAAATTTTGAAGTGCAGGAATCAGGCTATGGATGAGTTCCTGCAAAAGACAGATGGGGGACCTAACTACCATTGTCTGATGATGTGGTCTGCAACATGACTTAAAGCAAGGGGAGGGGGGCCCTAAGCTGTGGGTTTCCCAGCTGATGAACTAAGATGGAAGCTCCCCAAAGTTAATGACTCATCTAGTAGCCCTTGCTGACCAAGAGATGCCAGAGTGCTCCCCCTGATGTCTTGAAGGAAGCCATCAGCTTCGCACAGCATTGTGCACCAGCCTCCCCTCTACCACTCCTGATCTTCAGCTCCACTCACCTTCCTGACTGGAACTGGTAACAAGGCTCTGGTTGGCAACCTTCAATCTCACATCACCTTCCCACAGCCTGTTGACCACCTCCCACTCCCTGATTGCTGACTGAAGCTTCCTTCCCAGTCCCAAAGTGCACCCCCACCCCCTTCCTGACACCCCATGCTTCCTGATAGTCGACTGGAGCTTCCCTTCTAATGCTAGATACTGTCCCCCAGAGGCCCGGAGCTGTGGTCTCCTTCAAAATTGTCTCCTTCTACCCAAGGGCCAGGTTATCCATCTCCCTGGCTTTGTTGAGTACTTCAGCTATTTTTGGTCTCCCCCATTCATTCTCCGCCTCCCCATTAACATCAGGACATTGTGTTTGCCAAATGATTCTTTGGTGACCTACCAAATTTCAGCTGAATTTCGGGTTACCTGTATCTTTTAGCAGTGATAAATGCAGGTTTGGTTTAGAATTTAATTTAATGCCCTGTTTATATTACAAATAATTTTACCAAATATCTTTAAAATGCCATAGCTATCCAGTTTAAACTGAAGGGTGAACTTAGCAAAAGTGGAAGTGTGCACATGCAGTTGCTCAAAAGTCACATCTGCATTTCCCTCATCTAGGCTGGAAATCCTCCCCATGTCAGGCAGAATTTACACATACCAGCAGGGTCAAAAGTGCACTGTTAGCTCCTGTAGAAAGGCTGACTGCACAGTCTGCCTGCAATCAGGATCAAAATGTTCGGATGTAGCCATTTGCCTTTCCTGTCTAGGGCCACTAGTGGTAACAAGTGAAACCATCTCCAGAGGAGGGTTTTCAATGCCTCCAATGGCACTAGCACAATAAACTTAGGGTTGCACTTAAAGGCCATTTAACTCTGAAGAACGGATGTAAAATAGCTAACTTAAAAAAAGACTTTGATTTATATAATTTACACGGATGTACGTAATACCTTTTATTAAGTTCCTTACAGGTCATGCCACTGAGCCCAGGTTATCACTTCGGTACACAGTTTAGCAACCCCAGTATGATCATCTAACTTGCAACTGCAGTCACAAATAATACATTAATACTGTGCATGTGATAAAAGTACAAATTGTTTACCAAGCGATAAAGGTGGCATTATGAAGTACTTTATACACAACTTGTTTGAAGATAACTGCCATTTTGCCTGCTTCAATATTAAACCATTTCAGTCTGTCCCAAATCTTCCATTATTTTCTTTAAAATTGGACAATCAGTGGCTCTAAATATTTGTGAATGCCTTGATGTGATCGCTAGATTTGATGTTCTACATCAAATTGTTTTACTTAATTAGATTTAATTGTTCAGGGATTTGTATTAATTTCTCTGATCCATCTCCAGTTTTGGAATGAGGATGGGAAATTTGTGTAGCAGCTTGTTTGATGCAGCAGAGTACCATGAAGTAATGTTGGGAGCTCAGAGGTTATAGGACATTTATTTTATTTATAAGACTGTATGTTAACATACCCTCTGCCCAGTTACACATACAGATATAGTGATGTAGGTTGTGAAAATATCAGTGAATGAGTCTGTGTGTGCAATGCATGTCATATATATCATAAATATGCTAATAATATTGGATATGCATACGACTGACAAAAGTATTTAGAAGGTATGTGTGTACAATGAGCTATGCTAAATTGAGCTTGGTTTTAGATTCAGCAAAGATTCTTACATATGCATTTACAGGCATAGCATTGCAAAAATCCCTTGTGTAAGCTTTAATAATAAGTCCCCACACCATTTTTATGAAGCATTGTATAGAGTTGTGCAGGATTTTCAGCTAATCAGATTACAGATCTAGAAACCCCCATCCCTTCAAACAATCATGATGCACCAATCACTGCTCACAAGCAGTCACAGGAGGAGGCATCATATAGGGCACAATTCCTGTATGTCGCTATAAGTAAAGACCTATGGATCAGACACCTCAAGTTATTACAACTAATTTTGGTTGTTTAAATTTTTATCTATTCCTTAAAAGTACTGTATAAGACTAGCATTATGACATGCTAGAAATAGACTGGGCTAGAATTTCAATAATCAATCATTAACAGGATAGCATGTTTTCTGTTTCTTACCTGCGAGGGAGGAGAAGTAGAGAAAGAAGTGGTGCACACTTCCTGGGAGTCTTCTACAGAAGGAAAAGCACCTGCATCATCTTCACCAGTTGCCCTGCAGAAACCATCAATGAACATTTTGATTGGATTTATGCATGTTTTCACTGTCAAAAACTACTTAGTGAAGATAAACACATTTGCAACCATACTGTACTATGAAATTGAAGTATTTAAGCATTGATAATAAACTTCATGGCTATCCAATTCCTTGGTAATGAGCATGTTTTTCTAGCCCAGTTCTCACTTCAAAGCTTTGATGAGCTATGCAAGCATCCAAAGTTACAAGTAGTCACAGTGGAATTAACATAGCTAGGGGTCCTAGAATTCTGTGGTAAGCTTAACCAAATTCTCCAGCATGAAAATGCAAACCCTGCAGCAAGTCTCTTCAGTTTTAGGGAAACATCTCAATTTCACATTTTTAGATTATCTGAACAGAATTCAGTATTTTATTTTAAACTGTTTAAAACTAGTTTAGTCTCCCTCGCATCTGGTTTCCCATTGCATTTCTCAGCTGATAATAGTTATTGGTGTTGCTTAACATCTAGATGTCTAAGCTGAGTTTTTACTTAGTCAGATGAGACAGCTGTATTTGAAGTATAATCTAGCCCAAGTAATGGCTTTTCAATTTGTAAACTGGTATTTCAAACATATTTCTCAGTTAATGATCAGAGCCTACATATTAAAAGGTACTGTTCAAATTAAGTTTTCCCATATTGAATTTGAGTTTTAAAAATATTATACTGATCTCATAGTATGTTTGGTGTGATGGAGAGCAGCACTTCTTGTTGACAGACAGATGTAACACCAATTGGTTGCTGCGCTTAATCACATTTGCTTAGCTCACTGCCACATTAAACAAGCTAAGAAATGATTAAAAGTTTAGAAACAGTTTATCATATGACCAAAGATTGTTACAAAATGCCATCTAGTTCACTGTCACCTGCCACCCTTACCTGTCGCAGTCTACGTGGTTGATTCTTCATGCCCTCTGAAGTGATTTAGTAAGCCACTCTGTTACCACCATGAAGAAGACAGCCTACCACCTTGTCAGAGAAACCAGGGATGGGCAACAAGGAGGATTTTCAAATTATAAATAGTTGTACTTTTAGTTGTTTGGTAGTACAGGACTTGAATATTGCTGAATAAAAAGACTTGTCTAAGCTTTCCGCCTTGCATTCATCAGGACATTTGCAGGAATACCAATATAAGGGGGAAAACTACAATTTATACTATATGTGAAGATTACTGATTGGTTGGCAAGTCACATTGCCATGGAGAATGCACCACTGATTGTGACTGACAGTTAACTGCCAAGCACTGTTTGCAATTTAAACCAGGTAACTTGACCCTGACTGGTCAAGGCACTGCCCTGAGGAATGAGTCAATGAATGACTGTCACTTATTTTGTTTAGCTGAAACATTTAGCAATGTAACTATGTGTTATTTGTGTCTGCAAAGAAGGGTCCTGTGTATTAATACATATAGTAAAGTTGTACTTTACTCATTTAGAACAGAGATGAAGCTGAGCAACAGGGTTTCTGTAAAATTAGTTGATGAATGAGCTGAACTCAATGGGATTAGATAGCTGAAAGCCCCGTTTAGCAGGTAAACTGCTTAAATGGGAAATAGCTGTTTCTGAACAAGCTGAAAAATCAATGACAGCCTTGGTATTTATTGAATACCAGGTATTCGATCCAACACTTACAATGGGGAAAGCTGGCAGGGGAACGAGAAGTAGGTAAAGGAAAGACAGCATGGAATAAATTTTATATCTAGGAGTTGCACAGCAACAACAGCCTTGACTTAAGCCTTCATTATTAGTGTGTCTAAAATTACCAGAGTGTGAAAGCCCCCTTAACAAGAAACACAAAGGACACCTTTCTCTGTACCTAATGGTGTTCAATCGAAACTGTTGTAATACATACCTTTGGAAAAGTGCAAAACTTCTTTAGTAATTTGTTGTTAATTATGAAGAGAAACAAGAATTCTGCACTTGAATGAACTATTTTTGCAGCTCAGAATCTATCAAACTTCAGCATCTCATGTCAGTGAATCATAGCTACCCCATGGAAGACTGGTATTTCCCAAATTGCAGATCATGGCCAAATCCATACAACTTCTCAAATGCAATCCAGCCATTTGTTGACGCGGATCTTAAATAACCCAGAAATGGAACAAGAAAAATGTGGAATAGTGGGTGAGTCAATAACCTGCAACTAATTTAAAAAGGTGCCTCAGCAGAGACCTGCTCCACTTTGTCCCAGCCAACAATGTCTTGGAGTGTGGGGCTGGGTTCCTACTGCAGAGAGAAAGTTTATAACTTTTGGTGGTACAAGTTAAGCTTCATGAAAATCCTTTTTTGATCTGGATATGTATCTGAAGCTACCTATTGTCATATGATTCCCACACTTAGGAATTATATCAGCTGAAAAAAATAATTCTTGACTGATCTGCAATCTTTTTGTCAGAAATTGTCAAGATTACCTCCAATAAAAGGGTGGTTCAGAGTAGAATGCAGGTTCACATTCAGGATTCTCCACTCTGAGTAACCAATCTTTAATAAGCAAACTTAAAACTTGTCCAGACCTTAGGTGGGTTATGTGTTGCTTCAAGTCCTCCATTCTGGCTGCTACTTTTTCAGGTTCCTCTGAAAATTTTAAGTTGCATGCAGAGAAGGAAAGACATTTGCCACCACTAATGCAATAGCAGTATTGGCTAATATGTTTACAAGTAATTTTTAACTTGAGGGATTGGGAAGTAATGTAGACTGGCAATAGCAGGGATGATGTATGAGTGGGACTTAGTGTAAGGTAGCATATGGTTAGCAGTTTTGGATGAATGCAGAACTGGAGGCTGGCAATGAAATAGTTGAGTTTGGAGGTGAGAAAAGAGATAGACTGAGGCAAGGGAAGAGACAGGTGATGTTAAGGAGGATGGGGGAATGGACTGTTTGTGAGAGGGGATGTAGATTACATATAGGACATTGGATAGGGGTGAAATTGGAAGAAAGGGTATGAAGTTTGTGGCACATCATAATATCATTAAAATTTTGGTCTTCCCACTGCTTTAACAGGAACAAATTGCAGCTCATTGTAATCTGACAACACATGGAACATGATCCCATGTCAGCATCTCATTTTGCCAAGGAGCAGCATGTATATGAGATTTAAAAGTAGGGGACTGGGAAAGCTCCTTGCAATTATTCTACAGGGATTGGTTCAAGGATGAGAAGAGAAACCATTGCTTCGGCTATGACAGAATAGGTAAGATGAAACTAGCTTAGAGCCCTAGATATGGTGGAGAACAGGGTAAAGACATTGGCGAAGATGGTGCGGTCAACCATGTCAAAAGCTGCAGGGGGTTGAGGAAGGTGTGGAGCGATACTTCCACAGTGACAGTCACAAAAAAGTGCCATTTACATTTTTGATAAGGAAATTTTCAGTGCTGTGGCAGGGTGAAAAAATGAAGAGATTCAAAAAAGAAGTTTTGGGAAAAATGGGAAATGATTTGGGAGACAACATGTTCAAGGGTATTGAAGTAGAAAGGTAAGTTGGAGATGAAGTGGTGATTTGAAAGGGCAAAAAAAGTCTGAGATTTTTTGAACAGGTGTTGATGATGGCTATTTTAAAAAGTGAGAGAGAATCATTTACACTGTTAGCTAGCCTGGGTATCAGGAAAATGGGTGGGCAGCAGTTTAGTGGGAATGGGGTCCATAGATTAGGAGGTGGGTCTCACATTTATAGAGAAATCAGAAAGGAACTAGAGAAATGTGGGATGAAAACAGAAAATATTGGAAAACCTCAGCAGGTCTGGCAGCATCTGTAGAGAGAGAAACAGAGTTAACATTTCTAGTCTGTATGACTCTTTTTCAGACAAGCTTCAGAACGAATTGAGAGCAAGTGATGCTCATTGAAGCCTGTACTTAACAGCTGGGTTTTTCCCCCAGTAGGGTTTTTTTTTTAGCTTTTGGACAGGGAGAGGGTCCAGAAGGGAAGAGTAGAAACTAGTTTTGTACTGAACTATTGTTTAACAATTAAAACATTCACAATGTCTTCTGCTGCCTGATTCAGTAAATGGATATCCACCTATTAAAAAGAGGGGACAGAAGAGAGGGGTTTCAAGAGACAGTTGAAAAGAAAAAAGATGCAGGAGTTATCTTTGTGTCCAGGATGATCATGGAGTGTTGACTGCTGTGGTGTAGCCAGATTGGCCGATGGATTAAGCCTGTTGGGTGGCAGATATGCTCAAGTCTGTGTCCCTTGCACTTGAAGAAGGAGTGGAACAATCAGAATGAGGAAGAGTAAGGGGTGACAAGGGAAACAAAGTAAACTTAAACAGCAAACACCACTCAGATGTTGTTGATTCCACACAAAGAAGAAAGGAAATTGAAATGCTAATCCTCTGACCCCTTTCACACATCTCCCAGTGTCTGGTCACATAGCTTCATTAGTTGAAACCAAAGAATAGGTCACCAACCTGTTCTTTCAGTTACAGAAATGTATGATTCAGGGAGACAGTAAGGAGAGAAAAACAAACTACAAATCTACCTTCCTATGGAGTCAAGAGAAATTGGCTCAAAAAGGAGCCAAAAGGTCTCCACATGTCATTATATCAGTTTAATTAATGTGCAGCTGGAAAATCAGAGTCAGTATTAATGTTGTACCCAAAATAAATAAAAACAACAGAATATTAAAAATATAAACCATTAAATTGGCTTTAAGCTGTCACAAAACACTAAAGTATCTCTTGTGCTTCTAAGGTCATTGCCAGCACAGTGCAGTATCAGCAAACAATATGACAATACAAGAATAATAAGAATAGAGTGTATACTTCATACCTGTTGATATGCTCAGCTGGACATCGATATTAGCAGTTTATGTTCTCAATTAGCAGTTTATGTTCTCAGAAACCACATATCATTCTTCAGTTGAAAGTGCATGCTTCCTAGGCTATTCTTAAATGGCAGCTAGGACAAAACTATCTTCAATCTTGAACCCACCCAGGATTACAGGTATTTCCGGGACATAAAATGTTTCTCGGACTGCTGTTCCCGTCGCATCCTGAGATCCACACTCAGCGCCGTACCCTTTTTCAAAGCTGCGCGTGCCCCCAGTTTCATTTTATTCTTCGGCTCATCCGACGCCTCAACAAGAAACTTTTTCTCTTTCTCTCAAGTGCTAAGGAACGCAAGCTCCAACAACTCATCGACACCAACGCCCATCTAGGACCCTCCACCCCTGCCTGTCCCTCCGTCCCCACCCCATCTTCCAATCCCAGCCCAAGCCGTGTATTCGCCCTGACGTTCCCCTCTCCGATGCTGAACGTTCAGTGCTCAGCAAAGGACTTAGTTTCGTACCCCTACGCCCTCACCTTAATGAATTTCGGGCTCGGCATGATGCTGAACTCTTCTTCCGCCGTCTTCGTCTCCGGGCTCACTTCTTTGGGCAGGAGTCCTCTCCCCGTTCAACGGATCCTTTCACCCACCTCCAATATTCTCCCTCCACCTGGACCCCTCCCTCTGGATTCTTACCTTCTCTTGATCTTTTCATTGAGAACTGTCGGCACGACATTAGTCGTCTCAATTTCTCTGCTCCTCTCACCCATTCTAATCTCTCTCTCTCTGAACTTACTGCACTCCATTCTCTCAGGTCCAACCCTGACATCGTCATCAAACCCGCTGACAAGGGTGGTGTTGTTGTCTGGCGCACTGACCTCTACCTCGCGGAGGCTGAGCGTCAACTCACAGACACTTCCTCCTACCTCCCCCTGGACCATGACCCCACCACTGAACATCAAGCCATTGTTTCCAGGACTGTCACTGACCTCATCTCCTCTGGGGATCTTCCTCCCACAGCTTCCAAACTGATAGTCGCCCAACCTTGGACGGCCCGCTTCTACCTCCTACCCAAAATCCACAAACAGAACTGTCCCGGTAGACCGATCGTGTCAGCTTGCTCCTGCCCCACAGAACTCATTTCTCGTTATCTCTACTCCCTTCTCTCTCCCCTTGTCCAGTCCCTTCCCACCTACATCCGTGATTCCTCTGACACCTTACGTCACATCAACAATTTCCAGTTCCCTGGCCCCAACTGCTTCCTTGTCACCATGGACATCCAATCCCTCTACACCTCCATCCCCCAACAGGATGGTCTGAGGGCCCTTAGCTTCTTCCTCGAACAGAGGCCCGAACAATCCCCATCCACCACTACTCTCCTCCGTCTGGCTGAACTTGTTCTCACACTGAACAATTTCTCCTTCAACTCCTCTCACTTCCTCCAAATAAAAGGTGTGGCTATGGGTACCCACATGGGCCCCAGCTATGCCTGTCTCTTTATGGGGTATGTGGAACATTCCTTGTTCCAGTCCTACTCCGGCCCCCTTCCACAACTCTTTCTCCGGTACATCGATGATTACTTCGGTGCTGCTTCGTGCTCTCGTCGGGACTTGGAAAAACTTATTAATTTTGCTTCCAATCTCCACCCCTCCATCATTTTCACATGGTCCATCTCTGACACTTCCCTTCCCTTCCTTGACCTCGCTGTCTCAATCTCTGGTGATAGACTGTCCACCAATATCCATTACAAGCCTACCGACTCCCACAGCTACCTTGACTACAGCTCCACACACCCCACTTCCTGTAAGGACACCATCCCATTCTCTCAGTTCCTTCGCCTCCGTCGCATCTGTTCCGATGATGCTACCTTCAAAAACAGTTCCTCTGACATGTCCTCCTTCTTCCTTAACCGAGGTTTTCCACCACGGTCATTGACAGGGCCCTCAACCGTGTCCGGCCCATCTCCTGCGCATCCGCCCTCACGCCTCCTCCTCCCTCCCAGAAACATGATAGGGTCCCCCTTGTCCTCACTTATCACCCCACCAGCCTCCGCATTCAAAGGATCATCCTCCACCATTTCCGCCAACTCCAGCATGATGCCACTACCAAACAAATCTTCCCTTGACCCCCACTGTCGGCATTCCGTAGGGATCGTTCCCTCCAGGACACCCTGGTCCACTCCTCCATCACCCCCTACTCCCCAACCCCCACCTATGGCACCACCCCATGCCCACGCAAAAGATGTAACACCTGCCCCTTCACTTCCTCTCTCCTCACCGTCCAAGGGCCCAAACACTCCTTTCAAGTGAAGCAACATTTCACTTGCATTTCCCCCAACTTAGTCTACTGCATTCGTTGCTCCCAATGCGGTCTCCTCTACATTGGAGAGACCAAACGTAAACTGGGTGACCGCTTTGCAGAACACCTGCGGTCTGTCCGCAAGAATGACCCAAACCTCCCTGTCACTTGCCATTTCAACACTCCACCCTGCTCTCTTGCCCACATGTTTGTCCTTGGCTTGCTGCATTGTTCCAGTGAAGCCCAACGCAAACTGGAGGAACAACACCTCATCCTCCGACTAGGCACTTTACAGCCCTCCGGACTGAATATTGAATTCAAAAACTTTAGGTCTTGACCTCCCTCCTCAATCACCCCCCACACCCCCCACACCCCCCGCCCCCCGCCGTTTCTTCCCCCTTCCTTTTGTTTTTTTCCAATAAATTATTTCGATTTTTCTTTTTCCCTCCTATTTCCATTATTTTTAAATATTTTAAAATCTTTTATGCTCCCCCCACCCCCACTAGAGCTATACCTCGAGTGCCCTACCATCCATTCTTAATTAGCACATTCGTTTAGATAATATCACCAACTTCGACATCTATGTGTTCTTTTGTTCTGCCGTCTGTGACATCTTTTGATGATCTGCTTCTATCACTGCTTTTGCCTACAACCACACCACCCACCTCCACTTCTCTTCCCCCACCCAACACACCTCCCCCCCGCCCCCCCCACCCCACCACCTTAAACCAGTTTATATTTCAACCCTTCCTGGGATTCGCCTAGTTCTGTCGAAGGGTCATGAGGACTCGAAACGTCAACTCTTTTCTTCTCCGCCGATGCTGCCAGACCTGCTGAGTTTTTCCAGGTAATTTTGTTTTTGTTTTGGATTTCCAGCATCCGCAGTTTTTTGTTTTTATTTTAATCTTCCCCGTAGGGATGCACCCTTCCTTAAATGACAGCCCCCTTCCATTCCAACAGCTGTACTGAGACAGACAACTGAATATATCTGGGATCACTGGCTATATTCCTTGTCTCAATTTGCTGAAGTAGCACCCATCATTCCACTGAACTACTTGGGCCATTTTTTCCCCATTGTACCATATTAGGCAGGTTTCCTTTTGCATTTGCCACAATAACTTCTAACAATTGAAAGTGAGGGTTGTCAATGAAAATCCTCACTGAAAAACAGTAGATATTTCAACCTATCCAACATATTGATCTGGTGACATGATTTTGGTGTAAGCATGTATTCTGCATACTGCTGCCATTCACAGTTTAAAAACTCAAGGACACAAAAATATGGTCTTGAACCTGCTCTACCATTCAATATAATCATGGCTGATCTAGGGTCTCAACTCTACTTTCCTGGCTGCTCCCCACATTCCTTGAGTCTCTGAGACCAAAAATGTATATCTCAGCCTTACATATATTCAACAATGGAGCATCCACAAGCTTCTGGGGCAGAGAATTCTGAGGATTCACTACATTCTAAATGAAGAAATGCCTCCTTAGTCCTCTTAGCTCTAAATGATTGGCTCCTTGTTCTGAAACTGCACCCAGTGTTCTCCAATCCCCAGCCAGGGGAAACAATCACTCAGTGTCTACCCTATCAAGCCCCTTCAGAATCTTATTTATTTCCATGAGATCACCCCTCATTCTTCTAATCTCCACAGAACATAGACACAATTTACTCAGCCTCTCACCCAAGCTCTCTCATCCAAGCTAGTGAACCTAAATTGTCACAATGCTATCAGTTACTTTCCCTCGATAGTAAAGATGCAAAATTACTCTTTCCTAACATTGTTAAAAGTAATAGCAAGCCTTCACAGTTATTCATTATTTTCAGTTTTAGTTCATGTTGATTCACTTGGTTTTCAAAATGATGCACAAAGAAAATTCTAAATTCCAAAATTTCTGAGGAGGGGCATTTTTTTTTTCTTTTGTGAGATGTGGGTGTCACTGGCAAGGCCAGCATTTGTTGTCCACCCCTAACTGCCCCTGAGAAGGGGTGGAGAGCTTGAACTGCTGCAGTCCATCAGATGCAGGTACATCCACAGTGTTTTTAGAAATGAGTTCTAAGATTTTGATCCAGCAACAGTGAAGGTACGGCAATTATAGTTCCAAGTCAAGATGGCGTGTGGCTTGGAGGGGAACTTGCAGGTGGTGGTGTTCCTGTGCATCTGCTGCCCTTGTCCTTTTAGGTGATAGAGGTTGTGGGTTTGGAAGGTGGTGGCGAAGGAGCCTTGGTGAGTTACTGCAGTGCATTTTGTAGATGGTACAGATTAGTGCCCATATGCATCTGTGGTGAAGGGAGTGAATGCTGAATTTGGTGGATTGGTGCCAATCAAACAAGCTGCTTTGCCCTGGATGGTGTTGAGATTCTCGAGTATTATTGGAGCATCACTCATCCGGGCATCATACTCCTGATTTGTGCCTTGTAGTTAGTGGACAGGATTTGAGGAGTCAGGAGGCGAGTTCTCACTGCAGAATTCCCAGCATCTGCCCTGCTCTTGTAGCCACATTATTTAAATGGACAGTCCAGTTCAGTTGCTGGTCAATGGTAACCTCAAGATGTTGATTGTGAGAGTTTCAGCGATGGTAATGGCATTGAATATCATGGAGAGATAGTTAGATTTTTTGTTGGGGGCAGTGATTGTCTGGCACTCGTGTGGTATGATCGTTGCTTAAGTGTGAATGTTGCCCAGGACACGGACTGCTTCATCATCTGACGAACTGTGAATGGTGTGAAACGTTGTGCAATCATCAGCGAAAATCCCCACTTCTGGCCTCATGATTAAGGGAAGGTCATTGATGAAGCAACTGAAGAAGGCTGGGCCTAGGACACTACTCTGAGGAACTCCTGCAACGTTGTCCTGGGGCTGAGATGATTGGCCTCCAACAACCAAAGCCATCTTACTTTGTGCTAGGTATGGCTGCAACCAGTGGAGAATTTTCCCCTGATTCCCACTGACTTTAGTTTTGCTAGGGCTCCTTGATCAAATGCTACCCTGACGTCAAGGGCAGTCACTCTCACCTCGCCTCTTGAGTCCAGCCCTTTTGTCCATGTTTGGATTGTATTAAGACAGAGATGGGGAGAAAATTTTCCTCAGAGGGTCACTGCTCTGTGGAATTCTCTTCTCCAGAGAACAGTGGGGATAGGGTCATTGAATATTTTTAAGGCTACGTTAGATTCTTGATTGACAAGGGAGTCAAAGGATATGGGGAGTTAGGCAGGGAAGTAGAGTTGAGACCACATCAGATCAGCCATGACCTTATCAAATGGCGGAGCAGTCTTGAGGGGCCGAATGACTTCTGCTCTTCTTTGTATATTTGTATATTTCTTCATATCATGTGGACTGAATCGAACTGGCTAAAGAATGGCATCTGTGATGCTGGGGTCCTCAGGAGGGAATGGAAATGGATCAATCATTTGGCACTTCTGGCTGATGATGGTTGCAAATGCTTCAGCCTCGTCTTGGCTATTGATGTGCTGGGCTCTTCCATTAAAGAGGATGGAAGTATTTGTGGAGCCTCCTCCTCCAGTGAGTTGTTTAATTGTCCACCACCATTCACAACTGGAAGTGGCAAGATAGAGCTTTGACCTGATCCGTTGGTTGTGGTATCGCCTAGCTATGTCTATTGCATGCTGCTCCTGCTGTGTGGCATGTAAGTAGTCCTGTGTTGTAGCTTCACCAGGTTGACACCTCATTTTTAGGTATGCCTGATTCTGCTCCTGGCATGCTGCCCTGCAGTCTTTTTTGAACCAAGGTGAATCCCTTGATTTGATGGCAATGGTGGAGTGAGGGATATACTGGGCCATGACATTACAGAATGTGGCTGAATACAATTCTGATGTTGCTGATGGCTGAAGTCCCATCTATAGTCACAGCTTTTATGACCTGGAACCTCTGTTCCACAGGACATGCGTGATATCAAAATCATCACATTATACAAAAAAAGGCGATACAGACTGCAACAATTACAGGGGCATCTCACACCCTAGCATCACAGTGAAGGCCTTTGTCTAGGGTCATACTTAAAAGACTCCAGCCACTTGCAGATGAAGTGCAACCAGAAGCAAAGTGCGGTTTCCATACCGGCAGATCTACCGTGAACATCATCTTCTCCAAAGCCAGCTACAAGAGCAGGGAATGTAGTATAGCTCTTCACCTTACTTTTGTAGATCTTACTTTGGCACTTGACACCATCAGCAGAGCAGGGCTTGACATGTTTTTGGGGAAAAACTGACTGTATGCCATAGCCCCTCAGTCTCATCCGCTCCTTCTATGACAATGTGCGCTGCATTGTACACTTTGATGGCTCCACTTCCAATAGCTTTGGAATTAAAAAAGGCCATGTCCCCTACTCCCCTCTCTGCTTTGGTATCTTCTTCACCATATTTCTGATCTTTGCCTTCCCTGCAGGTATGGGAGGAGTCTACTTGCACAGTAGGTCAGAAGGCAAGCTCTACCATCTATCAAAACTGGAAGTGAAGACAAAAACACATTGCGTCCTGATCAGGGAATTCCTCCACATTGACGATACTCCACTAGTCACCTACACGGCAACTCAGCTACAATGACTCATGGACTGTATTTCTCATGCCTGTAACTTGTTCTCCCAGTCTCCCTGGTAAAAGAAGCAAAAGCAATATCAGAAAAAACTTGTTCACGCCGAGAGTGATTAAGGTCTGGAATGCACTGCCTGATAGTGTGGTGGAAGCAGGTTCCATTGAAACACTCAAAAGGGAATGAGGCTGATATAGGAAAAGGAAACATGTGCAGGTTTACAGGGAGAAGGTGGGAGAGTAGCACTGAAAGAACTGCTCATTTGGAGAGCTGGTGCAGACACAATGGGTTGAATGGCCATCTTCTGTGCTGTAACAATTCCATGATAAGAAAACTGTGGTCATGGAACAAGATATTGCACTTCTGGCCCTGATCACACCTAAATTATACCCCACCAGAGTTGTTTAGCAAACTCTGCTACCTTGGTCCACAGTGACAATCTGCTCCTTGATGCAGAGATCAATACACACATAAGCAGTTACACCTTTAACCGACTTGAAAAATGCATACAGAATAACACCAAGCTGACCTTTTGGACCAAACTGATGGTTTATAAGGCCTGTGTTAACAGCATCTTGCTGTATGGTTGTGAAACATGAGCAAATTACAGCTGCCAAGAAAAAAAAGCTCAATAACTTCCATCTTCACTGTCTGTGGCACATTATGGACATAGGCCAGGTGAACAAAATCACAAATGCGGCAGTTCTCTCAAAGTCAGTTGGTACTAATCAAATAGAGGTGGCTTCAGTGGATTAGAAGGAGATCTTGCAGCGCAGTGGTAGCAACCTTACCTCTGGGCGAGAAGCTCTGGGTTCAGGTCCCACACCAGGACTTGTTGGCCGTGGAAGGAGCATTCATGACATGGTTCAATGGGCTAATAATTAGTCTGGGAATACTTCCACACTTCCCCACAATTCCTCAAAGGGATAAACATGTGTGTGATGATATGCTAACAAGAAAAAGTGCAAGCGGGAATGTCCACAGGATGAAAGATGGTCGCATACCCAAGGACCTCTGTATGGCGAGGTACACAGAGCAAAATGACCAGTGGGCACCGAAGGCCCCATTTCAAGGATACTTGCAAGCATGACATGAAGGCCCTAAACATTAATTATCTCACCTGGGAGTCACCAGCTGGTGAAAGAGTGAAATGACGACACTTCCTGTGGGCTGGCATACACTACACGACAACTAGTGGCTACAGCAGCTTGGCAACAGGCGCCAATGACAAAGACAATCCACCATGTTACTTGGCTTTTTTATTTGCAGCGCTTGTGGCAGGACTGGCCTCTAAAGGCTTTCAAAGCCATCAGCAAAGGTGCATCAAATGAAGACACCCCACCTAAATGGATTGCTTGCTGCATATCCATCATCTCTTGTTGGAATCCTTCCAATTACAAAAGGTGGCCCACAGCACCCCATGGATGGCCAGTTTTGAGTTGCTTGTCTGTTCTGAATCCCATTTAGCAAGGTGGCAGTGCTGCGCAACACGATGGAGGGAATCTCAGTGTGAAGAGAGGACTTAATCTTCACCAGGACTGCACAGTGATCCCTCCTACCTCTCCTGTCATGAACAGATGCATCTGCGAAAGGTGGACTGATGAGGACAATGTGTAATAGGTTTTGCCCTCTTGTTGGTCCCCTCATCACTTGCTGCAAATGTGTTCTTCAGGACTCGGCCAGCTCAGTCAGTAGTGGTGTTACCGAAACACTTTTGGTGATGGACATTGAAGTCCTCCAACCCAAAGTACATTCTGTGTCCTTGCCAATAAGTACTTCTTTCAAGTGGTGCTCAACATGGAGGAGTACTGATTCATCAGCTAAGGGAGTGTGGTAGTTGGTAATAAGTAGGAGGTTTCCTTGCCCATATTTGAGCTGATGCCATGAGACTTCATGTTGTCCGGAGTTAATATTGAAGACGCCCAGGGCAACTCCCTCTTAATCATATACCACTGCTGCCACCTCTGGTGGGTCTGTCCTACTCAACTGCAGGACAGAATGATGATGGAGCCTGGGACAACTCTTTCAATTTTGGCACAAGCCCCCAGATGTTAGTGAGGATAACTTTGCAGGGCTGGGCATGCTGTTTTCGTTTCTGGTGCCTAGGTTAATACCAGGTGGTCTGTAAAGTTTTATTCCTTCTTGTATTTTCTGTAGCAATTTGGTATAACTGAGTGGCTTGCTAGGCAATTTCAGATGGCAGTTAAGAGTCAACCACATTGCTGTGGATCTGGCGTCACATGCAGACCAGCAGATTTCCCTCTCTAAAGGACATTTGTGAACCAGACGGAGTTTTTAATGATGATAATTTCATGGCGCCATTACTTAGAAATTAGATTTTTTTTTAATTGATGAATTCATTAATTAATTGAATTTAAAGTGTACCAGCTGCTGTGATTAGATTTGAACTCAGTCCCCAGGTCATCAGCATGTGGACCTCAGAATTACAATTCTAGTACCACCACACCATCGTCACCCCCATCTTCATTGTTCAGTGGGATGGGAGTCAGCTCTGATCTAGCCTCAAACCTAGGATTTGAAACTAATTTGTATGAAAACTGTGGCCTCTTAGGCCATTTCTGTGTTTTCCCTGCAGGGGTCAGGATTTCACACTAGCACCTTGCTGTTCCATCGAGGCTTGTAGCAGGCAAGGAAGTGCAGGTTGCTTTGTTAAAAGAAGTTCAAAACACTATTTTTCTAGTTTTGATTTTGATGTTGTCATTTCTATTGCCTGTGTAGAAATTAACATTTTGAGCCTTACTGTTGTTATCACAGCTTACAAGTAGCCAGCATGATGCAGGAGAAATTCGTATTTGGGATAAAGACATTGGGACTGGAGAGATTCCTGGCAAGCAGTACCATCCCATCTATTTCACATTTTTCTCTGACAATGGCAGTAGGCAGGTACACAATGTGCTTGTCCCAATTGGAGTAAAGTTTCTATGTTCAAAGCATTCAGGCCCAGTGAACTAGGGCCCACTCCAAACTCTGGCCCACCCACCCAGCTTAAATCACTTCAGGGCTTTCTAATTACAAAGTTGACAAATTAAATTTTGATAATTCTAAAATGATGGCACGGAATAACTAGTATATTTTCTTTGTTTTACTATTTAGTGCTATCATGTCTTGCAAGTTCTTTATTCTTCTACACATTTACACACCAGTGCTTTAGAGTTTGCAGTACTGTAATGTAGTGGTCTATATGGATTAGCAGCGCACTTAGAATTTTGGTCCAACACGAAAAGAATAAATAAACATTAACTGGTGTATTTTACCTAAAATTGAACAACAAGGGAATAATCAAACAAAAAAAGAGTATGAAGATGAAATGAAAATGAAAACAAAAAATGTCAAGAAAAGCAAGGGCAGTCTTTATTCTGCTTTTTGAAACGATGTTAAATTGCAAGTTGGGAAATTAAATATTTTTCCATATTTTGAACCCAGTGCCAAGTTTAGCATAAATGTGAACCAGAGTAAAGCACCCTCTACACTGTCTCATCCATAAAAGTCAGAAGCGTGTCTCCAATTCAACTAAGACAAAGCAATTCTTCACACCATCTTAGCCTAAATTATGTTTCAGAATGGAGCCAAATGGTAACTTGAATAAGCAACTGAACCTAATATCTTGATTTCACGTTCAGCTAACAATGTGTTCTTTATACTTATAGCTATTGTTGATGTCCCACCTGTAGTTACATGGGTGTAATGGTGAAGATCCACTATAGGGACGATCTACAAAGTGGTCTATGATAATCCCCATGATTGGCTGGGTCCGCTCCAGCTGCCTGTGAAATAATTCAAAGTAAAAATTATAACTTAAAAGAGTTCCTATAAATGAGAACCATATATGTCCCAGTCATGGAAAACATTAGGCAGCGGGATGAAGGACTAACCAAGTAAAAAAAAAGTCCATTTTTTTCAAAATGATATCTAGTCAACGTAAAAAAAAACACACACGAAAAAGAATAAGCAGAGGTATTCTGCTAAATAGGGTCAAAGTCATATGAATGTTTATTCATTAATAAATTATTGCAAGAAGCTTCTCAAGCCAATTGTCATTGAATCACAAGACACTATGGCATCGCAGATAAAATGAGAGATCAATGTATGTCTTTCACATTAAAAATAGAACACAGCTAATGACAGATGATAAAAATTGAAACAGACCTGACTGAGAGTGATGTGTTTCTGAAGGCCAGAACAAATTGTACCTGTTTAAGTACAATGAGGGAGAAAGAGTCCATGTCCCTTCTCACAGTGGTGTTTTGTGTCAGAAAATGTATTTCAGGTTTATTGGTATTGTGGAGGTTATTTATCCCTATATAGATTCTATTAACTCCCTCCCATATAGTAATTACAAATGAATCATTAGATAAGGGGGTTCTAGCAATGCATGACCAGTAAGAGGCATTGAATTTAGACACAAAAAAGTTTGTTTTCTGTTCTTCTTTCATCGAAACCACTGAATGTCATGGCACTGAGCAGAGGATGTGACATCTTCCTGCCACAGATGGATAGCAGAGGAAGAATAATGGAGGGAGTGTCATCCTTTATGGATCATGGAATGGAATTCATCTTCTTACAATTTATTATGGGAAGTACACATCACTAGCAATCCGTCATTTATTGCCCATCCTTAATCGTCACTGGGAAGTTAATAGTAAGCTGCCTTCTTGAACTACTGCTGTCTAAGTGATAAAGGTATTCCCACATTACTATTAGGTAGGGAGTTCCAGGTTTTTGACCCAACGATGATGAAGAAATGTGATATACTTCCAAGTTAGGGTGGCATATACCTCAGAGGGGAATTTGGTGTTCCCAGCCACCTGCTCTTCTCCACCTTCGCGTTAAAGGTCATGGATTTGAAAGGTGCTGTCAAAGATATCTTGATGAGTTGCAGCAGTGTCGCTTCCAGATGGTATACACTACAGCATATTGTGCTGGTGGTGGAAAGGGTGAATGTTTAAGATGGTTTATGAGCTGCCAATTAAGTGAGTTGCTTTGCCCTGGTTGTTGTCAAGGTTCTTGAGTGCTGTTGGAGCTGCATGCAAGCAGGAAATATTCCCTGACTTGTGCCTTAGAGATGTTGGAAAGGCTTTGGGTAGTCAACTGGGTCACTTGCCTCTGATGTGCTGTTGTGCTTACAGTATTTATGTAGCTGGCCCAGATAATTTTTTTGGTGAGTGGTGGATCCCAGGATGTTGATGGGAGATTTGGCAATGGTGATCATAAAACCAAAAAAAAGTGGAATAGGCTATTCAGGCCATCGAGCCTGCTCGCCCATTCAATAAGATTATGGGTGATCTGAATGTAGGATATAGAGCGGCAGTAATTGGTTGCAATAAAAACAGAAAATGCTGGAAATACTTAGCATGTCTGGCAGAAATGTGGAGAGAGAAATAGGGTTAACATTTCAAGTCTGTCAGGCCTGCTGAATATTTCCAGTATTTTCCTTTTTTATTTCAAATTTCTAGCATCTGCAGTTTTTGCTTTAGTATTAGTATCTGGCTGGATTGGATTAGTTCTGCTTTTCATAGATTTACAAGAGTATTTTTTAAAAATAAAATCAGTCTTCTGCTCCACAAGATTAGATTATAGCCTGGAATTTACTTTACATTTATAATATGCAGTCTCAGTTTACAGCCCAGGAGTCTCGTAATTCAACCAGTCACGTCCATGTCGGCTTTGTCAGTGTCCCAAAATTAATCCAAGCATCCCACTCACTCCATATGCCCTACACATCTTTCTGCTTCAAATATTTATAACATTTTCCTTTAAAAGATACAATAGTCACTGTCTGAACCACTTGCTGTGGCAAAGTATTCCATACTTGAAAAAAAACCATGGAAATAAATTTCTCTTAATCTCTGTCCTCACTCTCAATTTAAATCTATGACCTATTTTCACCAATTCTCCAACTAAATAACAAAATTGTTCTCTATGCAATGTATCAAACGCTTTTATCACTTTCATTTTGGATCTGATATTAAATCTATCTTCTCTGCTTCCTGTACTGTTAAAATTATTTGTCTTAATGTTTAGCCAGCAGACTAGTTTCCACAGTAATTAAAAAAGTTAACTAGTATATAAAAGAGCAACCAAGCATCTCATACCATTATGACAAAATAGTTCCTGTGCGGCAAAGATACTAGTATTGAAACTACTTTTCTATGCATATTTCTACAGCTTCAAGCAATGGACAACAGATCCATAAAGGTAATCAATTATCATAGCCAATCGTTGTCAAGAACTATAAGCAAAGATGTTTTACATCCAAAGTTGATGGACTCTGGCATAGTCAACAATGAGAAACATCTTTTCTGTCCAAAGTTCTATAGCTGGTACAATTTAGAGCCCTTGGTGACTAACAGCTCGATGGGTCAAATCTCTGACTTCAAAATCTTAAGAAGAGGCAGGCATTCTTTCTCAAACGCAGAAATGGATAAGTGTGCCCAAGCAAACTAATAGAAATACAGAAGTTTGGGTATGGCTAGCTTTAACTGAACTTGTGCCAAGAGCATTAGTAGGCATGCACCTTTGTTATTTTTATGGAATGAAAACTACTGGAAACTCAAAATTTCAGTGAAAAACATTCTACTTATTTACATATTTCATGTAAAATACACCAGTCTGCTGAATAATACTCCTGCTTTGTCTCAATAGAGTGATTTTTAGTCCACCTTCCACAGAAAGAGAATTCATGGGGGTAATTTAATCCCTTGCCCGACTTCCCAGTATGGATAGGAGTTTCAAAAGAATTGTTCAAATTTCAAAAGAAAATTAGAAACCTCACCCAAACCCACCTCTACCCCCATCCAATGCCAGTTTTAAGAGGCAGGTTAGGTTTGAATAACTAACCTGCTCTCTAGAGGTGGGCCTGGAATTTAATTATTTTGATCAGGCAGCATCGCTCAAAGTTTTAATTTTATGTCCACGGGCTGGGTTCCCCATGGCTTAGGAAACCAGGCAGCCAGCCGAAGGAGGTTAGAACGGCCAGGATCCTGCACTCCTTGTGGGCTAGAAGGACTAGGACCACTTCCCTCCAGTACCCTAAAGTAATGCATTTGACCTGCCCAAAACCTCCACCTTACCAATCTTCCCGAGGTCTTTATGATTTATTCGTCTCTCCTACCCTTCTCTCTACTCATTGGTTGTGACTTGTTGTCACAGGCTTCCTGGACGGTAGGTAGCCAGCCAGTCCCTCAATCTGGCTGGTTGCAAGATGGGAAATGGCAAGCAAAATTTGTAATGAAGTTCTATTGTTAGATTTACCATGTCCCCTTGACTACCTGCAATTTGTGTTTCTGGCAGCTTTACTGCTCCTGCCTTGCCTCCCTGTAAATTTCAGGGCTTATGGTGTCAGCACACGCAACAGTATAGCAGCCAGTATACATATTAACAGTTCCCTGTTATAATCCTTGAGTCACATTATTACTTAACTAGTGGACAGTACAAGGTACACTCTGACTGCAATAAACACAAGGTCTGCTAATGGAATAATCAGTGATACTGAACCTAAGAGATAAACTAGCATAAAAATTAAAATATTGCCCTGTAAGAATATCACAGAAGCCAAGTCAGCCTAAAGAGCTGAATGGTCTTTATTTGTTATTATAATTTCTTGCAATTAAGTAAAACATTCAAGGGTTGGTTCATGAAAAATCCTAAAATGGAATTAAAGGCAACTGCAATGGCAGAATACCACATGGGCATAGCTCATATGTCCTTGTGTAGTGTGCAGAATAAGTTAATACAGAGCCAGAATTCCAAAGCATTAATAATGGTGACCAATGCATTTCAAGGTATGATATATTTCCATTGGCTTAATACTTGAAACAATGGAACACTAGATTATAAAATTACTGGAGAGGCGGCTAGGAAGGAGGTACTTTTTGTACAAGTTGTTACACTCATTCCAAAGGATATTTTCAAAACTTTTCAATAATTTCCTGCGAGAAGGCAATAAGATGCATAGTATTCTAATATTAGAACTTAAAAAGAATGGATTGACAAAAAAGATTCCAATCCTTTGTACAATCCTCCAAATCACCCCATAAGATATTAAATTTAGTTTACCCTCAAGACATTTATGCTTGTCAGTTTTTGCCAGAATCTCTCAGGAAATATATTTGGATGATAAATTCACAACTGGAAATGGCTAGGGTAATATTTCATACCTCCACTGACAGTAATATAGCTTTTGTTTTCGTGCAGGAGAAGCTGGCTCAAAGCAATAGGGAGAGGTCCTAGACCGGGGGCTGGAGTGGCCCACATTAAGACCCTCACTCGCTTTGAGGATGTGCCATCGCGCTGACTGGTGAGGACGTGGACCGTGCCCTGGGCGACAGTGAGGCTGGCGGCGACACAACCACACGAAGATCCGATGCCACATCATCCCTCTCTCAAAGCAAATATGAGTGCTCTCTCTCATGCATTTGGCTCTGCTGCCATTCACTAATTATCTCTACTTTGGTTCACAGGGAGCTCTGCCAGGCAACTGATACCCTCAGCCAGCCAGCCCTTCAGCTCCATCCATGTCCTCACTTCCAACCAAGAGGACACCACCTCCATTGAAGAGCTGGAAATAAGCAGACTGGAAAACCCACCAAAGAGCTTATCCACATCCTCTACCAGCGCAGAGTGGGACCTAGTTCTGGAGCAGGCTCGGGTTCACAATCTGGTGGTAACCACATAGGCACATGTCCACAGCAGCAAGAGGCAAGTTCAGTCGAGCTCCCTAGCACTCGGAGGACTGCTGGGGAAGAGGTGTCAGTGAGGTCTGAGTCAGGTGACGAGCCTCTGGATTCGGTCTCCCAGCTTATCATGGAGACTCAGCAGGAGGCGGGAGAACATCATGCAGAGCTGTTGGGAGCCCTCAGAGTAGCACTCAGTAGCAAGTCAGAGGAGTCCGTCCGCCTACTCCCGGATGAAGTGTGTGCGTATGGAGGTCTCCATGGGAAGGATGGTGGATGTCATGGAAAGCCTGGTCCAGCAGAATGTGGAGATGTGAACAGACCTGCACTCCATCATGGCAGACATGGGTGAGTTCCTGCAGTGGCAATGTAAAAAGAAAATTGGGGCATCTTGACGTCCCTCCAGGTGCTCCTTCCCTTTAAGGAGTCAAGCCGGGGCCATCAGGCATCTGAAGGGAGGAGGAGCGGCAGCTGGAAACTCCTGGATCATCCAACTCAGGAATATCAGGGGCTCACTCTCTTCTAGTCCCCTTTGCCTGTGAGCCCCTCAACTTCGTCCTTTGTCACTGCAGAGGGAGTGGTTGGCCTACAGCAGGACAGCCAAAGCAAGCAGGGGCCCCGTAGGCCTTCGGTCTCCAGAGGTCCCACACCAAAGCCATCAGAGGGAACAGGGCCAACCGTTGCACAGGCTGTCCCCACCCCTGCTGTGGATCTCAGGGTAGCTCCTAGAAGTGTAATGTCTAGAAAAGTCAAGAAAGTCTGATCACAGTTGAACACATTTTGTCACTTTATAATCTGAAAATGTATTAACTTTCACTGAGTAATGTGCATGCGGATCTTTCCCCCAATTACACTCATCTCAATGTCCTGAGCATTTTCAATGCTGCTTGCTGGGGTTCGCTTTCAGTTATCCATCTGAGCTGACCTGCATCTCCGCCCACCCATTGATCACACTCCCCTGCAGCACCTGTTCTTGCCACCACGAATCTTGTTTCACTTTCAGATTAGCAAGCATGCTACTAGTATGGTATGTTTTCAGCTCCCCTGTCCTTTTCCCTCCCCCAGTCACCCATGTCCTTTTCCCCCATCACTGTCAACCCCCCTGGCATCACCTTCCACCACCACTTACCAGCCACAACCCTTTTCCTTCGGGGATATCCAGGTGTATGTGCAAGCTGCCCACCTTCCGGGAAATCCCACCCCCATTCACATTAACCTCCCTGGCCTCCTCCTTCCCACCCCCAGGGTCTGTGTTTGCCTCTGAGTCCCCGCCAACCACCTTCACCACCGCTTCTACCAATGCTGTTGCATCCTCACCCTGACATCTTACCGTCTCACTCTGCCTTCTGTCATTCTCAACATCCTTCTACCAAACCCACCCTCAGTTCAATCCCCAGGAGGCAGTCATCCACTTCACAGACCACTCCCTTTCACATGGACATTCCCCCGCACCTCCCACCGGACTCCTTCCCTTACACCTTCCTCCCCAGTTGCCATATTCTCCCCAGTACTCCCTCCCCCCTCCAACACCTTAATTTGCCCCCTCCCAACCTCACCCCCACCTACACCTTCGTTCCTCCTCTCCCACTCACAGTTGGGCCTTCCTCTCCACCCCCTAAACGATCATCTGTGACAGGCCATGGCCAAGACAATGATGTCCCAAAGCAGGCCCTCAACTGGTGATTTTCCTTCTTCTGTGAGCTGCTTTGCGGTGGAGCCATGCCCATTAGAATCTACCTAGAATCAACCATCTTGCAGGGTACCGTTGCCATTGGGCTACAGCATCTTCTGCTCCTCGGATACCTGCGATATGAGCAAGGTCCCAATGGTAAGTCCTGACTTCTGCACGTCACACTTGTCAAGGCATGCTGTGCACCGGTGTATTTTCCTGCTGAAGTGGACGAGATGATTCTGGCGATCTGGGCTTATAATGATATGCAGATGTATTATAATGAAGTTCCCGAGGTCCGACGGCATGAAACTGATTTTTGGCCTTCCTGCCATATTGTCCGCTCATGACCGCCATGATGCCAGTGGGCACATAAAGTTCTGTCCTATGCCCGTTGCAGCCTCCTTATGCTCTCTCCACAACTTACTTGCTTACCTTTGTGTCATCAACAAATTTAGTAACCAAACCTTTGGTCCCTTCATCCAAGTAATTTATACAAATTGTAAAAAGTTGAGGCTCCAGCAGTGATGCTTGTGGCACATCATTTGCTATATCCTGCCAACAAGAAAAGACCTATTTATGCCTACCCTCTGTTTCCTGTTAGCTAGCGAATCTCTGATCCATGCCACGATGTTACCCCCTACACCATGAGCTTTTATTTTCTGCAATAACCTTTGAATGTGGCACTTTTTCAAATATTTGGTATGCTTTTAAACACCTCAATTGGTTATGTACCTATGACTTGCTGATTACGTAGCTATGGCATACAACTTCTTGTGTGAAGAAGTTTTTTTTGGATTAAGTAATTTAGTTCTAATATGATGAGGTTCTCTCATCACGATTCCTACCATAGAGAGAATGATCTGATTTACACCGTCAATTCCCTTCATTATTTAAACACCCAAAACAGATAATCTCTTAACCTCCTCACCTACAGAGGATACAAACCATTTACTCAGTCTCTCATCATAACTCAGTCACTTTATCTCAGGTAATACCTGAGCTCATGCTCATTCCCTCCAAATCACTTGCTATATCAACAACACTTATTTGTTGTCCTTCTTGCTGAATTAAATTTCACTAATGAATTAAGCTGAGAGCAAAACAATACTGCAAATTTTTCCAACAGTATAACTTACTTTCTGAAAAGAGAAGTGCTTCTAACCTGTATCCAAAATCCAACTTTAATGACCAAGAGATTGCAGAACTAGCCAGGTCCTTAAATTCACACACACGCTTTTAAAAAGCAATATTTTTAATGCAATAAAATGTTGAGATTTCTCAGAACATTTATTCTGTGTCAGGTCATAAAAATCTCTTATACTTCAAGTTTGTGCAGCCTTTAAATATTATTTTGAAACTGTTCTGTTACATAAATCATACAAATATTTGCTTAAGGATTGGGAATATTTTCTTCTAGGCCCAACTCTTGCATCTTGCATTGAAGGTGCAGACTATCGTTGAGGTAAAATGCCACAGAGGCAGACAGCCCTCCAGTATCTCACCTCGGCAACCATTGTTCCTGAATGCAGTTGAACAGTGAGCACTGGTGTTCTATGTAGCCGCATAGGACACTACATCAGAGCAAACTGCTGTCACTGCCTCACATGTACATATATGCATTTCCAGCAGGAGTCACCAGGAACAACAACACTGGCTGATCATTATCATGTAAACCAATCGTAGCATCCTAATGGTTAGACTGCAGATTTCCTTCATTGGGAAAGTTAAATATTCAGCTAAAAAAAAAATCTGCTCCACAGAATTATAACCTCAAGTTATCTGAAAATGAGCATCAGACAATCAATCGTTCAACCTTTCATGAACCTCAACCCCCAAAATTTAGGAATTGTGAAACCAAATTCAAATAGATTTAGCCTAACCATGCTCACTGTAGCTCTGCCAGTACAAAGTTCAAGACAATACCACACTTTACCTGCCAGACATGAAAGCCAGGTTAGTTCGGTATGCACATGACAGCGTGATAGTACCAACGGGGGTTCCAACCATTCCAACCCGTACAGTCTGAAAACCTGAGAAAGATAAAGGGAAATAGAAAAGGTTGCAAGGTTAATGTTGTATTATAATTCAAGGTTTGTCAGAACTGGGAGTATTTCAAGCTCTAACAGTTTTTTGGTAAGGCAGGAAAAGGGAGGAGGTTGTTTGGGGGGGGTGCGAAGGGAAGAATAAAAGGGAAGGTCTTTGATAGAGTGGAAGGCAGGAGAGATTAAAATTACAGAAGGGTTGGTGGTGCACAGCAAAAAGAGATGGCAATGGAACAAGAAACAAAAGTCGTGTCTACAGGGGAGGTGTAAATGTGCCAAGAATAATCATTTAAAAGTTAAAAAAAAAAAGGAGCCCAGAGGTTATGATTTGAAACTGTTGAACTCAATGCCAAGTGCAGAAACTGTAAAGTGCCTAATTGAAAGATAAGATGCTGTTCCTCAAGTTTACACTGAGCTTCATTGGAACAGTATAGGAGGCCAAGGACAGCAAGGTCAGAATGGGAGTAGAGAATTAAAATGACAGGTGACTGGAAGCATGGGTTTCCATCTACAGACTAAGTGGAGGTTCCGCAAAGTGGTCATTTAGCCCATGTTTGGTCTCCCCAGGGGGCATCATCCTGAGCAGCAAATAAAATACAGTAAGGTATTGAATGTACAAGCAAATCACCTTTTTACCTTAAATGAATGTTTGGGGCCTTGGACGGAGAGAAGGGAGGAGGTAAAAGGGCAAGTTCTGCATCTATTGCACTTGCATGGGAAGGTATTCTGGTAAGGGAATGAATGATGTTGCACGTTGCTTCCTCATCATGAAAGCAACTATTCTGGATTCTCTCCCTTGGAATACCTGTTACAAGTTTAAGTACAGTGAACTACTGACAATTTTTAAAACTTTGATTATGTAAAATATATATCAAGATGCACTTTAACAATTATGAAATGCTGAAATGTGATAAATCAAAGCATATTGAGACAATGTTAATAAAAGAGTAGCTCCGCTAGGTAGAATATGTTGCACAGATGCATAACCATCTGTTCCCAAGCAGATCCTGTATAGGCATTTAGGTTTTTGCCAGCTGGGCAAAGAATGTTTAAGAATGTATTGAAGTGCAACCTTAACATTTGTAGTACTAACAAACAATTGATGTTTCCATTAACTTTTGCATTTTCCCAATTACACCTCCTCTGGACCAAATTTTTGTTTCTTTACTTATCTCATAATCCATCCCCTTCTGCTGCAATATGATTCCTTTTGTCATTTAATCTCCCCTGCCTGCCACCCTATTACAGACCTTCCCTTTCATTCTTCCACCACCCCTACCCCACCTTTCCCTGCTCCTATACTTGCTTACAACTTGTTATATATCTACTGTTTTCCAGTTATAATGAAAGGTCACTGACCTGAAACAATGCCTCTATTTCTCTCTCCGTATCACTTGTCTCACTTGATGAGTATTTCCAACATTCTTTGTTTTTATTCCAGATTTCCAGCATTGGCAATATTTTGCTTTTGTAATACTGGCTAGCAGAAATTATTTGTAGGGATCCTCCTCCACTTGACCCAACTAAGAATGTTCACATTATGTCAGTTTACCAAAATTGGAGATGCAGGAATGCAGCATGGAATTTTTGAATATGATAGGTCTACTTTGAAGCACACAAAAGAACGTACTTTACACAAAATTCCACTTTGAATGGGTACAGTGGCTGAGTGGTTGTGGCATTTGGGCCAGCAACAAAAAGGCTGCGAGTTCAAACCTTGCTGTGACATTAGCACAAACCACTTTGGTGGATGTTGGAATATTACCAATGCTTTCTCCTTGCCACCTTCGCCATTACAACATTCCACTGAAGGCAGTAACTGTTGAAGAAATGGCATTAGGTAATTGAATAGAAAATGGCATATTTGATTGGCTTCTGAAGGACAGGTGGGGCTGGTTTTTCACAGCAGTGGGTACCAGGGAGCCTGCTGTGGCAGATTTAAAAAAAAAACTAACATCTAATTCTACAATTTCTCAGTTTAGGGACAGATGGAAAAATCCATCACAGTGAGGCTTTTAAATCCAAATCATTGGTGGGTATAAAAGTGAAGAAACATACCATCACCCAGTCCAATCAGCTGCACTTCTCCAAAATATATCCTGGTAAAAGGAAAACAAAAAAAAACATTAATTTCAGTTAAGTACTTAAGTGGGGTGAAGTGAAATACAAGTCATCATGTTCAAGGAAAGTGGGGAAGTTAGAGAAATGGAAAAAATACTTTGAGAAAAATACTTCCCCCTCCCATGTAAAGAAAGATTATTTTCTGCATACGCAATATTTGATGGCTGCAAATCTGTAAAAGCAGCCTAGGACAACAACAATGGAAAAGCTCTCCCTTGGACGACAGCTTCAACCGGCCCACTTAGGCTCACATCAGTTGGAACTAGCCATCCAGGTGCTCAAACCTAAGGCGGAAGCTTTGTACTAGGTGAGATTACAGTTCGAGCATGGAATCAAGTAGTTTGATTGAGAAGGATGCTGGTGTCTACTTGCTTTTATAGAGGCAGCCAAAAACAGAACTGCCAGGTACATCATCTGGCCAAGTCTTTTCTGGTGATCAGACCAGTCATGGCTGACCATTAATTGTTGTTTGCCAACAGTTAAAATATTTTATTTCCGTACAGCATACAAATGACCCCTTCATCCAGCCTTGAGAGGCACTTTATATTTGAAAGGCACTTCCTCCCATATGGTATTCCCTTCATCTTCCCTGGCACTCCTTTTCCTCATTCTAAAACAAGCCAATCCTGTGGCCTGTGAAAGGTGCTGTGTTTAGTACCAAATTCCAAGCAATTTTCTGCTGAGAGTCAAGTTCTTAAAGAGCAGAGTGGTGCTGTGAATACCAGGACCAATTTTACATTGATCCCAAAATTGATAAGAAGCTATGATAGTTGTCTCATTCATCTGTGATGGGTTGAAAAACAGGTCAGAGACACTTTCCAATCCACTGCATCAAATCATAGCGGTTACGTTACTAAACTAGTAATCCAGATGTTTAGCTTAATAACTCACAGGACAAGAGTTCTAATCCCACAATGGCAGTTTGAGAGGTCGGATTCAGTTAAATCTGGGGGGAAAAAAGTATTACTAAAAAACAAAAAAGTGAACAAGAAACAGTAGGATTGTTGCAAAAGTCCAACTGGTTCACTCATGTCTTTTAAGAGAAGGAACTATGCTGTCATCTCTCAGTTTGGCTTATATGTTTCTCATGCCAATTTGTTTCTCTGAAGTGACCTAGCAAGCCTCTCAGATGTCAAGATAGGCAATAAATGCCAGCCTTGCCAGTGACACTCACCTCTGGAGAATAAATTTTAAAGAAAGTAAAACCCATCTTTCTGTATGTTCATTTTTAAGTGAAATATATTAAAAACTTCCAGCACATCGCTTGAAGAAAATAACAAAATTAGGATACCATAAACAGCTAGAAAATTATTTTCTTACCTGTATAGGATTACATAGTCATGTCCCTGCTTTCTGGACAGTTTATATGCAGGTGTCACTCTTGTGATTGCAAGAAGCGACTTCAGTAGCAAAGACAGCCTGTTGTAGACAGTGTAGGAAACCTTAATTTCTTTATCACATCTGAAGAAACAAAAACAGAGACTTTAAAATCTTAGAAATAACAAGTCAACCCAACATGGAGGATGAACTCCTGTTATCTCTGTTGCTTGCAGTAAAATATCTAAAGTGAACTGACAAGAATCTGATTGCCGGGGTTTTAAATTAGGCATGTGAAGTACCTTCTGTCCACCTTAAAATGAGCAACTTGTAACTATCAAAAGCAATATTATGAATCTTCAGTGTAACTCAGGAAAGAAACGCTTGCTCTCATCTTCCCTGTGATTTATGAATAGAGAATGTTATTTTTACATTTTACGTGAAAATATTCTCAAAAATAGGAAACTTACTTTTCATTCATTTCCAAGCACCAAGTTTCCAGTTCCATAGAATCTCCCTGGCACAAAATATATAAGGAAGAAAATTTGGAAGTGGCATATACTAGAACAACAACAACAGGTATTTATATAGCACCTTTAAATGTAGTTAAATTGTCCCACGGAACTTCACAGGTTAGTTACAAAACAAAATTTCACACTGTGCCTCAAAGATGTTAGGGCAGATGACTAGAAGTTTGGTCAAAGAGGTATAAGTTTTAAGCAGCGCCTTAAAGGAGGAAACAGACACAGATTTTAGTAAGGAACACGTTTTCAAACCATCTGTTGAACATTAAAGCTGTTGAAATCTCAAAGCTGCAGTGGTACACTGCAGTCCTTGTGAAGTGTTACCATCCCATTGGTGGATGAAGATAGTTCAGTTGAAGATGCTTCCCTGATGAATACCTCAGCAATGGCTGGGAACTGCAAAGATTACCCCCAAAGATCCACAGTCATCTTCGTGTTTTTTTTCCTTTATTCTGTTATAGGATGTGGGCATCACTGGCAAAGTAAGCAATTGTTGTCCATCCCTAACTGCCCTTGATCTGTGTGGTAGTTAGGACCCAGCCAGATTGCTGTGGGTCTGCAATCCATGAAGGCCAGACCGGGCAAGGCTAGCAGATTTCCTTCCCTACAGGACATTAATAAACCAGATGGGTTTTTCTCACAACAATCGATGATAGTTGTCAAGGTCACCATTGCTGAGACTGGTTTTATATTTCAGATTTATTAATTAAATTCAAATTCCATCAGTCACTGTGGACTATTAGCCTGGGTCTCTAGATACTAGCTCAGTGACATTACCATTACATCACCATGTCAGGTATGACTCCATCAATCAATGTCACAAGTGGCTATCATATAGCATGGCACTACTGCCGAGGGTTGTCACCACGGTGGAGCCCAGGCTTTGTTTAAACAAAGACTGCATGGTGGTCACTTCTATCTATGCTAATGTAGACAGGTGAGTCTGCAACAGATAGATTGGTGAAGACAAGATCAAGTAGGTTACATAGGTAGCAGCCCCAGTCTGACAGCTATGTCCTTCAGAATTCAGTGGTGGCACTACCAGGCCACTATCATAGTGGACACTGAAGGCCCAAAGTAGATGCCTGCCCTTTTCTCTCCAAATGATGCTCGACATGGAGGAATACAGATTCAACATTGGAAGGAAATAATAAGTAATAATCCGTATGAGGTTTCTAATGTAATAAGTGCTATCCATTCATGTCCTCAGGACATCCAAAAGAACTTCACAGTCGATTAAGCACTTCTGAAATTTAGTCAGTGTTATAATGTATGGAAAGTATATTTATTTTAATATCTTTGTACAGGAGACTGCTAGTTAGTTTAAAAAAAGTTAATTCACGCCAGCTGCCTCCTCAGGTTTCAAAAATACTAATTTTCTAGTAGGTGAAAGGTAATTTCAAGGGTATTGGCAAGGTAAAGTTTATCTGCCTACATTATTCATTGTTTCCAAAGTAGTGTTACTAATTTATACCAACTGAATTGTTCTAGTTACATTGAGTGGGTGTTCCTTTGATGAGGCAATACCTCCTGGATGTTCTGCAGTGTTCAGAACCAATAATCTTGTTCTCAGAAAGGGGCCATTCAACTGAAATTAAAAAAAGTGCCTTCAAAGCACATATTTGAAGTCTTTAAATTGTATATTTTTAGCTTGATCATTTTAAATTCTCTTTCGAACTTCCAATTGGTATGCACATTCTCTGTCTTTTCCCTCTGCAGCAAATCGTACTTGGGCCTTCTAAGCATTTTGAAAGCGTACCTTGGGTTGACTTGTTGTAATTCAGCAGGCCTTCTGACTCCTTCAGAGACAGAAATGGACAAATAAGAGGCTCAGTACAAGATTAGATCAAGCCTCCATGCGAGGTTATAATCAAGGATCTCTTGGATCAGCTTTTGTGTATACGTGACCGCTTGTCATTTCATCTATTTCAGGATGAATAAAGCCAGTAATTACTGAAAATCTGCTGTTTGTCCTTGCAACTGTTCACTTAACTATCAAACACTTAATACATTTGTTTGCTAGTTTAATCTGTAAACCATAGGTGATGAAATGCTTATTCCGTGCTTTTCCAAAACTGCAATTATCAGAGATGCTTGAAATAGGTGACGTGGGTTTCTGTTTGATCATTGGGCTTGCTATTACCTGGATATTGGACAAGTAAAGGCATATTCTGGCTCATAGGCAATAAGGACTCATTTATGGACGTGGTCTTTCCCATTTAACTAAAGGACAAAAGATGGAGATAAAAAAGTTCAAAAATGCAACACATGTAAATTACAATAATCACTTACGAGATACAAGCAATTTAAACTTTTCACTCTAAGTAAAATAGCATCAACAACTGTTAAAAGTGTGTACAGGGTTCTGAAAGACTTTGGCTGAAAGCTAAAATTAGTGCTATTTGCTGCAGAGGGAAAAAAAACAGAGAATGTGCATACCAATTGGAAGTTCTAAAGCTAGAGGCCAAAAGTAAATAACAAAAGGACAAGAATCAATGTTGCAAGTTTGTGGAGGAGAAGTCGCCATAGGGACAAAGAAGTGGCATGGAAGTGCACTGAACCAATGGAGAAAAGTACAAAGCGTCCAGTCCATACAGATGTATAACATTATCCAAAATTAAAACACGAAAAACAAGTAAGAAGTGTGTTAAAACAAGAAAGGTTTGCCTGAATTTTAAAGGGCAGGATCACCAAGATTTGGAAAGCAAAAGTGGCCTGATGGCCTCAAGTTCGATAACCTGGATCCAGTTGATAACTTTTTCGGAAGGAAGCTTACTGAAGGCATTCTGATACCAAATTCTAAAGAACAAGATGGTTTCTGAAGACTTATTAGCAAGCCACTGTGTGAAACAATTAAGCTCATTTTGAGATATTTAGGTGTTCTAATCGTGACATGATGGGATTATGAAAGAATCAATAAATACTGCAGTTCCATCAGGTAGATCAAATGTAGCCTTAATATACAAGGCTGCTGGTTGCACAGCATTGCAGATATAAAAATTTTTGGTGCTTGTGGAATTGGATGTTATAAATCAGCAATTTTAGGTAAGGCAGAAACAAATCTTATGGTAGCACTTACTTACAGCAAAATTGCAAACAAGCCTGTGAAAAGCTCCGGTGATCACATCTGCCCTTAGGAATGAAACCTCAATTGTCTGCCAAAATGGAACACAATTAGTCTCCTTCTGGCAAATAACCGAAATTGTTAGATAATCAAATTGCAGCTCAGTGCTGATACTAATGAAAAATTGATAGTCCAGGAGTTTTAAAAAAAGTTTGGAAAAAGACATGAATGGTACACAAATATGAGTGTGCCAACAAAGTAAATTAGGAGCTATACCTCAGACGTCTTGAGAGAAATTTCCACACACATCGACCGTCCAATTCCCGGAAGTTGCCCTGCCAGTGCCTTCTTAGCCTCATGGGTCACTTCTGGTATGTCCTTTATTGCAAGGTTAAACTGCAACAGGTAACACAGTACTGTTGCCATCTTAATCCAATTATAGGTGATAGTAAGATTCACTTTGGTTTCTTCAAATCCTTTCAAGTTTTTCATTAATGATTATAAACCTTTTGTTCTTTAAAGTTAAACATGCATGACATATTTCTGAGACAGGTAACCCTTACAGAACAGCATTTCATTCAGCACAAGATACAGGGCACACACACATTAAAAAAATCACTAGCATTTAAAAATATTTTGTCTCCTCACATGATTTTACTTATTTTAAAATCAGAAGTTATATGTACAACAATTATGAATAAAAACAATGAGGCAGTAAAGTGACCCCGGGCTAAGGAAGTTGAGAGAAAAAAGAAAACAGACAAGGTTTCTGATCCCGATTGCTATCCAGTGACCAGCTGCTGGAAAGTACATGCGTAGATAGTGGGAGAAAACATAAGCAGGCTTGGTTGCAAGACCACCCTAAAACAGTAGGTCAATAGCCTGCCAAAATTTTCAGCCTAGACTTGTACGTGAAGAATTTGTGCAAGGGCATGAAAGACAGCTGAAACCTGTGGAACTACAACCCAGTAAGAATTAACATCTTCAGGAGGGCAGAAAATTCAGGAGGGAGGCTAGTTTTCTTACCCAATCTGAGCCTGTAGGAGAAGAGGATGAACGGGTGCATATCTTTTCTCCGAGCCGTGCTTGCACAATTACCTGGACAGTCTGTAAAATATTCAGCGGTTTTATTAAGACAAGTATCACTAGGGGTAGCTTACTTCTTTACCTCCCTCACTAGCAACAATGGCTTTAAGTTTTATTTATTAATCTAACCTCTGTGATAATTTAGAAGGTAAGTAATTTAAAATTTTGACTCCTATTAAATTTAATTGGGAGAAATAGGAAAGTAAATAAAATTGGTCTTGGTTTTCACTTTTTCTCTACAAAACAATTTAACACAAAATTGAAAAGATGTACACCAACAAATAAACGAAAGACCTAGAGGTTTAATTTAATTTTTCCACAAGAAGATCACTCAGTGATGGCCAATTCAGGGAGTACAAATGAAAAAGGTTTCAGTTAGCCAGACTCCACGATGTGCAGCCCAGCAGCTGCTGTATTGCACATTGTTATGATTGACCAAGAAATGTAAAGTGATTTTAACTGTCTTAGCATTAATTATTTTAATGCTTTTCGACTGTGACTGCGAAGATGTATGGAATAATATTTCAGCTGTCTGAAAGTCTCAACATCTAAAAAAAAGTCAATAGGAGTGTTGGCTTTGATGCTAACTGATTAAAAGCAGGAGATTTGAAACAAGTCTGCAGTTCTTTTGTAAAGTAGTTGATCACATCACACGAAGTCTCAGAACAGATTTTGTTTCAGGGTAAAAATACTTCAAGCAAGAAGTGATGAAAACAGATTAATTTGTTGTTCAGAAACAGAGTCTGGTCAGTAATGAGCAAAAATTCTAGTCTTCAATCTGGAGCTATTCTGGTAGTCTAAATGTCTTGTGACATGCTTTCTCACTGCATGTAAACATATATTGTACTTTCGGTGTTTGTCGAGTAGTGTGTTTAATGCTAGGATTTAATTCGAGCTAAACAGATTAGTTGTTTAAAGCTGCAAATCATTGGTTTACATAGTAATATTTGGCATTGGAGAGAGTTTTATGCCTTAGTTCGGCACTATAACAAATCCAGTAAGTGGGCATTTAACCTCTTTGGGTGTGTACTTCTGTAAAGGAGTAGTATTGAAAAGGAACACAGGAGTTGAGTGAAGGTTATAATAAAAGTAAGTGCTGTGATATTTGGGGTACATTGCTAGAAAAGTGAGAATATGCTACCTGAATTCAAAACTACAGTCACGATTTAATTAGCTTGACTGGATCTACAGACTTTGTAAAGGCCTGATGTAAATTAAAAGTTCTACATTCCTTAACTTCTCTCAGTATTAATCAATATCATATTATGTGGAGAATTTGTACCTTCAGGGCAAAGAATTTAATGAACTTATCCAGGTCCTTCTTATCCTGAGGGCTCAGTTCACCATCCATGGTGAAAAAAAAAATCTAAAGATAAAGCAGAAAATAATAATTTTATCATACTTTGCAGAAAAAGGAGGAAAATCTCAGTGCTGCTAATTGAAAATGCCCAGTTTCCTTTCAGCAGTTGCTATTAAATGTCTAAGAAGCATCTAGGCTGATTCACCTTTTCCATAGAAATTAAAGCCAAGAAATGATCTGTATCTTCTGAATTAGACTCATTACTACTCTCTATAATATTGCTCATAGGTCATCCAGAAACTGGAATGCTGTAAATGAAACTACAATCCCGTAATGGCCAAAATATAACAGTTCATTCACTGCACAATGCATAAATTTTAAAGTAATATATCACGCTATTCACAGGAGGTAAAAATATTATGCAGCTTACTGAAACTAAAACTGAAATAGGCCTTCAAGGTAGGAATTTGTAAAACACTTTGTCTATTAACTTTCAAAACTTAAGATACGAGTAACTTTGCTCTTCTCCCCCTTCCTCAAAACCTCTATTCTCAGTTATTCACATTGCGGGGTTTTGCTTTACCACGCAGATTTGGATCTGCAGTACTAACCTAAGGTGGAAATAGTTTACTAATTTCCTTCCAAAATCTATTTTCTAAGTTATTTATATTTTGATAAACTTTTTTTCTACCTTTACTTCAATGGTTGATTTATTGGCCTTATTAATGGTGTTGCAGGTGTAATTTTTCCCCTACTGTAAGTACAAAGAACAAGTGGTGATCTGCTACAGTCAGGGCTTGACTGCTTGGTTTGGCCGTAGCCAACAATCAAGCTCAGCATCCAACTACTTCCTTACCATCCTATGTCTGCCCCAAAGGCATTTGAGAAGTTCAAAATGTCTTTGGATGCTAAGCTAGATAGATAAATTGAAAAACTGGATCTCGAATGGTCAACTGGTATTTTCTCAACATTGACTTCTTTCTCATGCAAAATGAAAAGGTGGAATAATGTAACACGAGTGGACGTTCTTGCTCCAAGCACTGTCCTGGCAGCACTAGTCTCTCTCCCTTCCCCTTTATCACAAATGCTTGCCCCCCCAACCCACGACATTGAAAAAATATTCTTAACAACTCAACATTTTTACTTAAAATGATTTTTTTTATAGAATGTTTTGCAGCTTTTGTTTCTCTACTCTCTGAACCTTGCACAAATTCTAATGGAAAGATCTGACACCCAAGATAATATGGACTATTCACTTAATTGCATTAGTAACTTTGTGAATTACACAGTACCTATGTTTTGGGAAAAGACCAAGCAAAAATGAATAAAAGAAAGTTCAACATTGTACTATTTACAACAGGATCGCAATACTGCATCAATAACATTCAAGTGCAAAATTTGCAAACTTAAGTACAAGTCAAATATTTGAGGCAAAATTAATCAACAGATCAATTTATAGGTTACATAAACTAAGTCTAGCACTATTCTGGCAACAACCTTGAGCCGGAAAAGGTTAAGAATCATAGTGAATTTCAGGTGCCACCTCTTCATAGAATGAGATAGTGGCAGTGAGTATTAAATACAGAGGAACAGTTTAACATAGGCAGAATTCAATTCAAGAACTGATCTTTTTTTGAAAGAGACAGCTCACCCAACTGAATACCCAACCACACCATGAACAGTTTCAAATCGCCTGATATACTGCACATTTATGCAGATTATTCCTTCTTCCAAGAATGTCTTTGCTTAAATTTGTCTGCCTAATTGCATTGGTGACCCAAATAACACTGCAAAACCTCTACTTGTACCCTCTTCTTTTACTACACACCATTATACTTTTAACAGTGTAATTTCTTTTCAGCTTGGGATAAGCATTTTGACCAAAGATCTCCCTAAAGCTGCCAAATTGCACATATGTTACTATGAAGTAGTTGGATACTATTCTCCTCTATAAAGCCTGTAATTAACTTAGTTGAATTATCTGCAACATCTAAACTTCTTTAAGAAAATAATACTGTAAACAATAGTTTCATCTGCCCAATGCCAGCAAAATTATACTTCAAAATTTCTGATTAGAGGCATTCTGCTGATGTGAAAGGCTCTTCAGTCATGCTTTGAAGGCTATTTATGAAGGCCACATCTATTTAATCCAAAGCTTTAACAAATGTTGCTATTTTCTTATTCTTTTAACTGTTCTAGTGACAAAGAATTTAAACATATTTCTTTTCACAATTTCACCGCAGAACTTCATAAATTGAGGCTGGAAACGAGTCAGTAATGAAATATCTGTCAACAGGCTGTCTCTAAAATTTACGTATAAACTACAAATAACAAAGTAAAGTTACAGTTGCTAAGTACATATATTGTGTTGATACAATACATATATTAAGGTGCTTCATCCAAAAATTCCCTCACGTCACCTTTGGTTCTTTAGCCGATCACCTTAAAATCGGTAACCTCTGTTATTTGACCCCTTACGCCATTGGGAACACTTTCTATCTGCTCTGTCTAAACCCCTCATGATTTTGATCAACTTTATCAATTCTCCTCACACCCTTCTCTACTCTGGGAACAACCCTAGCTTTCCATCGATACACGTAATAACAACTTGATTTCTCAATTACTCCACGCACAGAAATGTTAAAAAACACGTAATAAGGCAGAATGAAAACAATGTACGGTGTGATAGAGATCTCCGTGCAGTGAGCATATTAGTATTGAACACTTGCAGCAAATTCAGACATGTATATGTTCTGTCAGGAAGTAAGATACTGGTACAGATTCTATATTAAACTTCAGCTGTTGATTATTATGAGCTGGAATTAGGTGCTAACTTTAACATTAAACACTAGTAAATAGATTACTCATCAATACTTAATAAAATCTTAAAAATCCTTTAACGCCATTTCTTTTCCTACACGTAACTAACAAGAGGAAGTGTATACCAGTGCAACTTGTCAAATGAGAGCACAGCAATGAAGCTTGAGCAATTTATTTTTAACTAAACCCTCAGCTGAGATTTCAATTACTCCCCATCTGTCAAATTTTAACACTCGTACTTTGGATTTCATAAATGTGTTTTAATTACATAGCACAGGAGGACATTATGCCCATCAATCCTACGTTTTTTTCTTTTAAAGAATGTATTAGTTCTAATCCCCTGATATTTCCCCATAACCTTGCAAATGTTCCCTTTTCAAGTATAAATCTCCTTTTCGTTTTGAAAGTTATTAATGAATCTGCTTCCACCACCCTTTCAGACTATCTTTACCTATTGCATAAAAATATTACTTTTCCCCCTCAGCCTGCACTAATTAACTTAAAAATGTGTCCTCTGATTGGCGGCCACCTCGCAGCGGAAACCTTTATGACTTTGAGCATTTTATGAATTGATCTATTAAATCTCCCAATAACCTTCTCCACTTTGAAGGAAATAATCCCAGCTTCTCTTGAATCTTCACATAACAAGTTGCTCATTTTGCTACCATCCTAGTAAATCTCCTCTGCTCCTCATTATTCAATGGCATTACCATCGCTGATACCCCCAATATCAACATCCTGGGGAGGGTTATCATCGACCAGAAATTGAACTGGACTAGCCATATAAATACTGTGAGCAGGTCAGAGGCTAGGAATCTTGCAATGAGTAACTTACCTCCTAACTCCCAAAGCCTGTCCACTATCTACAAGGCACAAGTAAGAAGTGTGACAGAATACTCTCCACTTGCCTGGATGAGTACAGCTCCAAAAATGCTCAAGAAGCTTGATACCATCCTAGACAAAGCAGCCTGCTTGATAGGCACCCCTTCCACAAACATTCACCTCCCCCACAACTGACGCACAAAGGCAGCAATGCGTACCATCTACCAGCTTCAGTGCAGGAAAGTGCCAAGGCTCCTTAGACAGCACCTTCCAAACCTATGACTACTACCGTCTAGAAGGACAAGGGCAGCAGAGACATGGGAACACCACCACCTGGAAGTTCCCTTCCAAGACACTCACCATCCTGACTTGGAAATATATCGCCGTTCCTTCAGGTCGCTGAGTCAAAATCCTGGAATTCCTGTCCTAATAGCATTGCAGGTGTAACTACACTACATGGACCGCAGCTGTTCATGAAGGCAGGCTACCATCACCTTCTCAAGGGCAAATAGGGATTGGCAACAACTGCTGGCCTAGCCAGTGATGCCCACATCCTGTGAATGCATAAAAAAAAACTCACTCCAAGACCTTGACATCCTGCCCAAAGTGTGGTGCTCAGAATTAGCTTCAATTATACATCTGAGGCCTACTCAGTGACTGATTAAAGTTTATCAATTCCTTGCTTTTAGCTTAAAAAAAATCAGTGTAATGACAGCAAAATTAATGCAAATACACAGAAAATATGCCAATATATACTACAAATATTTATTGTATATACTCATGTAAAAAAGTCACATTTTTGAGACTAACTTTAAGGCCAAAAGTCAGAGTTGAATTTTACATGAGGGATTGACACAAGTGCTTGATTCGGGCCCCAAAGCACCCTCACCATGGAATAAAGTAAAATCTGACAATATTAAAAGAATTCATATTAATTCTGTTACATTTATTTTAAAATATTACAAACTACATACATTTCATCCTATATATACACCATACTATAAATATATACCATAACGAATTAAGCAGAGCTTCACACTGGAATCCTTCAAAACCATTCTGATCACCATCTGAACCACTAAACAATTTGTCACAATACCCAGGTTGTATATCCTATGGATCTTCCTCCTCATTATTAGTAGCATTGGAAACTTTGGCATCATCATTCCACAAGTAACAGTCCGTGGTACCATCAAGCGCATTCAATATCCTACATTTTAAAAATGATTTTTTTGACAGTATTGGGGTAAATTTGATTCCATGCATCTATGACCCAATTGCACCATTTTGCCAGTGAGGGTGTGTGCATAATTTTGCATTTATTGAATGCTTTTTCAGCCTTCCAACATTCAATTGTTCCACTTCTTTTGGATACTGTACATGAAAGATTTACATATATGTACACACTGTTACCATGGTGTCCTGGTGATGAAGGGAGTGAATGTTTCAGGTGGTGGATTGGGTGCTGATCAAGCCGACTGTTTTGTCCTGGGTGGTGTCACGCTTATTGAGTGTTGTGGGAGCTGCACTCATCCAGGCCAGTGGAGAGTATTTGATCACACTCCTGACTTGTGCCTTGTAGATGCTGGGCAGGCTTTGTGGAGTCAGGAGGGGTGTCATTTGCTGCAGAATTCCCAGCCTTTGTAGCCACAATATTTATATGGCTGATCCAGTTCAGTTTTTAATCAATGGTAATCCCCAGGATCTTGACGGGGGATCCAGGGATGTTAATTCCACTGAACACCAAAAAGAGATGGTCAGATTCTCTCTTGTTGGAGATGTTCATTTCCTGGTACTTGCGTGGCATGAATGTCACTTTCCACTTCTCAGTCCAAGCCTAAGTGTTGTCCAAGTCTTGCTGCTTGCAGCGAGGAGGTGTAGCTGAGGAGTTGCAAATGGTAATGAACACTGTGTAATCAGTTTCAGAGGTACAGCTAGTTGTGGAGCACAAGTCTTCAGTATTATAGATGGAATTTTGTTGAGACCCATAGCCTTTACTGTAACCAGTACACTCAGCTGCTTCTTGGTGTCACGTGGAATGAAACAATTTTCATGAAGACTGACATCTATGACACTGGGGACCTCAGGAGCAGGCTAAGGCGGATCAGCTACTTGGCACTTTTGGCTGAAGATGACTGCAAGTGCTTCAGCTTGTTTTTGCATCGGCTTGCTGGGCTCCCCCAATATTGAGGCTGGGGATGTTCATGGCACCTCCTCCTTCTATTAGTTGTTTAATGGTGCATCACCACGTAGCACTGGATGTGATAGGACCGCAGAAGAATGTGGGATCACTTAGCTGTCTATAGCATGTTGCTTCCATTGCTTAGCATGCTTGCAGTCCTTTGTTGTAGCTTCATCAGACTGGCATTTCATATTTAGGTATGCCTGGTGCTGCTCCTGACATGCAGTCCTACACTCCTCATTGAATCAGGGTTGGTTTTTGGTTTGATGATAATGGTAGGTTGAGAACTGTGGTAGGCTGTGAGGTTACAGTTCATGTCTGAATACAATTCTGCTGTTGTTGATGACCCACAGCATCTCATGGGTGCAGAGTTTGGAGCTGTTAGATCTGGTCTCAATCTATCCCATTAGACAGGACTTTCTCTCCAAAGTAATTGTGTGGCAGTCACAACCAAGGCTGTTGTGAAATTAAGAATGTTAGAACTAGGAGCAGGAGGAAATTTGGCCCCTTAAACCTCCTCCGCTATTCAAAAAAATTGTGGCTGATATGTTTGAAGCTTTAATTCCACTTTTCTGCCTGAGTGTCCCCACCCTCCCATAACTTTTGACTCCCTTGTAGATCAAAAATCTGTCCAATTCAACCTTGTATTCAATGGCTCACCCTCTACTGATCTCAAGGGTAGAGAATTCTAAAGATTAATGTTCATCAGAGAGAAAAAAAAAGTCCTCCTCATCTCAATCTTAAAATGAGGCCCCTTATTTTGAAACAATGCCCCCTAGTTCAAGTTAACCCCTGGAGGGAATTGGCAGAATAACCAAGGGCAACATGAGGCAAAAAATTATGCAGTGAGTTATGATCTGGAATGCAGCGTCTGAAAGCAGATTCAACAGTAACTTTGAAAAAGGAACTGAATAAATACTGGAAATTAAAATTGGCAGAGCTTTTGGGAAAGACCAGGGAGTGGGAGTGGGTTGTTCTTTCAGAGCCAGCATGGGTACAGTGGGTCGAATGACCACCTCCTATGCTATATCATTTTCTGAACAGAACCTTGACTGTTTAAGAATCTTGAAATGAGAGAGTGGACTCAATAGTTTAATGTTAAAGTTAAATACAGTTGTTCCAACTTAATAATTTAATGGCCATACGTTTCCTACAATAAATAATTCTTAGTTAGGCTGAAATATTGTCCATCAGCATGTTGTTCATCAGATTATCCAAAATCAAGAGTACTCAACCGACATTAATAACCAGTAAACCCAGCAGTAATAGGCTTGATTTTTCCCTGTGGTACACCATATCCCAGTTACGACTCATAAGGTCACTTTTTGAATAATAAAAACTTTGACCTGCTTACGTTAGCTTCCTTTTGCATATAACATGCAAATTTTGGATTCAGCCTGCATTTTCGATCTTCGGTAGTATCAGTAACTGCAAGAAAGCAGCCTCACAGACAAGTTCAAAAGCCACTGAAGAACTATATGCTGAAATGTTCAGATTAAACAAAACTCCATTACAGACACCTAAACGCAGTTTCAAGTCGTAGTAAGTCGTAGAAATGAAGCTGGCTTCTCAACATTACAGTACAGAAAAGGAGACCTGAAATAAAAGCATGAAGTGCTGGACAAACTCAACCGGTCCGGCAGCATCTGTGGAGAGAGAAACAGAGTTAAAAGGTCTCGAATCCAAGAAGAAGACACTGCCTAACCGGTTGAGTTTTTCCAGCGTTTTCTATTTTTATTCCAGATCTCCAGCAGTTTTTTTTTAATTTTCGAGAAAGGAGGCCATTTGGCCCGCTGTGTCCGTGCGCTCCCTTGAAAGAACTGTCCAAATAATGAACTTATGTACAGCCTCACACTTTCAAAATATTAAACACGTAAAATAAATGGTGAAAATAAACAAATATGAAAGGCGCATTACTGCCAAAAAACTATATTTATATAAAAAGCGCATGGGGGGGGGGGGGGGGCGGCGGGAGGAGGACCCCGTCAAACCGAAGCTGCCCCCCTCCCTCTTCTTACCTCACCTCTCACATTCCAGCGGACACGGAAACCCACTTTACTTCTCGCCCCTCAATTCGGAGTGGAGCAACTTCTTGGCCCCCCCACCACCGTCGAGTCTCACACCCCAGCCCGATGTCAGGGAGGGAAGGCGCCCTCCAGCCGCCAATAACCCGCAATCCCCACAACAAAAAAGCTACACCGCCACCGCCGGCCCCGGCCTCTCAGCCTCTGTTTACCTCCGCCACGCTCCGTAAACATGACCACTTCACCCTGACGCACACATTCGCCATCACCTCCTACAACCGTCCGATGAAATCGAAACGGACACAGTTCAATACACTCGAATAAGCGTGGCTCACTGCTGTGCCTTATTGTTATGGTAAGGGATGTAAGATTTTATTTCCTCCAGCCGGACGCGATGAATGTGTGGATGTTAATCGATGAGTAGTTTTTTGTGCAACCCTGTGCTTTACAACTACTAGCATGCACCGCGCCTTGAAAAGACTACATTTCCCAGGAGGCAAAGGCGACAATGATCAGTTCCCAGATTCTGGAAAAACTCAGCAGGTCTGGCAGCATCGACGGAGAAGAGTTGACGTTTCGAGTCCTCATGACCCTTCGAAGGGTCAACTCTTTTCTTCTACGTCGATGCTGCCAGACCTGCTGAGTTTTTCCAGGTAATTCTGTTTTTGTTTTGGATTTCCAGCATCCGCAGTTTTTTTGTTTTTAGTTCCCAGATTCTGTCTGGCTGCAAGTCCCCTGAATGTAGTTTAGGCGAGGGGCAGGCAGAAATACCATCCCATTGTTTTGGAAATTTAAATTGAAGTTGCAGGGGAAATTCTAAATGACTTAGAAGTATTGAATTTGAAGGGCTAATTAGTTTTTCAATTCACACATCCTTCTGCTCTTTAATAACTGTGTCAGAATTGCTTGATTAGGCGATGCATATATTCTTCCTCTCTTTTTCCTGTCCAATTTTCCCTTCTTTCACGATTCCTGTCAGGATGCAGCACCACAAATAAAAGCAGATAATGTTGGACACACTGCGCAGTATCTACAGAATTTTCAGTATTTAGTCTTGTTTACAGTCCTATAAATGTCGATGGCCCTCTGATAACTTGCTCAACTCACCATTCTTCATGTCTGGATAGTAAGCGTCAGCAGACTATTTGGCCTTCAGCTGAACCTATTAATGCCCTTACCCAATTGACATGTGTACTTTACAGCAAAGTTTAATGGATTGTGTTCAGATGTGGAAATTGACTGTTTTGAAACTTGGACAAGATAAACTCTTACTAAACTGAGACTTGGGCTCTAAACTGATAAATATTTACATGAAATAAAACCGATAAATAAACATTATGTGGTATAACAGGGCAAATCATACAGTTTGGTGAGGTCGATGATGGCAGTTTTCCTGCTGTCTACCCTGTTACGTGATCCTAGGTCACAAATGTCATCTCAAAGGACTTATTGTTAAATCGCCCTCTTGGTGAGAATGACAAATCAAGAAAAATAGGTGTCAGTCTTGGTAAAGTGGCAGTGCTCTGACTTGTGACCCTGAAGGCTGTGGGTTCAAATTATTCAGAATTTCCTGTGTAACTTCAATTTAAACTTTCCAACCCAAATGATGGTACTTCTGGACTGAAGCCTCATCCAGAAACCTGAGTACATAATTGGATTTCTGTGCAGTGCTCTAGGAGTGCTACATTGCCAGAGGCGTTGTCTTCAAATGTAACATTAAATTGAGGTTCCACCTGTTTCCTCAGATGGATATAAAAGGTTCCATTGCACTATTCAAAGAAGAGAAGAGTTCTGGTCAACATTTATCCTTCAACCAACATTGCCAGAACAGGTTATCTGATCAATATTTAATTACTGCTTGTGGGACCTTGTGTGCAAATTGAGTTCCAAGTTTCCCTAAATTACATAAAAGCACCTGGAAAAATGTATTAATTTTGCTTCCAATTTCCACTCCTCTGTCTCTTTCACATGGTCCATCACTGACACTTCCCTTCCTTTCCTTGAACAGTCTCAATTTCTGGTGATAGACTGTCCACCAATATTCATCACAAGCCCACCGAATCCCACAACTACCTCGACTACAACTCCTCACACCCTGCTTCCTGTAAGGACTCCATCCCATTCTCTCAGTTCCTTGGCCTCCGTCGCATTTGTTCCGATGATGCCACTTTCCAAAACAGTGCTCCTGACATGTCTTCCTTCTTCCTTAACTGAGGTTTTCCACCCATAGTGGTTGACAGGGCCCTCAACTGTGTCCACCCCATCTCCCACACCTTTACCCTCACAGCTTCCTCTCCGTCCCAGAACCATGATAGGGTCTCCCTTGTCCTCATTTTTCACCCCGCCAGCCTCCACATTCAAAGGATCATCCTCCACCATTTCCGCCTACTCCAGCATGATGCCACCACCAAACACATCTTCCCTTCAACCCCCTGTTGGCATTCCATAGGGACCATTCCCTCCGGGATACCCTGGTCCACTCCTCCTTCACCCCCAACACCTCAACCCCCTCCCAAGGCACCTTCGCATGCAATCGCAGAAGGTGCAACACCTGTCCCTTTACTTCCCCCCTCCTCACCATCCAAGGGCCCAAACACTCCTTTCAAGTGAAGCAGTGCTTCACTTGCACTTCCCTCAATTTGGTCTACTGTATTCACTGCTCCCTCAGTGCGGTCTCCTCTACATTGGAAAGCCCAAACGCAGACTGAGTGACCGTCTTGTGGAACACCTTCAGTCTGTCTGCAAGCCTAACCCAGACCTTCCTGTCACTTGCCATTTCAACACACCACCCTGTTCATGCCCACATGTCTGTCCTTGGCCTGTTGCAATGTTCCAGTGAAGCTCAACGCAAACTGGAGGAACAGCATCTCATCTTCCGACTAGGCACTTTACAGCCTTCCAGACTTAACATTAAGTTCAACAATTTCAGATCATGAACTCTCCCCTCCGTCCTCACCCCTTTTTGATCCCCTTTTTTCAAATATTTATTTTTAAATTTTGATATATATATTTTTCCCCACCTATTTTTATTATTACTTTTAAAATTTATTTCCATTCATTGTTTTATCTCCACCTTTTAGCCCATTTCAATCTTTTTTCCCATACCATCCCCCCCCCAACCCCATCCCCACTAGGGCCATCTGTCACTTGCTCATTCTGCTTTCTACTCTTAATGCCACCATTAGCACCTGCTTTAGCCAGTATCACCACCATCAACACCCCTTCGACCTTTTGTTTATGACCTCTTTTGCGATCTCTCCTTTGCCTGCACCAATCACTGCTCTTCTATCCTGCTTCACCTGTCCCACCCCCTTAAACAGTATATTTTTCACCACATTTTTATTTCTCTTTAGTTCTGAAGAAGTCATACAGACTTGAAACTGTCTTACTCTCCACAGATGCTGTCAGACCTGCTGAGTTTTTCCAGCAATTTTTGCTTTTGTTCTCGCAATTATAACTGTGATTACCCTTTAAAAAGTACTTCATCGGGATGTCCTGAAGATGTGCAAGATGTTGTATCAAAATAATGGTAATTTTCTACCCCATGAAGATTGTGGTTCTCGAAGCATTGCCTCAGCTAAAATTCAGAACATGTTAAGGTTTGAACTTTTGCCCTTGATCTTTGCAGATCCATATCTCACCAGCGGGTGCAACGACTGCATAGCCAGCAGGAGAACCAGATCAGTTCTTTAAAGGATACTGTAACAATAAGAAATTAAATCTGTTTTTCCCAAACATTTGCATAAGGAGATTGAAAATACAGGCTAACATAATCCACTTTTCAATTTCTTCAAAAGGAAGGTTTAGTGCTGCCTGGTTTCATATTTGATTGCAGAATTCAAGTGGCAGGATGGTTATGCCTATGCTTATGCAAACAATGCTGTCCAATCACAGCCAGATTAGGTTCCTGACAATACTTTGCCCTCCTTCACCATCACCCTCACAAAAACAAGATTCCATTTCATAGTTTTATGTTAATAGTGCACAACATGAAATATGAAAGCTGAATTTCCTTTCAATTGGTCGATTAGGCCTGCAGTGTATGGTGTACTTTTAACAATATACAAAAATTATATGAAATGTTGAGGTCTTTTGATGAACGGGTATTAAAATCATGGGCCGAATGGCCTCCTTCTGCTCTGTAACAATTGTGTGAAAATAGCCTGGTACCCAGCTCTATTAGCATAGAGTGATTGAGCGATCTCAATTACTCTGGCCTGCTGTCTGACTCTGGCTGGTGATATCTTCCTGTTGGTGTGAAATGTCGATGTTGTGGATTCCATTGCTTTGGCCTGGCCTCTGATGCTATCTTTTTCTCTATGTCAATTACCCTGGTCTGGAGAGTCATTGATGTCTGTAATATAAGAAATCATGGAATATGTGAAAGGTTTTTAGGCCATTCCAAAGCTTGTTCCTATAACAAGCAATTATATTCTGCTCAGTAATGGACACTCACCAGCTTGTTTGATCTCCGGCACTCCCTCCTTGTCTTCCCAAAAGGTAAATGAGGCAAAACTCCAGAACCTTGTACCTGGTATTCTGTGTTTTAGACAAGTTGTCATGGTATCTCTCAGGGACTTTTTCTCTTCTACTTACTATTCAGTTTCCACGAATGAAATTTTCCTTTGGTAATTTCATGAATGGGAAGCGTTGTCCTTGTTTAATATGTCACTGGGAAAGAAGTTTAATGTTGTTTCAGGAGGGGGAGTCCTACACAAAATGTCTGCCCAGAATGTGTTTAACCATCAATTTTACAACCACAAAATGGGCAGCTAGCTATGATTGAGCGGGGCTGGGAAATGTGAAACTGGCTTACTTTTATAACATTTTTAATTTGACAATTTTAGTATAATTTACTGCACATCTAACAGGCCATTAAATGACATTTCCCATTAATGCTGTAATTTTTTTAAAAAGTGAGAAACCCAGATAAAGGGTCCTCTTTCAAAATAGTTGAACATAGAATAAGATAAAAGAACTTGACTGAACATAATCTCGTGATATTTTAATGTGTTTTAGTAATATCCAAACTGAGTGAGGCTGAGGGGTGAAATAATTGAGGTGTAAATTGCAGAAGACCAAGATAGTGATGATCTAAAATAATAAAATAATTTGAAAAATCAGTTCTGTTGAAGGGTCATGAGGACTTGAAACGTCAACTCTTTTCTTCTCCGCCAATGCTGCCAGACCTGCTGAGTTTTTCCAGGTAATTCTGTTTTTGTGTGAGAGATAATCTCTTTGGTTTAGCAGAGACATAAAAAAACAGGGGACATAGATTCAGAATAATTGGCCAAAGGATTAGAGGAGTGATGAGGATTTTTTTTTCACCCAGAGGCTGATGAAGACCTGAAAGAATAGTAAAGAAGCTCTTGTCACATTTTTAAAAAATGTATTATTCTGGCAAACATTGCTGCTAAACTTGGGCTTAAAAGGCTGAAGATTGTAGCTGAACAATATTGAGGGCAGTAGGGAGTTACACATTTAAGATAGCCCAGAAATAAATGAAGCCTCATAACAGGGCAGTTTAAGCAGAAACCTATTCTGAGAGTTCCTGAATCTTATTAATATAAACTGTAATGTAAAAATTGGTATAAAACAAGTGGAAATTGGTGTAAACAATTGGGGTCCTGGAAAAGTGTTATTTTAGTTCTTCATGTTTGAAAATGAAACTTTGAAGCCAGTAAACAACTGTTTATGGACATTAAATACTGCATGTTTAAGAAAAAGCAGTTTAGAAAATTTCAGTTTTTGATGCAAAACAACTTGATGCCATAAAAATGCTTTCAAAGACACAAAATATATTATTTGTCCCAACAAGGAATATTTTTAAAAAAATGCATCAAAAAGTCCCCATAAAATACCAGCAGTATGATTGGAGTTGCTTGTAATTTTTGAATCTGATCAGACTAGCTTAAAATCAGGAAATTCTCAAGAAACAGTTTTGCAGGAAGTGGAGGTGATTGGCAAGGCCAATGAACATTAGCAAAAGCAAAATACTCCGGTTGCTGGGGATCTGAAATAAAAACAGAAAATGCTGGAAATACCCAACAGGTCTGGTAGCATCTGTGGAGAGAGAAACAGAATTAACAGGACAAAAATGTTAACTCTGTTTCTCAAACTAAATGTGCTGCCAGACCTGCTGAGTGTTTCCAGCATTTTTGATTTTTATTTCAGTGATTGTTTTTGCTGTCTGTTTTGTATAATTGGTTTAAACAATCGTGAAATGCAAATGTAGCCTATAAACTAACTTGGGTCACTTATGCCTGAAACCCCTTAATCTTTTGTGCTGAATGCCAACATTATGCTTTACTTGGCATTGTTTTGCTGCAAGTTTTCAGGAAACTCTGAGTAAATATTTCACTTCAGCATGGGTTTCAGGAAGGAGGAGGAGCTGTAACATGATAAAACAGGCTGAAGAAACAGATGAGGTTGGAGAATATGGGTGAGAGGAGAATAGTCTATTGGATGATTGCATGGCAGTCCACTATTTCAAAAGTAGGGAGGTTAAATATTCTGTATTCACTGCTCACGATCATACACAGACTGGATGACACCTTTGTTCACAAGTGAACTCAAACTTCTAGTCACCTGTTATTTTAATTTTTTTTATATATTCGGTCATGAGATTTATTACTTGTTCATGTAGGCCAGACCAGATAAGGACGGCAGATTTCTTTCCCTAAAGAAGTGGTTTCATGGTCATCGCCAAACTTTTAATTCCTGGTTTCTATTGAATTCAAATTCCACCATCTGTTGTGGTGGGCTTCGAACCCAAGCATTACCCTGGGTCTCTGGTCTACTAGTCCAGTGACAGTACCACTATGCTACCACCTCCCTGCCAATTCTCCACCTTGCTCCTATGTGGACTTTTCTGTCTCTGACTCCCTGTGTTCCAATGCAGACTGAACCAACATCTCGTTCTTCAACTGGCCACTTTACATCCTTCCAGACTTCACATTGAGTTCAACAATTTTGAATTATAATCTCTGCCTGCATTTGTTTCCCTTTTTTTGCTATATTTTTCTTTTTCCGCCTTGCTTTCAGATCGCAGCTATTCACAATCCTGCCATTCACACCTCCTCTTGCCATACCTTTTGTTTCTTTACTTGTCCCATTTCCACTCCCTTTGGCCTTGCACCATGAACCCTTTTGTCATATAATTTTCTTATGCTTCCCTTTCCACTTGCTTAAAACCTATTACATTTCTAACTTTTCACAGTTCTGATGAAAGGTCACAGAAACTGACTGTTTGGAAACATTGTCAGACATTGACTGTTTCTTTCTTCACAGATGCTGCCAGACTTGCTGAGTATTTTCATCATTTTCTGTTTTTATTTCAGATTCCCAGCATGGCAGTATTTTGCTTTTGTGTAAGTTATCCCAGTGTCCTGGCCAATATTTACTCCTCAATCAAAATCACTTAAAAGGAACAGATTTTCTGGTCATTACCACATTGCTGTTTGTGGAAGTTTGCTGTGTGCAAATTGACTGCTGTGTTTCTGACATTACAACAATGACTATGCTTCAAATGTGCTTAATTGGCTGTCAAGTGCTTTGGACATCCTGAGATCATGAAAGGCATTATAGCAATGCAAGTCTTTTTTGCATAGATATGATGCCAGAGTCGGACACAAAAGAAACCTAGGTTTGTTGGAAATAACCAGCAATGGAAGAAATGTGGGAGTGGCATTTGGAAGAAAGAAAATAAACAAATGGCAATTATATATAGCTATTTTATATGTTCTAAAGCACCTCACAACCAATGAAGTTTTGAGTTGTCCTCACTGCTGTAATATTGGAAAAGAGCCTGTTCGACTACAAATTGGCTAACTCCTACCAACAGCAACAAGACAATTATTTAAATATTTATCTTATTGATGTTGTGAGCAATACATGTTTGACATAACATTTCTTGCTTTTCTTCAAATCTCACCATGGGATTTTTTTTATGTCTGCTTGGAGGGACAGGCAACGCCTCCAACATGTAGCACTCTCAGCACTGCACTGAAATGTGAGCCTTAAGTATCTCCTCAGTCACTGGAGTAGGGCTTCAACCCATGATTTTTGCCACATAAGTGAGTGCTCTGTGTGAGCCAAGGCTATCAGGAGATAGAAAGCCCAAAATACCTCGAGTAAGGACTTAGGGTAGTCAAAGGTTAGAGACAGTAACTCCTGTTTGGACTAGTGAAAGACAAAAAGTAAATTGCATGTTTGAAGAATTGAAGATGAGAAGTTGTAGAATAGATCAGGATCTAGTACATACTCTCACAATCTTTTGCCTTTTTCTGCATGTAGATGCATATCAGCAGTGACAGTGGTCACACACAACATTTAAATCTGTTATTTCCATTTATCTAAAGTTGATGACTAACAGATATGGGATTTATTCACTGTGGAAAGAATGCTGCTAAAAATAATTCTTTCCAGATCCTCAAAACGGCAACCAACGGAAATTCTTGTATTTAAGGCTATTAAGTCCTTGGGTTGTATTAAGTCGCCACAAAGAAAATGGCGTATTTCAGAAGTGGTGATGTGTGGATAAGTGTGGTTGTTATTAAAAGCAAAGGAAACAGGAGCAGGAGTAATCTATGTGGCCCCTCGATCCTGCTCCACCATTCAATAAGATGGCTGATCTGATTTTTGTTCTTAACTTCACCTTCCCATTTGCTTCCCATATCCCTTGACTCACATGTCGTTGAAGAATCTGTCTAGGTTAGCTTGGAATATATTCATTGACTCAGCCTCCACAGCTCTCTGGGTTAGAGAAATCCAAAGATTCATAACCCTCAAAGAAGAAATTCTTCCTTATTTTTGTCTGAAATGGGCGACACCTTATTCTGAAACTATATCCTGGTTTTAGATTCCCGCACAAGCAAACAACTTGACCATATTTTTTTCTTTGGCAGTACTGTTTGAGGAAGGAATGCTGTCCTGGGATACCCCCTGCTCATATGAAAGGTAAAAACATTTTAGGGTTGACTTGCCAAGGGGAATGCGGGGGTTCGGGCGGTTGGTGGTTATTATCGAACTGGAAGTTGTTGAGTATTGTTGTTATGTAAGCTGAAGAAAGTAAGTGAATGGTAAAATAATTCATCAGCTGGTGGATACAGTCGAGCTGGTGCTCTGAGCAGATCGGTGCGCTTGTCGATCGTTTGCTGCCGTCTGTCTCAATGACGTTGCCTGATGCTCAGCTGGCACTCTGATCTTGATTGCTCCCGCCTGGCACTGTGATGTTGACTGACGCTCTTCGCTCGATTGCTCTCGCCTGGTCTCTGGATCCGCTGCTTGGTGGTAGGAGAGGGGGGAGGGGAAGGGAAATGCCTCTCCCCCCAACACACACAAAACAAACACACACACAACAAAACAAACAAACACCCAACAAAGAAACAACCGATCCTCGGAACCCCGGCCGCCGCGGGCTGACGTGAATAAAGCTGGGAGGTGTGTGTGTGTGTGGTGGGGCGGGAAGCCGGAGATGTGGACGGTAGGCCCGGGCCTCCGGCCGGGATGGGGAGTGGGCGCTCTCTCTCTCTGGGGCCAGCGCGCGGAATGGTCCCGGCTCGAGACGGGAATCGCGTGACCCTGCGTAGCGCACGCGCCGTGACCGCCCCCGCCCCCTGGTCAGAGTGCAAACCCTGCCAGGCTGCACTGGCAATGTTTGGGAATGCTCTTGTCCGTTGCGCGCGCGCTCATTCCTCGTCACTCTGGGCCATCACATCGCCCACCTCCCACCCCCAACAGCTCCGGGCCATCACATCGCCCAACCCCAGCAGCTCCGGGCCATCACATCGCCCCCCCCCCAGCTCTGGGCCATCACATCGCCCACCCCCCAGCTCTGGGCCATCACATCGCCCACCCCCCAGCTCTGGGCCATCACATCGCCCACCCCCCAGCTCTGGGCCATCACATCGCCCACCCCCCAGCTCTGGGCCATCACATCGCCCACCCCCCAGCTCTGGGCCATCACATCGCCCACCCCCCAGCTCTGGGCCATCACATCGCCCACCCCCCAGCTCTGGGCCATCACATCGCCCACCCCCCAGCTCTGGGCCATCACATCGCCCACCCCCCAGCTCTGGGCCATCACATCGCCCACCCCCCAGCTCTGGGCCATCACATCGCCCACAACCCCAGCTCTGGGCCATCACATCGCCCACCCCCCAGCTCTGGGCCATCACATCGCCCACCCCCCAGCTCTGGGCCATCACATCGCCCACCCCCCAGCTCTGGGCCATCACATCGCCCACCCCCCAGCTCTGGGCCATCACATCGCCCACCCCCCAGCTCTGGGCCATCACATCGCCCACCCCCCAGCTCTGGGCCATCACATCGCCCACCCCCCAGCTCTGGGCCATCACATCGCCCACCCCCCAGCTCTGGGCCATCACATCGCCCACCCCCCAGCTCTGGGCCATCACATCGCCCACCCCCCAGCTCTGGGCCATCACATCGCCCACCCCCCAGCTCTGGGCCATCACATCGCCCACCCCCCAGCTCTGGGCCATCACATCGCCCACCCCCCAGCTCTGGGCCATCACATCGCCCACCCCCCCAGCTCTGGGCCATCACATCGCCCACCCCCCAGCTCTGGGCCATCACATCGCCCACCCCCCAGCTCTGGGCCATCACATCGCCCACCCCCCAGCTCTGGGCCATCACATCGCCCACCCCCCAGCTCTGGGCCATCACATCGCCCACCCCCCAGCTCTGGGCCATCACATCGCCCACCCCCCAGCTCTGGGCCATCACATCGCCCACCCCCCAGCTCTGGGCCATCACATCGCCCACCCCCCAGCTCTGGGCCATCACATCGCCCACCCCCCAGCTCTGGGCCATCACATCGCCCACCCCCCAGCTCTGGGCCATCACATCGCCCACCCCCCAGCTCTGGGCCATCACATCGCCCACCCCCCAGCTCTGGGCCATCACATCGCCCACCCCCCAGCTCTGGGCCATCACATCGCCCACCCCCCAGCTCTGGGCCATCACATCGCCCAACCCCCCAGCTCTGGGCCATCACATCGCCCACACCCCCAGCTCTGGGCCATCACATCGCCCACCCCCCAGCTCTGGGCCATCACATCGCCCACCCCCCAGCTCTGGGCCATCACATCGCCCACCCCCCAGCTCTGGGCCATCACATCGCCCACCCCCCCAGCTCTGGGCCATCACATCGCCCACCCCCCAGCTCTGGGCCATCACATCGCCCACCCCCCAGCTCTGGGCCATCACATCGCCCACCCCCCAGCTCTGGGCCATCACATCGCCCACCCCCCAGCTCTGGGCCATCACATCGCCCACCCCCCAGCTCTGGGCCATCACATCGCCCACCCCCCAGCTCTGGGCCATCACATCGCCCACCCCCCAGCTCTGGGCCATCACATCGCCCACCCCCAGCTCTGGGCCATCACATCGCCCACCCCCCAGCTCTGGGCCATCACATCGCCCACCCCCCAGCTCTGGGCCATCACATCGCCCACCCCCCAGCTCTGGGCCATCACATCGCCCACCCCCCAGCTCTGGGCCATCACATCGCCCACCCCCCAGCTCTGGGCCATCACATCGCCCACCCCCCAGCTCTGGGCCATCACATCGCCCACCCCC